>NC_059328.1:208062155-208364932 GCF_018350155.1 Leopardus geoffroyi | reverse complement strand
TGGGTGAGTAACACCAGAATTATCTCAACCCATGGGGCAGGGCCTGAGAATGTGCATTTCTAACCAGTTCCCAGGTGATTCTGATGCTGCTGGCTTAGCACACTTGGAGAATCCCCATTCAAGGCCAAGAGTGCAACCGGAGTGGCTCATTGGGAAATCAGCATTCTATTAACAAAAGAAGAAAACAAAGAATACCAGGCAAGGAACAAATATAAATCAGAGATGCATTCTTATTAAAACAAAAGAGTTCTTATGGAAGAGATCAGACAACCTCCAATATTCTCCAATAATTCTGCAGGGACAGAGAAATCTGGAGCCAAAAAAAAAAGAATCTCATCTGTCTTTTAGTTCATGAAGTTGATTGAGACATAAACTGATTTTTTTTTTTCCTTTGGTCTCTTCAATTTTGCTGAAATTCAATACAGATCTGAGAAATCAAATAAAAGACAGCAGTTTTTGCTGCAGAAAGTCATGTATCATTTCAAATGTGATGTGAGTTGTCACACAAATCTTTCCTAGTACAATTCACTGAAGATAAATATAGTGTTTAAGGAGACATTGTCTATATATCAAACAATTCAGTCATTTTGATCCATTCTAGTGAAACCAAGTTTCAAGCCTATAGTTTTGAGTAATCCAAGATACAAAATAAAGTCATAGACCCTGGCTGTTGCTGCTATTTTTAATACATTCTTAAAATCTGGAAATCAAAGAATTTGGGAACTCAAAGGACCTTACAGATCATCTAACCCACATACTGCAAACCACCAAACAGTGGGCCACATCCCACCCAGAAATGCGCTTTATTTGTCCTACACAGCAGTGTTTTCCTTTTATTGAAAGTGTTGCCATATTATTGGTGCAACAACTGTGGAAAATAGTATAGAGCTTCCTTCAAAAACTTAAAAGGAGCATCACCCACCACCGAATATTTTCCCAAAGAAAACAAAAACCTCAATTTGAAAAAGTATATGCACCTTTATGTTTATTGCAGGATAATTAACAATAGCCAAGATATGGAAGCAATCCAAGTCCATCCATAGATGAATGGATAAAGAAGACATGGTGTATATATATGTACATATATGTACATACATACATACATATATATGATGGAATATTATTCACCATAAAAAGAATGAAATTTTGCCATTTGCAACAACACGGATAGACCTAGAGGGTATAATGCTCAGGGAAATAAGTCAGAGAAAGACAAAGACCATATGACTTCGCTCATGTGTAGAATTTCAGAAACAAAACCAATGACCAAAGGAAGAAAGTTACAAATGAAAAAACAGACTCTTGACTGTGGAGAACCAACGAGTAATTGCTAGAGGGAAGGTGGGGGGGGGGGGGGGGGGGGGCGGGGATGGGTGAAATGATAAAGATTCAAAGTACACTCACATCAACAAAAACAATCGCCATATTTCAAATTTGTCAACTTTTCTTGTCACGTTGGAAGGTCTAACACCACACGAGGCGGACAAAAGTCAATGCTCCTTCATGCCACAGTGCTTTGGAGCTGAGTCCCAGCTTCCTCCTTTTGAAGGAGCACGAATCCCTGCACTCCTGTCTCTGCTGTTTTACAAACAGCCCGCTTCACTCATTTACAAGGCCTGCCTGGGTCCGGTAGGTATGTTGGTTTACCATCCCTCGTCTAGACAGACTCCTGTGTTTTTCTGCCATGAGAACTCTGAGGTCCACGGTGACGACCAACTGTAACTCACGTTATCTCTTTAGGGACAGACCCCGTTTACACCATCGGTTTCTCACAATTGTAGAAAGTAGTTTCTCTTACAGACACGTATTCAGCATAGAAAATGGGATTACAAAAGCTCACATTCAAATTCTGCTCAGTCAACATGGAGAGAGGTGTGCGGCTTAGTCAGAAACCTCATTTCAGCAGGCGGCTGATTTCAGAAACCTTACAGAAAAACAAATCCGTGAACAATGGGACAAATGACAGGCCGCAACAAATGTAACATGAAATGAATCTTATTTGGATGTTGTACTCCCGAATCTTTTCAACCCCTTTCATGAAAGAGTGATTTTTTCCCATTAAAAAATATTTTTTTACACCTCACACCCACTAGGATGGCTACGATTAAGGGGGGGGGGGGGGGGCGGGGAACAGAAAATAACAAGTGTTAATGAAGATTTGGAGAAATTGGAATCCTTGAACACGACCAGTAGGAATGAAAAATGGTGCCGCCGCCATAGAAAACAGCATGGCAGTTTCTCAAAAAAAATTAAAAAGAGAATGACCAATCTGACCCAGCAATTTCCCTTTTCCACTTCTCAGTATGTATCCGAAAGAATTGCAAACAGGATTGCAGAGAGGTATTCGCACACCCATTGCCACAGCAGCACCATTCACAACAGCCGAGAGGTGGAAGGTACCCAAGTGACTATCAACAGATGAATCGTTTTCTTTAATATGCTACATGTATATATGACCGAAAATTATCCAGCCTTAATAGAAAGGCAATTCTGACACATGCCACAACATGGATGAGCCTTCAGGACACTATGCTAAGTGAACTAAGCCAGTCACAACAAGACAAACACCGTGTGATTCCACTTTAATGAAGTATCTAGAGTAGTCAAACTCATAGGAACAGAAGGTAGAATGGTGGCTGCCAGGACCTATGGGATTGGGAAATGGGAAATTATTGTGTAATGAGTGCAGAGATTCAGTTTTACAAGATGAGAGAGCTTGGTTACACAACAATGGGCACATCCTTCACATGACTGAATCGTGCACTTAAAAAAAAAATGGTTACAATGGCAAATTTCATGGTATGTTGTTTCTTACCACGGAAAAATAATTGTCTTCAAAATGGAAGTTTTTAGTCAAATCTGCTAGGTTTTTTTAGGATCTGGTATAATTACTTCAAAAGTTAAAATGGCGGGAATCCAAAGATGAAACAGAAAGATGCGTCTCATCCTGCAGACACAGACTCAACTGATACCTCTTGGGGCAAATTAAAAGTTTGGGTGAGAATTTTGTCTCCTTCTGAAAAGCACAACAAAGTTTTTCATTTAATGTTTCAAATTTACTTTAAAAAACAATGTGATAAAAAGGTGAGAACTTGATACAATTAACAAAAGTCAAATATAGAGAAAGTAGAAAATATTTTACAGTATTTTGTTCACCCTTATCTTGGGATTAATAACCTACTTTGAGGGCGCCTGGATGGCTCAGTCGGTTAAGCGTCCGACTTCAGCTCAGGTCATGATCTCACGGTTCGTGGGTTCGAGCCCCGCATCAGGCTCTGTGCTAATAGAGCCTGGAGCCTGTTTCGGATTCTGTGTCTCCCTCTCTCTCTGACCCTCCCCTGTTCATGCTCTGTCTCTCTCTGTCTCAAAAATAAATAAACATTAAAAAAATGTTTTTTAAATAATAATCTACTTTGGAGTTTCTTGATATGGATTAAATTACTCCTATTCACTAATCCTAGAGATCATAGATCTTGGAATTAACAACGAGGATTCTATTAGCTACTCGTATTGTCCTAATTCTGCCTCTGTAGGATCATCAATCACTGAGGAAAGTCAAGGTCAGTGTCAGCGTCCCATCAGGCAATCCTGGTGCAAACCACCCTCTGATAATTTTGTGATTGTTGATCTACTTTTGTATGTTGAACAAGGGTAGCTGTAAGCTGCTGACGTACGTATCATTTTGTCTAACTTGCCACACTGTCTCAGTGTCTCTAAAGACAGCCAAAGAAAGAATCACCCTGCCAAATACTCAAAAGGCTACTCAATAAGGCTGAGTTTGGTTCACTGGAGAAGTTGCATTTGGCTCCTCTTAGATAGAGTCTCTCTTCTCTGTGGATACTATTGAGCCGTAAATAGTAGATGTTCAGGCTTATGACATGGAAACTGGAATATATCCAGGAAAACAGATTAGTCAGTATTCCAGGGCCAGGCCATCCCTAAAATACAAACTACAGACTCATCTGAAAATCATAAAAGAGCCACAGTTGTCTGTGTCTTGAAGCTTAGCCCTTCCAACAGACATTATCATCACGTGACGATGCTCTCGTAAATGGTGTGAGTGTAGGGGAGGGAACATGGTGGGAAAAGGAGAAACAATGAGACTAGTCTGCCCTCAACAAGCTTATGTCTTAGTCAAGGAGACAAACACTATTTGATTCCCGAAAATGCATGACCTTGTATAATCAAGGGTCTCAAATGTGTGACGTCTGCTACATTTATTAAAAGAATTCAGGCAAGGAAGAGACCCAGACAATTTAGAGGGTTGAAAAGGATTTCTTGAACTTCATAGGGTTCCAAAGGGACCTGAAAAATAAGACGTAATATGAACGCAAAAATATTTGGAGAACGGACCGCTCACATGTTCTTACTTCCAATTCTACTTCTACATCTCCTATATCTGCTCTGTCACACATCTATCCATCTTTCCATCTCATTTTTAAAATATGTTTTAAGATAAACTGCTAACATCAGTTTTAACATCCCTTCAGCATCAGTGAGCATCAATATCATTAACCAGATATCAACTTCAGCATCAATATCGTTAACCAGAGTTTAAGATTTGTTCATAGGTTTGGGGGACAAAATCTACACAAATGAAATGCATAAATCTTAACTGCACTGTTTGATGTGTTTTTGACAAATGTTTGCTCCTGTGTAAAGTAACCCCTCTTTCAAGACATAACATTACTACCACTCCAGAAAGTTCCCTCGTGTTTCTTGCCTGTCTGTGCTCACTCTCTAACTCCCTTGAGATAACCACGGTTACAATTTTTTAGCTGCAAAATTAGCTTTGCTGATTGCAGGACATACATGAAATCATATGTTATCTTTGGTAAGTCTTCTTTTATTTAGCACAATGTTTTTGAGGTTCACTCAGGTGTTTGCATAAATCAAGGATTCATTCTTTTTTAGTGCTGGATAGTATTCTTCTCTAGTGATATACCATAATTTGTTTATCGATTCTCCCATTAATAATCACCCAAGCTATTTGTATTTGAGGTTTATTATGAGTAAAGCTACTATAAACATTTGCATACATATTTTTCATTTCCTTTATGTAAGCAGCCAGGAATGGAACTGCTGGGTTAAATAAAACATTGAGTTTTATAAAAATTGCCAGACCTTTATTCAAATTGACCTCTGTTTTATACCCCCACCAATGATATATGAGAAGAGTTCCACATCCTCACCAACATTTGGGATTGTCAGTCTTTTTAAGAGTAGATCCTGGAGCCCAGAATAAGAAGGTAAAAATAACTTTACAGCTTATACCAGGACCTCATTATTACAATAAAGACTAGACTAAGAATAAAACTGGATGATGGGTTGTAGCAAACTTTCGTGGCTTTAATATTTTTAAATTAAATTTTCCTCTACCATACCCTACGAATACCCATTAAAATTATATCTGTTTCTGAGGGCATGATGGGGAAGGATGTCCTAGAAATATTCATCCCATAATTTATATCTCTGCTTCAAAACAAAAGCTGCCAGAGAAACTTTTGCAAAGGACCATTACAAAAATTGCATCTCATCAAGCAGTAGTGGGGGGAAAAAATGAGAATAAGATTCAGTCATTAGGGAACATTATGTTTTATATTTGCCCATATTTCATGCAATCATTCTCAAGGTTGTAAAAATTCAGGAAACTGAAGAAACATGCAAGTCAACTAATTTTTCATTCTATCTGTTGAAAAAGAAAAAAATGGAGAATACGCAAAGATCATTATTATGTTCTGTGTAAATAGCAATTTTATATCCTAGTTAAATGCAGGTAAGAATTTCCCTTAAAATGCTGAAGTAACCTGGAAGAAATGGGTCCATTTTCCATGTTTACTGGTGATTTTTATAAGAAAACTTTTTAAGCTCAGGTATTTTTCTCAAATTACAGTGCTGTGTCTGTAATTTTATGGACACCCAGATTTGGGCAACAGCTAGATTACCCCATCCCAGGCATTTCCCTGGGAGATTCTGATACGGTAGGGATGCCATGAGGCCTCAGAACCTACCTGTTTTGTTTTCAAACCTAGTTCCCCCCGCAGATTGGCTCTTAGGCCCCTCCCTGGCTTGTGCTCTCTCTCTCTCTCGAAAATAAATCAACATTCCAAAAAAAAAAAAAAAAAGGTAGCAGTTGAAATTCTCAGTTAAAAATGTTGGAAAATCCACAAATGATTAAAACTTTCATGTGATTATTTTCAGAATCTCAATATTAGATAAAAGCAATTCATCTACCAATCTGAAGAAGCATATGGAATTTTATGTTTCTGTATCAAGTTACTTCTGCTTTTATGTGTTTCCATAAATCTGGTTATTGATGACATTAATCTGAATGCCAAGTACTTCCCAACCTCTTTACTGACACTTTAATACAAACAATACCTAGTACAAAAGGAAAGCTCAGTTGAATTATGTTTATTTCCATTCCACAGCTTCTTCCTGTTTGATGTCTATATTTCTATTATGCTCTTGATAAGCCATATGGCCACAGTGCTCACCACGAATAAACATCCAAAGCTGAACCCCATTAGCCATAAATGCAGAATTCTAATGTATAAGGTAGGAATTAATAAAGACCTCTCTACTTCTGTTGAATGTTTGTAATCATGACTGTAAAACTTCTCGGTCCCTAAGCACGTCCACCCGGACACCATCAATGGCATAAACATCAACACCAGGAAGAGTGATAATCACTTACATCATCTGAAAACTTACTGTGTTCTCTGCCCTGCTCTAAACACTCATTTACACCTCACGACCACCCTCTGGTAGGATTATCACTGTGCCCATTTTATGGCAGAAGAAACTGGGCCAGGAAAGGCAAACATCACACACTTTTATCAAAAATACAAACCCCAGCCCTTGACTCCAAGTGGACGTGTTTATCCACAACTTTTTCTGCCGCGGGAGGGTTTCGATGACCTGGTTCCCAGAGAAGCAAAAATTAACAGGAGGTGTTCAAGAGAAAGTATTGCAAGGTTGATGTGGTAGAAAAAGAGTTATTTCGAATCCATTTTTATTAAACAGGGGAAAAGGAAAATTGTGAAGTGAGAGGTAACCTAGAAACTAAGAACTATATGTTTGTATATTAATTTCGAGTAAATAAGTTGATACGTTTGGTGCCACCCCCCATCTGAATGGCAAGGTTTTTTAATTTAACTAAGTTCCATGGCTTTTATGTACACTTTTTTATTGAGATAGAATTCATGTGCCATCAAATCCACTATACATGCCGCAGTATAAAGGAATCCTTCAAACACTATCCTAAGTGACACGAAATGCCACATATTTTATGATTCCATTAATATGAGGTGTACAGAATGTAAGAATCCAGTGACAAAAAAATAGATTAATAGTTGCCAAGGGCAGGGAGGGAGGCTGAAATGGGGAGTGACTGCTGATGAGTGAAGGGCTTCTTTCTGGAACAATGAGAATAATCTAGAATAAGACGGTGATGATGGCTGAAATGTAATGTAACGAAGATGGCTTGTAAATGACAAGGGCTTGAACAAATCCGTAATAGGACCAAAAGGGTAACTGGCCATTCTTTGTTCGAAAAGAACACTACCCGTAATCTCTTAACCCTTTTATGGAAAGTGGGTAAACATTCAATATTTCCATGCACCTGAAGATAGATGGGAAAGTGAGCTATAGGAAAGCATGAATGTGCAAAGCTCTTGACGGTTAGAAAATAACACATGAAAAAAGTCCAAATCTGTGATCTATTTGCACTTACAACGACAGCTAAATGTGTCTCAGTATTTACTTGCCCTCTGCATTTATTTTAAAAACCTGAAGACATAAGTAGAAGCCCCAACAAGAGACCCTATTTCTGTGACACTTCATTGCCATTCCAATATCTCCACACAGTCGCCATTTAAATTCATTTTACCTGAAATTCCATAAAAGAAGCAAATAGAAAAACCCAGGGTAATCCTTTCCTGCCAAGAACACACACACACAAAAGAGTAGAGGACCGCAAATGTTAACTACAAAAAAAATTTTGATTGACTAATTCCAAATAAATAGACAAAAATAGTAATGGCAACATAAACACAAAAACTTCGATGGAAAAAAAAATAACAGGTACTTATCAGTATCCTCTCGTTCTGACACCTTTTTTTCAAGCCCACCTTCTGATACATTGCTATTCTCTACAGTACTATACCACAAATTACAGATGAAGGCCAGGTCTCTGAACAAGGCTAACGTGTTTTCCTGCTTTAATCCCAAGAGCCTAGAGCTGGGGACGGCCTCAACACTGCTTCAGTGGCTGAATGGCTATCTAAAAAAAAAGAGATGGCCATTTACTTAATTATAAGCACCTCCAGAGACCAAGAATTTGACTGGAACACAAACAAGAAGAAACTGTTAAATATTTGATGGAAAATACTTTTTAACAAAATCACAGATGCAGCCAAAGGCTATATTTTTATTATTTTTTAATTTTTTAATGTTTGTTTATTTTTGAGAGAGAGGGACAGAGCACGAGCAGGGGAGGGGCAGAGACAGAGGGAGCCACAGAATCCCAAGCAGGCTCCAGGCTCTGAGCTGTCAGCACAGAGCCGCACACGAGACTCAAACTCAGGCACAGGGAGATCATGACCTGAGCCGAAGTCGGACGCTTAACCAACTGAGCCACCCAGGCACCCCTGTATTTTTATTATTAATTTCAACCTATGTGTTGCTACAGTCATTGAACTAAATCTAACATAAAACCCACTGAACCAAATATAGACCTCTTGTAAAAAGTAGACCGGAAGTGAAGCAAAATCCAATCACGTTTTCACTGAGTTGTAATTCTGGCAAGATCCAAGGAGAGCTCGCTCCTCCCCATCACTGTCTGTAACAATCCCATAGTCAAAGAGCAATTCTGCCACGTGAACTCATTTTCATGGGCTGGCATTATGACCTGCTGCTATAATAGGAGATGTGCCTCAGGCCACCATCCTAGCAGTGGAGTTGGGGAAACGAAGGGGTCATAGGATCCCTATTTCAAGACCTTTCAACCCAGCCAGACTGCATAAAACCACATACCAATGACTTCACAGAGACTGCATCCAGAGTTAAATAGTCAAATAGTTTGTGTTCAATCCAAAGTGTTATCCATGCTTACCGAAGAATCAGCCACAGGGCCCATTTGTAAGGACACGAGCCATTTAAAAAGAAAAACAAAAACCAAAAATCAAAATCTAAATGAGCAGTCATTCTTAGTTCTCTGTCTCTTGGCAAGGTACCTTCTATTTATTTTTTTAATATATTCAGAGAAAATTACTATTCATTCCTTCCCTTACCAAACACGCCCTAATAGTATAAGGAACAAAGAATGTTCTTTGTTTGAGTACAATGGCAGTAGTGAGAAGAGTGTGGTTTATTTTGAACGCCTCTAATATAAACTAATAAGAGAACAAAAATAGTTCATGTATTCCCCCCTCATTGGGCGAAAATTTTCCCTTCAAATCACATACAAATCACAAAATTCAGTGACACATTTCATTTTCAGATAAATCCAAGGACGGCTTGCCACTTAAAATACTCAGACGTAGTAAATAATATTTCTTGAAAATAAGATTGTTTTTTCTAGCGCAAAAATGCAGTCACTCAGAAAGCCAGACCCTTCCAAACAGGGCATAACAAGATCACTGCTGACAAGCTTAGGACTGAAAATTCTTTTACTAAAATATCATTGAATAGGAGAAATTCCTTATACGACATTACATGTTCATGGATTGCAAACATATTTTCTCATAAATCATCCTGTCTCTTCACACCAGTTACTTAATATCTGCTCTAATCTGTTCTCCATCCGAAGCCCAAAAGACCTTTTTAAAACTTGAAGACTCAAAATGAAAGCCAAAGTCTTCCACGTGGTTCGCAAGTGCTTGCATAACCGCGGAGCTTTCTTGTAGGGTGCTCCCGTTCCCACCCTTGATGCTATGTCTCCCCTGACTATCCTCTTTAAAGAATCGAAGTGGCTTCTTCCTAACACAACTTACTGTGACTATAACCATAAGACTATTACAATCTACGTTTTTATTATTTTGTTTATTCATTTATTTATTTGAGAAAGAGAGAGCTCTGGAGCAGGGCAGAGGAGAGAGGGAAAGGAAGGAGGGAGAGAGAGGGGGGCGGGGGAGAATCTCCAGCAGGCCCCACACTCAGCTCAAAGCCGGACGCAGGGCTCGATCCCTGGGATCATGACCTGAGCAGAAATCAAGAGTCAGGCGCTCAACCCACTAAGCCACCCAGGCGCCCCTTAGGTACTCATTTAGTTGTCTCTCTTATTCAGGCATGAAACCTGTCTGTCTCCACGCCCAGCATAGTACATTAGATAGGTAGATACTTAAAAAGTATGCCCAACATGTATGAATGGATAAATGAATACATGAATGAATTGCTTCAGACTCTCAAAAAGAATCGCACACGCACCCAAGGGGCATTTCAGTTTGTGAAAAAAAAAACCTCTCCAAGCTACTGCACCCCTGAGTTAAGAACTTCAAATATGCTTTTCCCTTTGTGATAAACTACCAGGTATCCTGTCAGTCTGGAACTAAGAGCGGGGAAGAACCAGGGTTAAATGATGCACTCCCCCTCCCCCACCACGCACTCACCACCATCCCCACGTGGAAAGCGGAAATGGCCTGAACAGCAACAGAAGCAAGGGTAATATTTACTGGCACTCGTTACTTGCCTTAATCCCTCCATCTGGGCAACTAATGAGAAAAGGGAGAGAGAAAGAATGAGTAAGGAGGTTTTGGCGAACAGGCTGTTTCAGAGGTCAGGCCTGGAAGGAGCATCATTACTTCTTCCCATACTCCCCTGGCCAGGACTTAGTCACATGGTTCCACCTAACTGCAGAGGAAGCTGGGAAATGTAGTTTAGCTGTGAGCCAAGAAGAAAAAATAAAGTAGATTCGGTAAACACATCTAAATAAAAATGCATTTAAGGCAAAAATTTTCCTCTGAAGATTGTTATAGTCAATCCCACAAGGTTGCCGTTCATTTTTAGTATTCTCAATTTCATTTGAATTTCCTTGTTAAGACACAACTGGGTTTTTTTCATATCTTTGGGCATAGGAGTAGAGATCTCTCCTTTTGTGGATATTAACTATCTTTAGAGACTATGCCTTGTAATTTCTGCTTATTTTTCATTTGCAAATTTGCTTTACTTTTCTAAATGTTCTATTTTTATATATATTTTGTTTTGTTTCCCAAATGTTATTCTTCACTTATTTTCCAGGAATATTAATTACAGTTAATTGTTTGAATTTTCTTCTTCTCCCTACACTTGTCTCTGTTTCCTACAAGCATGTTTATTCTGTTTGTTTGTTTGTTTGTTTGGACCTCTGTCTTTCATGCTGGATAATTCCCTTGTCTGTTATTTATTTCCTACTCATTCATACTCAAAGGGACAAGCTACCATGAACTCAGCTGTATGTGTGATGGCAAGGGGCGGGAGGGGGGGGGTGCGGGGAGGGGAGAGAAGCTGCCTTCCCATGGGTGGAATCATCAACTAATAATATCTATAGATATCAATGTCCCAGGAACCAGAGAACATTAACTAAGAGTTACAAGTCTTTTTTGCCAAAAAAAAAAAAAAAAGTTCTAGCATTTTCACCCTTTGACAGGTAATACTCACTTAATCCTCTGTCTGCAGTACAGCATTCACACTTTGAACTTGAACTTGGCGTGCCCCATTCAGAGACCCTTTGGTTCATCCTTCCCCAAGAATAAATCTCCAGCGTTATACTAATACTTGGGAAGTCAACTGGATATGTGGGGCCAGTAGGGCATCTAGGAAGCCAGCTCTTCAATGATTCTCTTTGTCTTGGGCTTTCCAATAGCTACACATTTATAGGTACCTGACATTTCAAATCCTCAGGGTTTTCATGTTGATTCATCTGTTTCAAGGATTCTATTCAGGCTCCCATGCCCTCTCTCTCTGGTTGGCCGGGTCACTTACCACTTTTCTCTCTGATTTCTGGCTTCAGAAAACTGCCATTGCCTCTTCTTTCTTTCTCTTTGTAGAACCACACCTTCTTTTCCCTTCTCTTTAATGGAGCTGTGAGAGGGAGTCGAGATAAACACACACATTCAGTCAGCTACGTTGAATTGGAAGGCCCGGCATAGCACATTCTTGTCTCCTATTGTTAATTTTCTGTGTCATTTTAAGTCTTTCCATCGTACTCAACATTGAGCTAGATGTACAGTACCCTACACACAAACCTCAATGTTTGTGACATTCATCCATCTCCCACAAATTCATCTTTGTGAGATTCATCCATCCATAATCGTGGCACCATTGAAATGGTTAGATGTATTTTCTATTTTCCATTAACCAGCAAGTGGGGTTTTTGGTGGTGGTGCAAATTTTTGACTTTAGAGGTTTAGAAGATTATGCATCATGTTGCTCTTTGTCCAGTATTACCTTTACATTTTTAACATGTTTATCAAAACCTATGTTCTCTATAGTTCCATGAAATAAGTCAATATTTATACTTTTCCCTAAACTGGACAAGAAACCTAACACTCCATCACTTTACCAGTCCCACATATGTCAGGTCATAAGCTACGGGACTTTAGTTCCAGATAAGTGACTATGAATTGTTTTCCATGTTAGGCATCAAAGATTAATAAGGTAACTCTATGTTTGACTGGTTTTGTTTACCTGTCAATTTCTTATATCTCAGGTGTTACTCTTTCTCTGATTCACTTTTCAGTTTGCTGAAATATATCCTTGAGTAACTCTTTCAGAGAAGGCTTGTGGCTGTAAACTGTCTGGGTCCTTAGCAGATCCTAAATTTTCTTTTTCTTGCTCTTACACTTAAATGTTGTTTGGCTGGGTATGGAATTCTAGAATCAAAATTATTTAAATCAGGACTTAGATAATAATTTCTCCTTTTATTCTATCATCCAGTGCTGCCAATGACAAATCTTTTAGGAAAACAGGGGGCGTCTGTTTTGTTCTTTATCTGTTTGTTTTCTGCTCTGGAAATTTTTACGGTTTTCTTTTCACCTTAGGGATTTGGATAGTGGACGCATTAAGATGTATCCAGATCTGAATCCTTTTTAAAAATTCATCCTGTGCAACACTCAAGAAGACATGCCATTCTTCAGCAATGTACGTCAGATATATTTTCTTCATGTATGTATCTCCTCTCGTCTTTGTAACCTTTATTATCCCTCTGTTAGTTATCTGTCACTACATAATAAACCACCTCAAAACTTCAAGGCTTGGGGTGCCTGGATGACTCAGTCGGTTGAACATCCAAGTCTTGATTTCAGTTCACATCATGATCCCAGGGTCATGGGATTAAGCTCAGTATGGGGCTCCATGCTCAACATGGGGCCTGCTTGGGATTCTCTCTCCCTCTGCCCCTCCCCTGGTCACATGTACACAGACATGCACTCTGTTTCTCTCTCTCAAAAAACAACAAGAGCAACAAAAACAAAAACTTCAGGGCTTAAAACCACATTTTGTTATTTCTCACAATTCTGTGGATTAGCTGGTTGGCTCTTCCATTGGTCTTGCCTGAAGTCACTCACACAGATGCTTCCAGAGGGCAAGTCAGCCAGGCCTGGGCTCAAATGGAACACTCTCTCCATCTGGACTTCTTCATCCATCACGTGGGAGTCTCCACGCAGCATCAGAGAAGGCAGAAATGGAAACCTCAGGAACTCCTAAAGTCTGAATGAAGTCACACATCATCTCCATCAGTTTCTACGGGCCAAAGCAAGTGACAAGAACAACCCAGATTCAAGACTGGAAAAACAGGCTCCGTATCTCAATGGGAGGAACTGCAAAGGATTTGTGGACATATTTAATCTACCACAGTTGCTCTTTACTTCTTTGGGAGCTTTTACTTGACAGATGTTAGACTCCTAGGTCAATGCCCACTGTCTCCAAACTGTTCTCTCATTGGTCTAGAAGATGTCTTTGATTGACCTAATCTTCTGGCAAATACCCAAGAATGTACAGGAGTGGTTTACATTCCTTATCCTCTCTTCATCAACAACATGGACTTGTAACCAGAGCTTTTGGAAAGGTGAGGTGCCAGGGAATGGGAATTGTAGACGACGGTGGCCCAAAAGGTATTAAACACTTCCAAATCCCTAAGGGAACAGTGAACTAAAGATTCTCAGTGTCTCGTGCCTGGAGGAACTATGATTCTGGCAGTTCTATGAGCAGCTCTATGTTCTGGCAGACCTTAGAGAACTGAGAATTCATTACCTCCTTTTGGGAGCATCACTATTCTTCTTTGTGTAGCCACCTCAATAAATTTCCACCTGCTTATTTTTTTAGTTACGTCTTTCTATTGTGTCATCTGGTCTCTTCCCATTAGCCACATCGTTGTGTTGTTGCAACAACCACAAACCTTTCAATACATACAAAACAGTCTTCTAATTGCCTTGAAATAATTTTCTGCCTGTTCTCTTTCATTTTGCAGATGGGTTCTAGAGGCAAAATAAAATAATTTTGCCGTATTTTCAACCTGGATAATTTAAGCAGACAAATTATTAATGGAAAGATTAGATCAAACCTCCAAAAGATCTGCATACTCCCAAGTGATCTAGATTTTACCAGCTTCTAAATTAATTGTGTGACCTTGGACTTGTTTGCATGTCCTAGTTTAGTGGCTAGCATGTAGGGAGGAATTAAGTAAGTGCCTTTTGATAAAATGTAAAAGTAAAATTTGTGTTCATATGCCATGATTTTAATCATAGTCGCCTTCATTTGAGGACCTACTATGAGAAAGACACTCTCTAAGATTCAATACATATGCATTCCATTAATCCCTCCAGAAACCTGTGTATTTGACAAACATTTATTGGAAACTACTATGTGCCAGGCACTCTTGTAGGTTACAATGATACAACAAAGACCAAAAGAGACCCAAGGGCCTCCATTCATGATGCCTTGTATTCTGGTGGGAGAGGTACACAGGCATAAAGAAATAAACAAAATAGTATCATGTCGAGTGGATATGTCCTAGAAAGAAAAATGAAACAAGGTGGGGAGATAGGATGTGAGAGTCGCAGCTCTCTTAGACAGTGAAAGCCTCTCTGAGGAGCTGATCACTGAACAGAACAGTGAATGAAGTGACTCTGGAGGCCCTGTGATCTGAAATTTCGGGCCTCTATGATACAGAAGTGGCTCAGATATTCCAGAATGTGTCCAGGATCTTTGTTTTATGGCTTCCACTACAGAAATCAATTTTCTCACAATTCTAGAGGCTGGAAGTCCATGATCAAGGGGCCTGCAGGTTCTGTTTCTGGTGAGAGCTCTTTTCCTGGCTTTCAGACAGGCTCAAATGCCCTTCCTATATGTGCATGGAGACAGAAATGAGACAGAGAGAATGAGAGAGGGAAAGCCTGTGCTCTCTAGTGTTTCATCATGGAAGAATTAATCCTATCAGATAAGAGCCCATCCTTATGACTGTAATCAGTTAGTCCCTTCGAGGTTCCGTCTCCTAATACAGCCCCACTGAAGGGTTAGGGCTTCAACATACGGCTTTTGAAAGAACACAAATCTTCAGCCCGTAGCAGTCCTACATCTAGAAAGCGACAGAGATGGAACTGTAACTCAGGGCCACTTAGCAGCAAAGGTCGCATCCTATCCATCATGGTGCAAGACAGCACTCCTTAAGACAAGATTGCTTTCAGGACAAAGTAGGGCAATGAATGGGAAAATGCTCTATAAATAGTCACTCACTACACAAATGTAACATGGTATTATTACCTCCAAGAATGTCGCGGTTTCTCATAACATAAACATCTTTTAAAGCACTGCAGTCTCATTTTTTTTTTAATTTTTTTTTCAACGTTTATTTATTTTTTTGGGGGGGGACAGAGAGAGACAGAGCATGAACGGGGGAGGGGCAGAGAGAGAGGGAGACACAGAATCGGAAACAGGCTCCAGGCTCTGAGCCATCAGCCCGGAGCCCGACGCGGGGCTCGAACTCACGGACCGCGAGATCGTGACCTGGCTGAAGTCGGACGCTTAACCGACTGCGCCACCCAGGCGCCCCTGCAGTCTCATTTTAGTGAGACTTATCTGTGTGGTCACTGTAAAGAAATAACAGCTTAAGAATCAACCCAACAGTAGATGAATGAAGCATATGGAATACGAAGTGTCCAAGCATAGCAATCCTGATATAATTAATTACGTGGTTTTTTTTTTTTTTTTTTAATTTCAGAATGCTGACAACCAGAAGTCATTACAATGTTGGCTTCTTCCTTCTCTATTTATTTTTTTCTCCTCCATTTCAAGCATAATTCTCTGTACTCCTGTCCAAGATGCTGGCTAGTGAGAAGCATAATGAAAATACTCGAAGGGGACCTAGATCAACAGAACAGTCTCCATCTTTCAGTAAAGAGAATGGTAATAAGCAAAAGGTTGTCATCATAAAGGCTATTGAAGCAATGACCTCCCGGGACTGGTGGCAGACACAGACTGAAAAGGTGACACTACCCTCTTCGGTGCTTCTATTTGCAGAAACTGGTCCTAGAGGAAAGCTTTGTAATATTCTGCAATATGAGCCCATAGAATGTGACCCTTTGGGAGAAAGAAGGAAAGTCTTTCCAAAGTAAGGAGGCCCTGGTGCAGACATTTTAGTATGTTTAACGCTGTTAAAATAAATGAGGTCAAAGCAGAAACATCATGCGATGCAAGACTCTAAGTGAAATTGGAATTTTTTTCAAAGTCCCATCTCATTAATAATTAATAGTGACCAAGGTTCAGCAAAGCCACGATACAGATTTCTCTTCATCTGTAAAATAGGATAGGCAATATAAACCCAGACACATTTCTGGCAAATTGGCTTCCCAAAGCAGATGTGTTTCTAAATGGGTCACTCTTTTTGTTATTTGCATAACAGTATTCCTCTCAGGAATAGAACTTATGAGTAATGGCCTCCTGGAAAGACACAGCATTCCGCCGACTCTGTGTGAATAATCTTAACAGAGTAGCCTATGACGGTGGATGTTCATACAATCATCATCATGTGACCAGAAAGAAGAATGTCAATGCTCACAGATTGCTTTCAGGATTTTTCTAGCCCAACACACCTGAGAGACCAAATGGGGCAGTCCCCATTGGTCACGGTGGCACCTTGTGACAATAAATTTTAGAGAAGAGAGACAGCTTGAAAATAAAAGCACACAGGCACACAGAGATGGCCAACGTGGAGAATCCCTGTCTAGAGAAACAAAGTTCTCTTGAAAAAAAAAAAAAAAAAAAAACATTGAAAATATGGAGTCAGTCAGAGAATTTTCAAGAGCCAGTGGGAGATAACTTCTTTCTTGTTAGATCTTCCCACGGGATTCTGTGGCAGGAAAAGAAGTGAGGGGAGAGGAGGAAAGCTGGACAGGTCGGGAGAAAGAACCTGCCTGAGCGTGGGCCGGCCTGACGCACGCTGAGGACTGCTTCTCGGCGCAGTAATTTTGCATTCTTCAGAGATTCCTTCAGTGAGATTTTACGTGTTGTGCCTGTGATCCCATCTCAAGATTCTTAATTATATCAGCAAAGACCCTTTCTCCAAATAAGGTCCCAAGGTCCAGGGATTGAGATTTAGAAACTTACTTGGGGGAACCATCATTCAATCCTTTCCAGAAAACAGCCTGGCCCGCAGCCCATAGAAGGACCCACTCTGACCTCCCTCAGGAAAACCTTTTGTGGGGAGCATTGTTGCCTGGCGTCCCCAGCTGGGGTGCCACAACTCCAGATCTGCTGTGGCAAGCATGTTCGAGCCCCCCCCCCCCACCTTCTCTGGGCAGCTCCCGGTCAATGCTGAGCCCATCGTTCAGATGCCCGAAGACCTTCAATTAAAAAAAAAAAATGGTAAAAAGGGGCACCTGTGTGGCTCAGTCGGATTAACGTCCAACTCCAGTCATGATCTTGTGGTTCAGGAGTTCAAGCCCGGAACTGGGCACTGTGCTAACAGGGCAAAGCCTGCTTGGGATTCTCTCTTTCTCTCTCCCTCTCTCTCTCTGTCTCTTTCTCTCTCAAAATAAATAAATAAAGTTCAAAACAAAACAAAAAAAAAACTGGTAAAAGAAAATGCACTAAAGCAAGAAGAAAGATAAACCCTGGGAAAAGACAGGGCAATTCCAGAAAGAGTCACAATATACCATTAAATTTAGTAATCTTATGACTGCAAGAAACAAAGCATTTTAAAAAAAAACTCTAAATAACAATCACAGGGGCGCCTGGGTGGCTCAGTCAGTTAAGCGACCGACTTCGGCTCAGGTCATGATCTCACGGTTCGTGGGTTTGAGCCCCATGTCAGGCTCTGTGCTGACGGCTCAGAGCCTGGAGCCCGTTTCAGATTCTGTGTCTCCTTCTTTCTGCCCTTCCCCACTTGTGCTCTGTTTCTCTCTCTCTCTTAAAAATGAACATTAAAATAAGTTAAATAAATAAATAAATAAATAACAATCACAAATAGGAAATATTTAAGGGAAAGTTAAAGAATGTTAGGTTTTGTGGGGATCAAGAGGAAGAAGAAATGTCAAATAACTTCTCACATTATTAAAAAATATATGTGTTTAAAAATTAACAGTGTATGTCAAAGGAATAGAAATACAGCCCAGACATAGTTTTCAAGCCCACAGAGGAACAACGAACACGTTTTGAGGCCCTTCTATCTGCTAGTCGCTGTTGAAGTGCCTCCTGTCACCCTGACAGCTGCCCCAGGAGACAGTGCTCCTCGTCACCGTTCCCAACAGGTAGGCGGCCAAGGGCAGGAGAAGTGACTGACCCAAGGTCATACTGCCAAAAAGTGGTGAAGCCAGAACTCAAACCCAGAAAGCCTGCTTTCAGAGGCTGTGTCCTTTCCTATCTGTGCTATGGAAAGGCAATTTTATTAAGCCATCTGAGGACAGAGGTAAAGGAAGAAAAAGAAGCAAAGGGAAAAAGAATTGCAAATAGGGAATAAAGAAGTAAGTCGAAATGTATCAATAGTAATAATTAAGTGCTGGGGTGCCTGGGTGGCTCAGTCGGTTAAGCATCTGACTTCAGTTCAGGTCATGATCGCACGGTTTGTGAGTTCGAGCCCCATGTCGGGCTCTGTGCTGACAGCTCAGAGCCTGGAGCCTGCTTCGGATTCTGTGTCTCCCTCTCTCTCTGCCCCTCCCCTGCTGGCGTTCTGTCTCTCCCTCTCTCTCAAAAGTAAATTTAAAAAAAAAAATTTTTTAACAATAATAATAATAATTAAGTGTAAATGGATCTTACAAATTGATTATTTGGAAAAAACATTTCCAAAATCCATACAGTAGCCCAGAAAGCCCACTTGCTCCGTCTCCCCCTTTACCTTCCTGACTCTTTCTAGCAGTTTCTCCCATTACCCATCCCGATCAAATCGTGCTAGTCTCCGTGATGCCCGTACACGTGAAAAGAATGCAGCTCCCTTAGTGCCCGTGTTCTTTCCACTCACTATGCCAGGCATGCTGCTTTCCCATAGATCTGCGCCCCCCTTCCTCAGGCCACCTTCGGAATGACCCCTTCCCTAGCCGCTCTGCTTTAAAATTAATTTAAATTCAAACTCTCACTGCCCTCACCTGGCCTCCTTTATTTCTCTCCACAGCCGCATCCTTTCTAATGTCCTTTGCATTTTTGCCTATTTATTGTGTCTCTTTGCTGTCTTCCCGACTAGAATATAAATTCCACTAAGGTAAGGGGTTCTGTCCGTCTTGTTTTTTAGTAAACGTCCACTGCTGTGCACAGGGCTTGGCACGTGATAAGGAGTACATAAACATTTCTTGAATAAATGCGTGCGATGATAACAATAGAAATGACGAGATATTTAGAGCTACATGATAATGAAAGTATTCCATAGCATTAGGTCAAGATTCCTGTGGATGAAATTCGGAAACGCCATGGAAGCACTTAACAGGAGATCAGAATAAATGTGATAATAAAGACTTAATACAGGAAAGATGTCGAGTCTCTCCGGTTGACCCTTAAGTTACAAGAGGGATTTTCAGAAAGCAAAAATATCAGGGCTCAGCAGAAAGGAACAACTTGCTTACGGGTGCACAGCCTATTAAGTGCCAAAGCTTGCATCAGACCAGACTCTCTTTCCCTCCTCTCCTCTGCCTTCCCATCCCCCCTCCCCACCTCACCTCCCAAGACGTCTCCCTGCAGTCTGACAGTAGATGGCAAAAAGAACAACCAGCAATGTTCCATTTTAAAATCTGATGTTATTCAACTCACACTTAGTGAGAACCGACCCATTTCAAAGCACTTCTTGTAAAGTCATTTTAGTCTTCACTGTTATCCATGGAGATGACTGTCCTTATGTCCCGTTTACAGGTAAAGATACAGGCTCAGAAAAAAGGAATGGCTTGGCCTTACAGTGAAACTTCACACAGCCAGATCCTTACAGGATACCTTGCCTGGAGGCTTAAACTGGGCGCTCAGTAGCTAGGTAAACGTTCATTAAAGCAAGTTGATCTTGGAAAGCGAGGTTACTTTTCTGGTCCTTAGTGTTGCATGGGAAAACTATGGAAGGACTCTGCATCCTGGGAGACACACACAATGGAAACCAAGAGAATCAATTCATTCCCTCTAATGTTTTTTAGGGGGCCGAGGGAGGGGGAGTCTTCATGGTCTATTTAAAAGGTTGAATTACGTGCCTGTCTTTAAAAATGTGGAGATCTGGGGCGCCTGGGTGGCTCAGTGGCTTAAGCGTCTGACTTCGGCTCGGGTCATAATCTCATGGTCGTGAATTTGAGCCCCGTGTCAGACTCTGTGCTGACAGCTCAGAGCCTGGAGCCTGCTTCGGATTGTGTCTCCCTCTCTCTCTCTCTCTCTCTCTCTCTCTCTGCCCTTCCGCAGCTCTCACTCTCTGTCTCTATCTCTCTCTTAAAAGTAAATAAACATTAAAAAATAAAAATAAAAATAAAGAACAGGTGGAGATCTGGGGGGCCTGGGTGGCTCAGTGGGTTAAGTGTCTGACTTTGACTCGGGTCATGATCTCATGGTTTGTGGGCTCTCTGCAGTCAGTGTGGAGCCTGCTTCAGATCCTCTATTTCCCTCTCTCTCTGCCCCTTCCCGGCTCATCGCTCTCTCTCTCTCTCTCTCTCTCAAAAATAAATAAACATTAAAAAAAGTGTGGAGATCTTATATAAAATCTGGATTCCCAGCTCTTTTGGGAAAGTCTAAAGAACTAGACTTTAGCAACCAGTGGCTGGAGGTCAGTGGCTGCTGAACTCGGCATTTTCCTCATTCATTTATTCTACTGGCCTCTCTGTTTCAGACGGTTGATTTCTAATTTCTGCAATGCCCATACTTTCTGCATTAAGATTTAATAATAAGTTAGTGACAGATCAGAAGTTAGGACCTTAGGACCCATGATTTTGCCTTATCCCTTATATCAGTGCAAATTCTTTGCACACATGTCAGTCTTAAGGAGGCCTTGAAATTCTTACGCTCATGAGAAACTCATCACAGGTCAACAGTAGCCAATCAGACGGTGGCTGTTCCTCCCCCCTACCTGTCTCAGGGAAAGTTTCTTCATGCTCACAAAGCCAGCTAAGGCAAGATCATCTCCCATCCGGCTGCACAGTGAGGCAGCTGATCTCTTTCATGCGAGTTGACCCAGGGCATCCTCAAACATCCCTCTCACAGACTTATCAGCATTGCACGGATGCTGTGCCCATCAAAAACTTCTCATCTCCTCCTTCCTTTCCACACGACTGCTCTGCCACTGCGTGGTACTCAGATGTCAAAACAACGGCAAGATGGCAAACTGTCAAATGCGCTCTCGAGTCCGGCCTCATTGCAACACCAGATGCTTCCGGTCACCTGGGAAATCACTCTGACAATAGCTACATATCAAGTTCAAGGTCAAAGTGAATTCTCAGCAGATCCTGCAAAAGTAGAATTTCTCAGCAGCTGTTTAAATAATTTATAACAGCAGGATGGATGCTTGCCTGAAAAGTGAGACCTAAGATTTCACGTAAGTGACATCTTCCTATTACATCTTAGAGGGGAAGGCAATCAGGTATCTCCACGCAGGACATGTGGTCGGGTGGCGATGCAGTTAAAACCCCTGAGTTCTAATCTGACCTTGCTCATCCCCTGTCACTGACTAAGACTGAAGCTTCTGACAGATAAGGAAGCCACATGTCAGCCCTACACAAGGCACGATTGCATGTCCCAAAAAAGGACATGCTGTGTCTTCATTTAGTTGAGGAGGATAGAAGGAAGGTACTCGTGCCAACTCTGTCTGGAAAGCAGGCAGCCTAGTGCAGCTCGTCTCGTTTCTTAAACTGTTTCCTTAGATGTGGGAAAACCCAAAGGTCTGGAGGAGAGTGATGAAGAAGACGAGCGTTAGCTACGTGGTTATCTAGGGGGAAACACTCTCAGCCACGGGGACAGCCGAGACCAGGGTCCTGAGGCAGGAATGTATCTGTAGTGTTTACGGAACTGAGGAGGCCAGTGTGAGTAGGGCGGCGTGGACTGTTGGAGCCAGCAGGAGTGGCAGATGACATCAGGACGGAGCCAGAGACCAGACAGTATGACACTTTGGTGCCCACTGTGGGAACTTGCCTTTTACTCCCACTGCGCTGGAGGGAGGCTCGTGTGGACTGACTTGATACCCATGTGTATTTAAGTAGGTTCAGAACCACTGGAGCGGGCTAATCCACTTTTGCAAATGCCAGTTTTGGGAAATCTGAAAACACAGTCGGTATTTCCAATGAAAATTTAGTGTCTGAATTACGATGGGCTGTTACGTGTAAAATGCACCCTGGATTTTAAAGACTTAGCAAGAGAAAAACCACATAAATGATCATTTGTATCCTATCGCAAAAGTGCATATATGTTTAAACATCAATTGAATTTCCAAATAGATGCTATCTGGACTGTGTGCTATTTAAGATTCATACTTTTCACTCCCAACAAAGAAACCCCTTCAGGAAATAGGTAATGAAAGCTGTTAACTGTCACATGTCCGTCTCATTCAAGATGAATGTTCAGCCTATACATTCTTACGTTCCCAAAATTTCCCTGGGCAACATTTGCCCAAGCAAACACTCTACAACCAAGTAAGAGCAACAATGCTTACAAGATAGAAACCACACCTAAAAGTGACTGTATTGTCCTTGAGGAATTTAAGTGTCATTATCTTTTATTATAATATCACTGCAATAACATGTCCCCTATGGTCACCGTGACTCTTAACCAACAGCTGTCAAAATTAATAACTTACCCCAAAGTATAGAATCACGAGATATTTTCTAGAAGAGACATTTTTATGTGCCAGTTTTAATGGATTAGTGACAGTGAGTCTATAAAACATTCTATTTCAGAAGCAGTAACAGAGAAAACTGAGCAGGAAGGTGAGTTCATGACAGAAACAAAAAAAACTCTATCCCTCCCCGGAAATTTTTCGAATGCTCTCTTCTCTTCCAACACAAAGCAATATTCCAGAACTGTGGATTGATAGGAAATGAAAGATACGGAGAAAAGCTCTGTTCTGAAAAACAAAACCCAGAATGAATAAGTCATGGAAATCCTTTACCTCCCTGACAGTCTAGCTCCCCAGGTGCTGAAAGCTGGCATAGAGAAGAGTGACATCTATTGTTCAGGAAGGTTTATGGGTGGGATCAGCCAGTCCCACTGAGTAGACTGTGCGTTTGGTTCACGAGCAAAAGGTGACCTGTCTTCCCAGAGGAGCAAATCAGAGCGACCTGAGAAGAGGTGAATGGACGCGAATAGCCAGTTCCGAAAAATTATCCAGGAAATGCGGGCGGAGATCAGCAAGCTGAAGAAAGAGAATCAATTCCTCCGGATGACGCTGACTTCAAGCAGTCTGAGAACCTCAGGCGGCCCATGCAGAGAATCGGGAGATCAAAGGGAAGAGGAAGTCACAGACCCCGGCGACCTCGGGAAAACATCTGAAAAATCTCCAGCAACCCTCTACAGTGGTGTTTCCACCGATGCGGCACCAGCTGGGCACGAACATCAAGGTACCGAATGACCATGCCTCTTCTGGGCTGTGCCCACCTTTGCAAAGGTCTCCTAAAGATCAGGTTTATTGTGCCTTTTCTATAACTGCATAAATTGGTATTTATCGTGGTGAGTTCCATTCTTTTCCTCCTGGTAGATTAGCTTTAAATCCCCAGGGGAAAAAAGGAAATCGCTAGCATCGTCAAGCAGCCTATTTTAGCAGCATCAAAACTGTTTCCAGCTATTCCTGGAAAGAAAAGAATGGCGGGTTTGTGAAAATCAACCACCTTAAAAACAATGTGCTTTTTTCCTTCTTGACCTCAAGCATTTAAATGCCACATGATAGAACACTGAATGGATGAGTGCCAAATGGCACGCTCGCTTAACTAAGTTAACGATATTGCACCGGAGTTAAGTGTATGGATGTTACGGTCAGACAAATATGGCCGCCAATGGTTTCTCATTCATTATCCACTTGACTCAGAGATCCTTACTAGAAATCTTTCACCTCTGTTTTCTACCTTTGGGAGTGTGATAACGCCTACCTCATGCGGTTGTTGTACCTGTCTCACGGCAATAATAGACCGAGTGCTTAGTATAGCACCTGCAAACACACAACAAATGGCAGATATTGCTTCTTATCCGTGTTTTACAAAGAACTTTACTGCCCGTAGGAATGTATGTTGCACATAATTCAACCTACTCTACACGCTGAAGACTTCAAACTCAGGGTCAGTGTCTAATATATTCTAATACTCAAGCCTCTCACGTTTTATGGGGAAGAATTTTGACTGCAGACTACACACAAAGTCAGAAATCAGCAGAGCGAAAAATCCGTTCTACATTTAAATTGTCAGTGTTTGTCTCCATCCAACATATTCAAATAAAACTGAGGTACATGATTAAATGCTCAAATTTCTTAATATCGTCTGGCAAAGGCTTCGGGCAATGCCATTTGAGGTTCTGAACAGCTTGGCAAGAAAACATGTCGTTTCCACCAGCTGGTTTTCTCTGTTAGAGAGGTCTCTCTCGAGCACGGGGCCCTACATTTCAAAGCTGGGAACAGATTCCAATAAGGATTTTTACCCTTTTTGTCAAGTGCGAGTCTGGATCTGAGTAGTTCTTTCTGCTGCCTATTTAACAGAGCTGAAGGAATAACTGATAAGGAGGTTAGACTTTCGCGCCTCGTCTAAAAAAAGAAAAAAAGAAAGAAGGATACATCCTTACCCACCCCCCCAAGTTCCTCCACCTCTGCAATCTTGAACATTTTGTACTAAATGGCCCTGTCTTGGTAAGCGTCTTCCTTGGGTACTATAGGATGTTTAGCAGCGTTCCTGGCTTCTAAATACTAGATGTCACTAGTATCTGCCTCTCACATTCATCATGACTGTCAAAAATGTCTTCAGACATTCCAAATGTTACTTGAAGGACAGAATTTCCTCCAATTGAAAACCACTGCCTTATTCCAAAGGTAGATGACACTCCTTCAAATCTATTTCCCATGATGCTTATCCTAATGAAAAAGTAAGTTGAGTCTTAGTATCTCTATTCTGCAAGTTTTACACCATTCAAAGAACAAAGAGCATTACCCTATAACCTCTCAGGGCCTGAATGACATCAAGCTTAGGGGAGACTAGATTATTATTAAGAGCTGAACACACAGGGGCACTTGGGTGGCTCAGTCAATAAGCATCCAACTCTTGATTTCGGCTCAGGTCATGATCTCAAGGTTCAGGAGTTTGAGCCTCATGTTGGGTTCTGTGGTGACAGCACGGAGCCTGCTTAGGACTCTCTCTCTCTCTTTCTCTCTTTCTCTCCCTCTCTTTCTGCCCCTCCCTCATTAAGCTCTCTCATTCTCTCTCTCTCTCAAAATAAATAAATAAACATTAAAAAAAAAACAAAAGAACCAAACACACAGTTGATAGCATACTTCTTCTGCATATGGATGGTAACTTCCATCAAGAATGTTAGCATTAAGTGGTGCCTGGGTGGCTCAGTCAGTTAAGCGTCCAACTTCAGCTCAGGTCATGATCTCACAGTTTGTGGGTTCAAGCCCCATATCAGGCTCTGTGCTGACAGCTGGAAGCCTGGAGCCTGCTTTGGATTCTGTGTCTCCTTCTCTCTCTGCCCCTCCCCTGCTCACACTCTGTCTCTCTCTCAAAAAATAAACATTAACAATTTTTTTAAAAAATGTTAGCATTAAGTTTGAGAAGAACTGGTGAAAACAGTTGATGGAACTTGGGGAACTCTTGTCAGTTGCATCAATAAAACACAGAAAGAAATATGATTTCAACTGGTTCTTAGAAGCCCAGTTGAAGGGCTTCACATGCATCTATCTGTGTCTTCTATGTAATGCACTGTTATGGAAGTAAGTGACATTAAGTAGGAAGAACATTGGCCTGACCATGAGGACACCGAGTTGTAGTCCCAGTTTTATAAAGGTTGATCAGCGCTGAGTAGAACACATAAAATTCCTGGCCTTAGCATCCTCGTGTAAAAATGAATGGATTAGACTCGACGCCTTTCAAGGCCTATTCTAACTATAAAATTTTGTGATCCTATAAATGTAACATGCTTTTATGACCACTTGCCTCCTCTGTAAAATGGAAATAGTGATAAAATCTATCTCATATGGCTATTGAGAGCATGAAATGAAATAGCACAAGTAAGACTCATCATGAGCTACTTGGTAATAGTGAATACTGTATATTCAATAGTAACTACTGAATATAAGAATATTCCATGATATTCTTAATATGCATATTAAGAATATTCCATGATATTCTTAATATTGAACATGCCAGAAGAATATTATTTGACTTCGACAGAAGTTTTTTATTAGCAGTTTTAATAAGGCATTGCCAATATCCATTGAAATTCATACTTGAAACTGAATCATAGACATTTGCTATTAGAGAGCAACTTTCGAGATAATCCCCTTATTTTATAGGTGAGAATATAAGACCCAGAGGTTAACCTGCTCAATCCTCCTTAGAAAACAGGATAATATGAACCTATTCTTTGAGGAGCGCCTAGGTGGCTCAGTCAGTTAAGCATCCGACTCTTGGTTTTGGCTCAGGTCATGATCTCATGGTTTGTGAGTTTGAGCCCCACATCAGGCTCTGCACTGTCGGTGCTTGGGATTCTTTCTCTCTCCCTCTCTCTCTCTCTCTGCCCCTCCCACCCCTCTCTCTCTCAAAATAAATAAACTTAAAAAAATTAACTATTATTTGAGAAGGAACAATATGAAATCAGAAATGTGAGTCTCACTTTAAGAAAGGGAACTAACGATTAAAAAGGACTTGGAAGAAAATCACTTGGAACGAAAACTTCTTCTGTTGGTTCTGGGAAATGCGTAGTGAGACAAAATGAGATTTTATGAGTGGAGAAGTCTGCTTCCCTCAGGACACAGAGCTACCCTACAGCCCAGGGACACAGCTGCTTGGGTGTATATATATATATATATATATATATATATACATATACATATTGTATTATGTAATGTATATACGTATACATATATCCATACATATTTATATTATATATATAAACATATACATATGTCCATATATATTTATTTATATATAAAAGTATATATATTATATAAAATTATATATATCCAATATGCATATATTTATTTACATATATAAAATTATATATATATAATTATATGCTATAATGAGAATGCAGAGCACCTGCTTAGAATGAATCTTTGTTGGATAAATTCTCAAGGAAGCATCTGTACTAGTGGATAAGCATTCAGTGGATACGAAATCCAACCAGCACTTTCAGAGCTCCCCTGGCCCTCCTGCCCTGTGCAATGGCACCTTGGGACTATCAGGGAAGAAGCAATTTGCCGCAAGGAAGATAAAGGGAACAGCTCTTTACAGAGATCCCCCAGCATTGCTGGACCTCCGACTATCTGCAATGCGTTCCTATCCTTTGCTGGCAAACACCCTGCATTTGGCAGCGATCCCTGAAGTTGTGCTAAGGACCCCATGATGCTGTGTTGAATGGCCTTTCCCTTTTACTGATGAGAAACCAAAGGACACAGACTATTTGTGACCCAGAGAGATGAACAAAGAACCGGCTTGCTAATCGGTCAAGCTACAGAGTACGTCTCAAATAAGAATAAACTTCCCTTTGCCCTTCTCCGCGTAATTTCCTCTGTGGCGACTTCCTACCATTCAGTACAAGAAGACTGCTTTGTAACTGTTTCAAACAGAAACTTTTATGATTGTTAATAGTCATAAACTTACTTTTAGACAATTATAGAAGTTATCGATCTCGGCCAAAGAAGTGTTTGGAGATAGTTTAGAAATAGTATTTGCATGCAGTTAATCATTTCAGATAGATTTGAACTTAAACCACCTCCCCTTACCCCAAATTCTTGCCTAAAAGTTTCAAACTATAAAAAGCCAGGGACGCCTC
Source organism: Leopardus geoffroyi (assembly GCF_018350155.1). Lineage (NCBI taxonomy): Eukaryota > Metazoa > Chordata > Mammalia > Carnivora > Felidae > Leopardus > Leopardus geoffroyi. The sequence goes on along the minus strand of NC_059328.1, from coordinate 208,336,552 downwards.
CACTTGTTGAATGACCATAATAATTTGCTGTCTGCAGTCTGCATATGTGGGCAGTAAATTTAAGTAAGAAATAATTGTGCTGCTAGCACTCTTAAAACCCAAACACGATACAGGCCTTTCTTTTTTTTTTTTTTTTTTTTTTTTTTTTTAAAGTTTATGTATTTATTTTGAGACGGGGAGGGAGAGGCAGAGAGAGAGAGAGAGAGGGAGAATCCCAAGCAGGTTCCAGACTGTCAGCACAGTGACCATCATGGCACTCAAACTCATGAACACTGAGATCATGACCTGAGCCAAAATCAAGAGTCAGACACTTAACCAACAGAACCACCCAGGAGCCCCAATGCGGGCCTTTCTTAAACATCCATGCTAGTTAATGCCAGAGCTGGGACAAGAAAGAATAAAGATTTGACAGACGTTCCTGAAGTGCTCCAGAAAATGAACACCACCCCATGAGGTCCCGGTTCTTAGCCCCCAGGTAATACCTGGAGGTCTGGTCAACATTAGTACAGAGTAACTGCAACTCAGACACATTAACCTCCCTTAAATAAAGCTCTTTTAATCAAAGTGCCTGAGTTACAAGAAAGAGAGAAGACTTAATTCAGGTCAAGAGAAAAGTTTATTGGAAGACACTCATGGACAGAAATGGAACTGAGGGGCACCTGGGTGGCTAAGTCAGCCAAGCATCCAACTTTGGCTCAGGTCAAGATCTTATGGGTCATGAGTTTGAGCCCCACATCAGGCTCTCTGCTGTCAATACAGAGCCCACTTTGGATCCTCTGTTCCCCTCTCTCTCTGCCCGTCACCCATTAGCACTCTCTCTTAAAAATAAATAAAAATTAGGGGCACCTGGGTGACGCAGTCGGTTAAGCGTCCGACTTCAGCCAGGTCACGATCTCGCGGTCCGCGAGTTCGAGCCCCGCGTCGGGCTCTGGGCTGATGGCTCAGAGCCTGGAGCCTGTTTCCGATTCTGTGTCTCCCTCTCTCTCTGCCCCTCCCCCGTTCATGCTCTGTCTCTCTCTGTCCCAAAAATAAATAAACGTTGAAAAAAAAATTTTTTTTTAAATAAATAAAAATTAAAAAAAAAAAGAAATGGAATTGAAAGTCCTCATAAACTAAGGCCATAAATTTCTCTGTCTCTCTCAGAACTCCAGTTTCCCATGCAATGCATCTTTGCTTCTTTCCAATACCTGCTGGCCTTCCATCTCTCAATCAGCAGGCTTCCTCATAATGACTACCCCAACTAAAGTCAAGACACATAATTATGGGCCAGTTAACAACAGCCAGTTCAGTTATGTGTGGCCATTTAATTTTTTTTTTTTCCAACGTTTATTTATTTTTGGGACAGAGAGAGACAGAGCATGAACGGGGGAGGGGCAGAGAGAGAGGGAGACACAGAATCAGAAACAGGCTCCAGGCTCTGAGCCATCAGCCCAGAGCCCGACGCGGGGCTCGAACTCACGGACCGCGAGATCGTGACCTGGCTGAAGTCGGACGCTTAACCGACTGCGCCACCCAGGCGCCCCTATGTGTGGCCATTCAGGGGATAAGAGTCTATGAGGAACAGGTCCTTCTACAATCTAGGAGAGAGGAAGCTGTCCAGAGTTGGCGTCTCCGGAATATCCATGTTCTTCCCATTTGAAAGTCTTGATTTATTATTTCTACTTGGCCAGATCTCTGTTCTAACGCTGCATCCTTTCCAACCACCCTCTTTACACAACTTCCAGACCTCCTCCCTCATCTGTCTCTCTCCCCTTGCCTTTATCAGCCTAACCTGACTTCCCAGGATCTATCACTACCTGAATTTTATCATCTATGGTTTGTTCATCATCTGTCTGCATACAAGAAGGTAAGCTCCACGCAGGCAAGAATTTTGTGTCGGCCACTACCATATCCCCATCTCTATCTCCTGGCATGTGACTGGCACTCAATTACTTATAAGTCAGTGAGTAGATGTCGTTTCTCTGAAGGAAAAAAAGTAATCAAAAGCAATAGTTTTGTTGAGTTAGCTTTAACGAAGTACTATTAATATAATTTGCCATTTGTGGACATCATCAAAGGTAAAATTTTGGGTCTCCCATACAGGCAACGTCATGATTGTGAGACGCTATTCCATTTCTTCACCAGTTCATTCATTTGCTGCACGTGACCTCTGGAAAGCTGGGGAAAGACACCCAAAGAGTGGAATTCTAGACGCTCGGGGAAGAGTTAAGCCCCTGGCGTGTTCTTCAATAAAGAAGGAGGACAAGGAAGAAGGGATGTTGGCAGCTGATTCTTTGACCAACAGTAGTTCCAACGGAAGAGCTTTTCCTGAGCATGGTTTTGGTAACGTAACCAGGTAATAATGTACTGTCTGCCTTGAGCTAGGTTATAGGCACAGGCTGCGATGGGTACCAAGATGTTCTCCTGGATAAGCAAGGTCTTATCTGGTGGAGGAAACAAAGCCAAACAGGCTCTCCGGTCAAAATAATTTCCATCGCATGCATGTCCATTTAGGGAATCAAAAGAAAGAAAAATTTTTGACACCAAATGGCGCTATAATAGGTACCTCTGTTAGCAGAACACTTAGCCAGTCTTTACTTACTTATCGGGCATTAATGACGGTACTCTGAGCTGGGCACTGGTGATACGAGATTCACAGGCAAAAGTGAGACGTTATGTTCGACACTCTCATTCGGCGACAAAGACACACAAGTAAACTGATCACTGTGATAAAGTGCCTCTCAAGGAAAAGACACACTCACTTTGGGAACTGGACACAGAACTCCTCTCTGAGAGAGAACGGTTCTTAGAGAGGAAGTGACTCAGTGGATTGTGGGGCATATGAAAATGGCAGTGCTCGGGGGGCCTGGGTGGCTCAGCCGGTTAAGCGTCCGACCTCGGCTCAGGTCTTGATCTCACAGTTCGTGGGTTCGAGCCCCACGTCGGGCTCTGGGCTGACAGCTCACAGCCTGGAGCCTGTTTCAGATTCTGTGTCTCCCTGTCTCTCTCTGCCCCTCCCCCACTCGCGTTCTGTCTCCCTCTGTCTCAAAAATAAATAAACATTAAAAAAAATAAATTAAAAAAAAAATGGCAGGGGCGCCTGGGTGGCGCAGTCGGTTAAGCGTCCGACTCCAGCCAGGTCACGATCTCGCGGTCCGCGAGTTCGAGCCCCGCGTCGGGCTCTGGGCTGATGGCTCAGAGCCTGGAGCCTATTTCTGATTCTGTGTCTCCCTCTCTCTCTGCCCCTCCCCCGTTCATGCTCTGTCTCTCTCTGTCCCAAAAATAAATAAATGTTGGAAAAAAAAAAAAATGGCAGAACCCAAAAGGGCCAAGAGGCAAAGAGAAAAGTAACTTGTTTTGCAAAATATATGAGTTGGTGTTTCGAGAGTTAGGCACAGCCTGAGAAAAAGAGAGATTTGAAAAAACATTTGAGAGACAAGTGGGGAGTCTTTAAGAGGAAGGTCAGACAGTGGCCCCAGGAGTGGGTGGAGCCAAGGGCCCTTTCAGAACAAAATTGTCTGTCAAGTCTAACTTCCGCCTCTACAAGGCTAGAGCATGACCTCCCCTCCCCACACTCGGCACCCTTGCTTTCCAATTCTCACTTATCATGGGGAAGAGAAAATGGAACAAATGTGGTTGTGGAGAGAATAAGGGAGTCATGGAATTCAACAGCGGCAGGAAAACGAAGGGAGGGACAACCAGGGACAGGCCAGCAGGGATTGTCATGAACATTGGAAAGAGCGCCGGACCTCCCACAGGATGTGGGACACGGAAGCAGAGCCAGTTTTATTTGAATTTTACCAGACAGGATGAAAATTGTATTTCACTCATAGAAAGTTCTATTATAGAAACAGTGAGCGTAGCCTGAGTCGTGGAGGACAGCTGCATGGAGCCAGGCAAAGAAAAATGGAAAGATCACCCCAGGTAAAGCAGAAAAGACAAGAAGATAGAAGAAAGCACGACTGTGAGGAAAACAAAAGTAGCGAAGTGAGTGAGGGTGAAGAAGGGAGCCAGACCCAGCATACAGAGCCTTCTGCGCAATGCTTGTGAGTCCGTGCTTTGTCCTATAATTATGGGAAAGCTAGTAAAGATAACGTCCTTCTGAAAAGTTGTAAAATGCAAAAATATTCAGAAGTGAGTGTTACAAATACCCCTGTTTTCATCTGCAAGAATTGTGTCATACTTTCTACAGATATTTTATATATAACAAAAAAAAAAGGAAAAAAAAATATTATTAATAAAGGCAAAAATCCAAGGGCGTCCAGGTGGCTCAGTTAGTTAAGTGTCCGACATCAGCTCAGGTCATGATCTCATGGTCCATGGGTTTGGGCCCTCCGTTGGGCTCTGTGCTCGCAACTCAGAGCTTGGAGCCTGCTTCAGATTCTGTGTCTCCCTCTCTCTCTCTCTCTTTCTCTCTCTCTCTCTCTCTCTCTCTCTCAGTCTCTCCCAAAAATTAATAAACATTAAAAAAAAAAAATTTAAGACAAGGTTCCTATATCTCTCTTCCCCGGTCCCCGGTCCTGCCAATGGGCAAGTGTTATCATGAGTTTCACTTCTATCCTTTTGGTCTATTTTTTTTTTTCATATGTTCATTACATTCTTTCATGCATTCGTTCATTCAACAAATAATCCTGGAGGTGTACTACCTGTGGGGCAGGATTCTAGGCCATGAGGATACAGAAAAAAAAAAAAAAATTGTCAGAAATCTCTGTCCAAGGGGAGAAGTTTGCTTTGCAACATGATAATCAATAAGCATGAAAATACATACAGTGTATAATTTATGTTACATATTAAGTATGAGAGAGACTAGGAAACCAATTAAAAGGGGAAAAGAACAGCTAACAGAGCAAGCATTGTTGAAATTTTTATCATGGCCAGAGAACGCCTTACCATTTGAGTAAAAGGGAAAGAGTTCTGACGATATCTGGGTGGGAAAAACTTTCTAAGAACAGAAGACAGCAAATACAGTGGATGTTGGGAGGCGTTTGACTTGTGTCTGAGGAAGGGAAAGGAGGCTGTGATTGGAACAGAGTGAGCGAGAAAGTGGGGGAAGATGAAGGCAAAACTCTAGGGGTGGCCTTGCACTCCCTTCCAATGATTCTGGATTTATTCTGAGTGAACTGGGCACATAACACGTTCTTTTCATTAAAAATAAAAATAAAAGATTGTGTAGGGAGTCCTGCTTTAAAAAGACTGTGGGAAAACAGTATAGAAAATTAAAAGACCAGGTTTAAGCTAAAAAAAATAGTCTAGGTGAGAAGTGATCATTTCTTGGCCAAGGGTAGTAACAGCACATATGGTTTCTGGATATATTTTGAAGGTGAAGCCTGTAAGATTTATTGGCAGAGCAGATGTGGGATATGGAAACAAGAAGTGTACATAGTTTGGGGCGCCTGGATGCCTCAGTCAGTTAAGTGTCTGACTTTGGCTCAGGTCATGATCTCACGGTTCGTGGGTTCAAGCTCCACATCGGGCTCTGTGCTGACAACTCAGAGCCTGGAGCCTGCTTCGGATTCTGTGTCTCCCTCTGTCTCTGCCCTACCCCACTCATGCTCTGTCTCTTTCTCTCTCTCTCTCTCTCTCTCAAAAATAAACATTTGGGGAAAAAAAGAAGTGACATAGTTGTGGATAGTTATATAAAAGCACTAAACGTTCATTGTAAAAATGAACGTGTCCTTTGTTTTAAAAACTTATTTATGTACAATATACATATATACATAGATACGTGTGTACATATTTATGTTTGTATATAATATATATACAGTTATATAAAGGCACTAAATGTTCATTATAAAAAGAAAATCGCAAATTATAAAACATAAATGCAATATTCAAAGTAAAAAGTATCAAAAGGAAAATCTTCTATAACTTCACTGTCCGAAAAACCACCATTTAGATTTTGATGGACATCTATCTTTCCAGGCTGTGTCTACATACTTTGAAACTGTGCCGTGCACATATCACAATGTTTTATTTTTTGTCCTTAAACCATTACATTCTCATAGACCTATAATGCTGAGAAATGCAATATTATTAACCTTCTCGATTCAATTCATATTATTTCTGTGATCATTTAGGAGCATAGCCAACGTTGATAACGTATTACTTCTCTGAAGCAAAATGTTTTCCCAATTCCAAGTTGCGGAGGAACAGGCTATTTAGAATACAATCCATTGGTAATTTAGAATCTACTTTAATGGGGAAGACTGAGCCAACTGCCGGTTTGTGTTAAAACAAGAAAGTCAGTAATGGCTTAAAATCAACAGCTGGGTTGGCATAAAATCCAGTCAATATGGAAAACTGTTGAGAAGAACAAAGCATGCTATTTTTTTGTTAGAGTTCTTTATTTTGTCTTTAACTTCTTCAGTGATTAGTAAAGTAACGTGTCATTACATTAGCCCTCTAATTTTTTTTTTTTGTAAATTCATTTACTTTCTAATAGCTCTCAAAGAATTTTACAAAGATTTATCAGGAACCAATTTGTTTGAACCAGCCTTTGAAGCAATCAGACATCGTACCTAATTTGCTTCTGAGCTTTTTCATTATTCTACCAAGGAAGCGTTTTACAGAACAATGCCAATGTCAATATTTCTAACAACTAATGCTCTCCAAACACCAGAGACAGAATGTTAATTTTTCCTTAATTTTCATAGAAATTAGAAACCTAGAAACCTAATCTTCTCCTGCATTTAAGAAAAAAATCTCAGGCAGGCAGCTGGGTGGCTCAGTAGATTGAGCCTCCGACTCCTGGTTTCAGCTCAAGTCACGATCTCACTGTCGGATTAAGCCCCATGTGGGGCTCTGCACACAGCACAGAGCCTGCTTGGGATTCTCTCTCTCTCTCTCTCTCTCCCTCTCTGTGTCTCTCTCTCTCTCTCAAAAATAAATAAAACATTAAAAATAAATTAAAAAATAAATAAAAATAAATAAAAAGATCAGGGGAATGGGTCCATATAGAGCATAGCATAAAACACAGAAATGCTAAATCACTATGCTGTACACCTGAAGCTGACCTAACACTGTACGTCCACTACACTCAAAATAAAATCTTTTCATAAAAATGAATCAATTATCAATTTAATTAGAAATGCTATATTATTCATTTTATTGATAGGAGAAACTAGACACATTAAAATCAAAATATACAGTTGACCCTCAAACGGTGCTGGTCTACTTACACGCGGATTTTTTTTTTTTTATTTTTTATTTTTTCAACGTTTATTTATTTTTGGGACAGAGAGAGACAGAGGATGAACGGGGGAGGGGCAGAGAGAGAGGGAGACACAGAATCGGAAACAGGCTCCAGGCTCTGAGCCATCAGCCCAGAGCCCGACGCGGGGCTCGAACTCACGGACCACGAGATCGTGACCTGGCTGAAGTCGGACGCTTAACCGACTGCGCCACCCAGGCGCCCCCATGTGGATTTTTTTTAAGTACAGTACATGAATCTACTTTCTCTTCCTTATGATTTTCTTTTCTGTTTAGTATTTCTTTATTTACTTTGAGAGAGAGAAAGAACAAGCAGGGGAGGGGCAGAGAGGAAGAGAGAGAGCGAGAATCCCAAGCAGGCTCTGCACCATCAGCACGTGGAATCTGATGCGGGGCTCGAACCCACAAACCCTGAGATCATGACCTGAGCTGAAATCAAGAGCCAGTCACCCAACCAACTGAGCTACCCAGGCGCCCCTTCCTTAGGATTTTCTTAATAACATTTTCTTTTCTCTAGTTTACTTGATTGTAACAGTACAGTATAGTGCACACAACATACAAAATATGTGTTCATCGAAGCGACTATTTCTGTTATTGGTAAGGCTCCCAGTCAACAGGAGGCTAGTAACAGTTAAGTTTTGGGCAAAGTTATACGCAGATGTCCCACTGCCCCGGTGTTGCGTGCCTAACCCCTGCATTGTTTTGAGTGTCAGCTGGACCCTTTCCTCTTCTTACAGCAAAATGGTTAAGAAGTCAGCCTCTGGAATCCGATGGCTAAAATCTCGACTCCATCATTGGCCCTGGAAGAGTTATTAGTCTGTTTTGTACCATAGTTTATTTTTTTCTTAAAAAAAGGAATCATAACAGCAGTTACCATGTAGTTTTGTAAAGAATAAATGAAACAGTCAAGTGAGTGCTTACAAATGGCAGAGCAGTTATTATTTTATTGATCCCAAAGTATGGAACCAGTGGCCTTTCTCCCGAGGGAGGGAGCAGATGTGTCCCCCTGGACGCAAGTCACTAAATGCCACTCAGTGAAATGATGGCCTTATCTAATACAAAGAGAGAGAGACAGAGACCGACAGAGGACAAACTTGGAGAAAAGGCAATCATTTTAAACACCATTCTTTCAACTTTTCCCTGAGAGCAGTATGTCCTAGTTTACGTCAAGAGTCTCGATGATACTATTGGAGGGAAAAGCAGCAGGCAAAACGGAACAAACTAATCCCTCAGATGACACAAATCATCCCTCCTCTCTCCCTTTTACTGTTCAGGCAGGGTGGGTATAACGTTAATTCACAGTCAATGACTTCAGGTTTATCTGGATTATAAAACAATCACCTCAAATTTCTGCTTCATTTCAACTGAAGAGCTTCAATGTGAGAGACCCTTCACCTAAGACAATATGATACTCTTTAAAGATCAAGGGAAAAACCTCCCTTCGATAGTTTTAAATCTTAGTTTTATCAGCACCTTTCATTGGGCTTAATCAAAAGGCCAATATTCATGGATTTTTTGCATTATTGTGGAACTAAGCAAAATGTATTATTATACGTTTTAAATGAGATTTTAATGCTTCAGGCAGTATTTGGTGGTTTGGAAAAAAATAGTAAATGTTTTATATAAAGGCTCAGTAAAAAGGGTTATGTATATTCTCCTTCTGCTTCCTTTAGAGACAAGATGAAGACAGTCAGTTTCCTGTTACCTGTGGATGTGTCTTCATATTCCAAAAATTCAAGTTCTTTGAAATGCTCACAAAACCAGACCACCAACCAACTAAGTACCATCGCAGAATAGGATTGTGAGGTGGTGAAATTTAAGAAACAGCTGCTTCCCAAGAGACAGGAACACTGAGGCCTCGTTGGGTCAGTATTCTCCCCTACAAAGAGCTCTGGCAAGATGCCCAGTAACACACACAAAATGCTTGGCATCAGGTCAATGGCCTTGTCAGTGGACTTGGCCAAGAAATGGAAGCGATTACCTGATGTCGTTGTTGAATACTAACGTTGATGGCTGTACAGTGACTATTATAGTCTTTCTATGCAGCATGCGAGCAATTAAATGTAATTAAATTAAATTGCATGGGGTGTTCAGTATCTGCCTGATGCCATCAGAAAATGCTGTTTACATTGTAAGTGTCACTTTCCAGCTGAAACTATAACAAATCCAGGAAAAAAGGTTCTATGTTTGATTAATAGTATAGAAGCAATAGTGATTATCCTTGCAGTTAATTGTGTGTTGATACTTTAGTGATACTAGCTCATTTGGTCTTTAAATATCCTGTGTCACAGGCATGAAAACACAAACACAGCAGACTCTCATAGCATACCTGGTGGGTTCAGAGCATGGGTCCAAGGCTGGCTAATGACAAAGTCACTAAAGCCGGTTGGAAAGAGAGAAAAAAAGGTTCAGCTGATCATGACTTAGGGGCTGGAAATCCCAGAACTCCCTCAATTCCTGAACTTCTTTTCAGGGGAACATCTCCCCCTCCTGGTTTACAACAGTCACCTTCTAACACCAATACCCTTTTTAAGCTACTATCTTATATTAAAATATTCAGAGCATTAAAATGCAGATGTCTTGGTCCCACCCCAGTACCAATACTCTTTTTAAAGAAATATCTTGTATTAAAATATGCAGAATGTTAAAATGCAGATTCCTTGGTCCCACCTGCGACCAACTGAATTTGTGGGAGAGGGAAGGGGACAGACAGCGAGAACACCAGAAATTCCCATTTTGAACAAGCTGTGTCAGCTGATTTCGGCGAGGCTGCTATGCTTACAATTTACTATGGTAAATACTAAGAAGCAGAGCCCAGGGCTTCCAAATCCGGTGCCAAGTTGAAGTGAAAGCAAAGAAGCAAGGAAAAGGTAAGAACAGTCCAATCCATTTTAATGGTCACAGACAGGCTCCTAGAAGGGAGGTGAATAAGACAACGAATACCCTAAGGTAAAAGCCACGTAATAGATCAAATGCTTCTTTTATTTACGACAAATACTTACGATATTCATTGAGGATTAACAATTGAAGATCAACAATATTCTCAACATTATACAATAGGGCAAAGTTACAACCAGAGGGGAAAGATACAAGTAAGATGTAAAAACACATCTCCTCTGGGAATAAAGACACACACCTAGTAGATAATTAAGACAGTAACCTAGGAGATTCCTGGCACTTTAAGTTTACGCACAGTTATATTTTCTGCCTATGTACAAAATAAAGACTTTTGTGTTAACATCAGTTAAAAGGGACATTTCCCAAACAGTAAAAAAATAATAATAATAATTAAAAATAAAAAAATTTTAAAAAGGCAATAAATCACAACATCCCAAATTACAAATGTCATAACGGGCAATGTTATGATAACAAATTGTCCCCAATGTCAAGCTCAATGACTAGTATGTGATTGGCATTTCATACATGTTCTGTGAATTGAACTGAATTAACAATTACATGACTCTCACACTGCCCAATAAAAAACATAGCACCATCAAATGTTACACTTTGATACTAAATTATTTATATGGTTATTTCTCTGACTCACTATACTGTTTGATAGCAAATCTTCTGAGAATATTTTTAAATATAATGAACTACAAAGCACATCAAATGTGCCTTAATCATGCTGTGATTGGCCAATTATATTGGTCTTCTTCTAGGCCCCAAACTTCTGTAAGGCAGGAACTCGAATGCCTACTAGGGACTATTAGGAACAGAAATGACCAGGGGCTGGGGAGAACAGATTCACGCGTGCCTCATCCAAAGGGAGTTGCGGTTCACATTTGGGTTCAAGATGGCGACACAGGAAGACTCTGAACTCCCCTCCTCCGTGGGACGCACCACATTATACTAATTAACAGAACAATTCCTCCTGAGGAACTGAGCACTGAGGATGCAGCTACTGAACAGCCAAAGACAGAGAGAACAGCAAGAGAACAGAGGGAGATAAAGACACCGTAACAAAGGAAACCCCCAACCCAATACTGTGAAGAGCCGTGGAGAGGGATAGTACCGAGGGCCTGGGAACAGAGCCTTCTGTCCTCGGGTACAGAGGACACACAACAGGAAAACACAACAGGAAAACACAACAAAACAAAATGTGGTTTAAAAGAACAGCTAGCAAGCAAAGGAAACAACACTAGAACTCTGCCCAGCAGTGGAGGGGCTGCGGGAAAGCTCTCCAGGTCAGAGGGACTGAAGAACCACACGGTTTACATCCCTGCCCCCCCTTAAAAGCCTAGACTGAAGCAGGGTCTGCACATGTTAACAGGCGAGTCTCCGTGAGCTCATGACCTCCGAGAGCCCGGGGCCCTCAAACCCACAACGGCGCAATGTGGTGTCGGAGTACAGAAAACTAGCTATGGTTTGGTGGTGATATTTTATTTGTACTGTTTTATCCTGTGTTATTGAGTTTTTAAAATTTCTGTTGTTTGGTTTTGATTTCTTTTTCTTTTCGTTTTGTTCTTTTCTTTCTGGTTCTCTTTTTTCTTTTCTCCTTTGTTTCTTCTCCTTTTTCCTGTCCTTTTTTTCTCTTTGCTTTGATTATTTTCCTTTCTTTTTTCACTTCTTTTTTCTTTTGTCATTTTTTTCATCACTCTCTCTGTAAAATGCCATCATTTAAAAGAGTAGCTAGTATATACAGCCACAGGTCCAGCCATCCAGCCAAAGCCACCAAGAACACACAAGCGTGCATGGGGTCAACATACGCAAGACCTCTCCTTCAACTTCAGGGTGAAGTAGCCATTTCACCCAACCCATAGCAACAAACACAGAAAGTCAAGCAAAATGGGGAGACAGAGGAATGTGTTCCAAAAGAAAGAACGAAAAAAAATACCTGGGTAAAAGAAATTAAATAAAACAGAGATAAGTAATATGGCTGATAAAGAATTTAATGTAATGATCACCATGATACTCACTAGGCTGGAGAAAAGAATGGAATAATTCAGTGAGATCCTCAACAAAGAGAAGAAACTATTAAAAAGAACCAATCAGGGCGCCTGGGTGGCGCAGTCGGTTAAGCGTCCGACTTCAGCCAGGTCACGATCTCGCGGTCCGGGAGTTCGAGCCCCGCGTCAGGCTCTGGGCTGATGGCTCAGAGCCTGGAGCCTGTTTCCGATTCTGTGTCTCCCTCTCTCTCTGCCCCTCCCCCGTTCATGCTCTGTCTCTCTCTGTCCCAAAAATAAATAAACGTTGAAAAAAAAAAAAAAAAAACAATCAGAGCTGAATAATACAATACCTGAAATTTAAAAACACACTAGAGGGAATCAGCAGTAGATTACATAATGCAGAGGAACATATCAGCAGTCTGGAAGACAGGGCAATGGAAAGCACACAAGCTTAACAGCAAATGGAGAAAAGAATTTTTTTTTAATGAAGATAGATTAAGAGATATCTTTTTTTAATCTTTTTTATTTTAATGATTATTTATTTTTGAGAGAGAGAGAGACAGAAAGTGAGTGGGAGAGGGGCAGAGAGAGAGACACACACACAGGAGATCTCTTGAACAGCATCAAGTGAATAAACATTTGCATCACAGAGTTCCCAGAAGAACAAAAGAGAGAGAAAAGTGTAAAAAAACTTGTTTGAAGAAACAATAACTGCCGACTTCCCTAACCTAAGGAGGAAAATAGACATCCAAGTCCAAGAAGCACAGAATTCCAAACAAGATTAACCCAAACAAGACCTCACCACTGCACATAATAACTAAAATGTCAGAGGTTAAAGATAAAGAAAGAATCCTAAAAGCAGCAAGAGAGAAAAAAGTGACCTACAAGGGAAAACCTATAATACTCTCGGCTGATTTTTCCCTAGAAACTTTGCAAACCAGAAGGGAGTGGCATGGCATAGCCAAAGTGCTAAGAGAAAAAAACCTACAATCAAGAATACTCTATTTAGGGGCTCCTGGGTGGCTCAGTCGGTTAGGAGTCCGACTTCGGCCCAGGTCATGATCCCACAATTTGTGAGTTCGAGCCCCGCATCAGGCTCTGTGCTGACAGCTCGGAGCCTGGAGCCTGTTTCGGATTCTGTGTCTCATTCTCTCTCTGTCCCTCCCCCACTTGTGCTCTGTCTCTCTCTGTCTCTCAAAAATAAATAAAAAATGTAAAAAAAAAAATTTTTTTTTAAAGGAATACTCTATCTAGCAAGGTTATCATTCAGATTTGAAGGAAAGATAGAGTTTTCTAGACAAACAAAAGATAAGGAGTTTATCACCACTAAACCAGCCTTACAAGAAATGTGAAACAGACTATTCTGAGGCAGAGAAATGGCCATAATTAGACATAAGAAAAATATGAATAAAAAGACACAAAAAATAGCAACATATACATAAAATGTGGAGAAGGAGTAAGAAGGGAACAGAAGGGGGAAAGAAGAAGAAAAAAACTTTTTCTTATTCTGTTTTTCCTTTTTTTTTTTCAGAATGTGTTCAAACTTAAATAACCATCAAATTAATATGGACTGTTATTTACTTAGAATATTATATATGAGCCTCATGATAACCACAAACCCAAAACTTACAATACATACACAAAGAATAAAGAGAAAAAAAGCCAAACAAAACACTAAAGGCACTCATTGGTCACAAATAAAGAGAACAAGAGGAGAAGAAGAAAAAAAAACAAAGAAGAACTATAAAAAAACAAGAAAACAAATTTTTTAAATGGCAATAAATACAGGGCTCCTGGGTGGCTCAGTCAGTTAAGCTTTCGACTCTTGATTTTGGTTCAGGTCATGATCTCAGGGTCATGAGTTCAAGCCCCACATTGGGCTCCCTGCTGAGCAGTGAAGCTGATTAATATTCTCTCTCTCCCATGGCCATAAATACATATTATCAATAATTACTTTAAATGTAAATGGCCTATGTGCTCTAAACAAAAGATATAGAGTGGCAGAATGGATTAAACAACAAGACCCATCAGGATGCCTGGGTGGCTCAGTCGGTTGAGCATCTGACTCTTGATTTCAGCTCAGGTCATGATCTCATGGTCATGGCATTGAGGCCCACGTTGGGCTCCATGCTTAGCGTAGAGCCTGCTTAGGATTCTCTCTTTACCTCTCGCTACCCCTCCCGGGCTCTCTCTCTCAAAACAAAACAAAACAAAACAAAACAAAAAACAAGACCCTATAAGAAACTCCCGTCAGGCCCAAAGATGCATCCAAACTGAAAGTGAAGGGATGGAAAAACATCCACCATGCAAATGGAAGCCAAAAAAGCAAAAGCAAAAGCAAAAAACCCAGGGTAACAATACTTATATCAGGAAAAATAGACTTTAAAACAAAGACTGTAATAACAGACAAAGAAAGGCATTACCTAATGATAAAGGGATCAATCCAATAAGAAGATATCACAATTGTAAATAGCTATGAACCCAAGACTGAAGCACCTAAACACATAAAGCAAATATTGATGAACACAAAGAGAAAAGTTGATGGTAATGCAGTAATACTAGGGGACTTTAACACTCCAGTTACAGTAATGGACAGATCATCCAGGCAAAAAATCTATAAAGAAACACTTATACATTGGACCAGATGGGCATAATAGATACATACAGAACATTCCATCCTAAAACAACACAAACCACATTCTTTTCAAGTGTGTATGGAACATTCTCTAGAATAGATCACATATTAGATCATAACACAAGCCTCAATAAATTTAAGAAGATTGAAACATACCACACATCTTTTCTGACCACGAGAGTATGAAACTAGAAATAAATAACAAAAAAAAAAAAACACTGGAAAAAAATATGGAGACTAAACATGATACTAGACAGCCAATGGATCAATGAAATAATCAAAGAGGAAATTAAAAACTACATGGAGAAAAATGAAAATGAAAACACAGGGCTCAAAATCTCTGGGACACAGGGGCGCCTGGGTGGCTCAGTCGGCTAAGTGTCCGACTTTAGCTCAGGTCACAATCTTGCAGTTCGTGGGTTCAAGCCCCGTGTCGGGCTCTGTACTGACAGCTCAGAGCCTGGAGCCTGTTTCAGATTCTATGTCTCCCTCTCTCTCTGACCCACCCCGTTCATGCTCTATCTCTCTCTGTCTCAAAGATAAATAAACGTTAAAAAAAATAAAAAATAAAATAATCTCTGGGACACAGTGAAAACACTTATAAGAGTTAAGTATATAGCAATACAGGCCTAAATCAAGAAGAAAAAAATCAAATGAACAACCTAACCTTATTCTAGAACTACCCTTTTTCTAGGAACTAGAAAAAGAAGAACAAACAAAACCCAAGGTGAGTAGAAGAGAGAAAATAAAGATTAGAGCCAAAGCAAATGATGTACAGACTGAAAAAGCAATAGAAAAAAGTTAGTGAAACCAAGAGCTGGATCTTTGAAAAGTTAAACAAAATCGCACACCCTTAGCCAGACCCATTAAGTAAAAAGAGAAAGGACCCTAATAAATAAAATCAGAAGTGAGAGAGAAGTAACCACTAATGCCACAGAAATACAAAGGACTCTAAGAGAACACTATGAAAAAGTATATGCCAACAAACAATGTAGAAGAAATGGATAAATTTCTAGAAACATGTAATCTTCCAAAACAGAACCAAGAAGAAATAGAAAATCTGAAAAGATCAATTACAAGTAACTGAATTGAATTGGTAATCAAAAACTACCAAAAGATAAAAAGTCCAGAACTAGATGGATTTACAAGGAATTCTATCGGACATTTAAAGAATGCAAATATTCTCAATGTTCTCAAATGTTCTCAAAATATTCCAAAAAAATAACAAAAACAACAACAACAACAACGACAACAACGAAAACAGAAGAGAAAGGGAAGCTTACAAATACATTCTACAAGTCCAGATTTACCCTGATACCAAAACCAGACAAAGGTACCACAAAAAAAGAAAACTACAGGTCAATATTCCTGATAAAGACAGATGCAAAAATCCTCAACAAAATATTAGCAAACCTCATACAACAACACATTAGAAAGATCAGTCACCAAGATCAAGTGGGATTTGTTCCTGGGATTCAAGGATGGCTCAATATTCACAAATCAATCAATGTCATACACCACATCAAAAAAACAAAGGATACGGGCGCCTGAGTGGCTCAGTCAGTTATGCGTCTGACTTGGGCTCAGGTCATGATCTCGCGATCTGTGAGTTCAAGCCCCACGTGGGGCTCTGTGCTGACAGCTCAGAGCCTGGAGCTTGCTTCGGATTCTGTGTCTCCCTCTCTCTCTGCCCCTGCCCAGCTCACGCTCTGTCTCTCTCTCAAAAATAAATAATTTTTTTTTTTTTCTTAAATACACAGACTTAAGACAAGGGTTTTTGTCTTTTTTTTTTTTTTAATTTTTTTTTTCAACGTTTATTTATTTTTTTTTGGGACAGAGAGAGACAGAGCATGAACGGGGGAGGGGCAGAGAGAGAGAGGGAGACACAGAATCGGAAACAGGCTCCAGGCTCTGAGCCATCAGCCCAGAGCCTGACGCGGGGCTCGAACTCACGGACCGCGAGATCGTGACCTGGCTGAAGTCGGACGCTTAACCGACTGTGCCACCCAGGCGCCCCATAAATATTTTTTTAAAAAAAAGGATAAAAATCATATGATTAGGGCGTCTGGGAGGCCCAGTCAGTTAAGCGTCCGACTTCGGCTCAGGTCATGATCTTGCAGTTCGTGGGTTCGAGCCCCACATCAGGCTCTGTGCTGACAGCTCAGAGCCTGGAACATGCTTCACATTCTGTGTCTCCCTCTCTCTCTGCCCCTCCCCCACTCACCAAGTTATATTCCTGAAACTAATGTAACATTGTGTATTAACAATACTCAAATTTTCAAAACATGCTTACCAAAAAAAAAAAAAAAAGAGCCACAGGGAGCTTCAGCCACTCTCCTGCTTCATAAATACTGGCAATGTGTTCCGTTTTTAAAACATTATGAAAACCAAACACAGTATGTCTAGGGACCATCTAGGATACCAGATTTCAACTTCTGTCTTAAAAATCAATTTCTTAAATGTAGGGATCCAAAACAAGAAAGTGGACAAGCGGGGGTTGGGGGGGGGGGGGGAGAAAGAGAGAGGGGGTGGGGGGAAGAGAGAGAGAGAGAGAGAGACAAACCAAGAAACAGACTCATAACTATAACAAACTGATGGTGAGCAGAGTGGAGGTGGGGGGAGACAGAGGGTGAAACCGGTGATGGGGATTAAGGAGGGCCCTTGTGATGAGCACTGGGTAATGTATGAAATGCTGGATCACGATATTGTACACCTGAAAATAACAGAATACTCTAAGTTAACTATACTGAAGCTAAAATTAAAACTTTATAAACAAAAAAAAAAAATCAAGAAAGTGGTTCTAGAAAGCTACAATGTGGCAAATAGAAAGGGAAAAGAAGTTTAAGTTTGGGAAAAGGAGATAAGAGGGAAGGAGTAAAGTCTACTCAGCTAAAAAGGTGGAAGTTCTATATCATCACAAAAATGTAGCCTCGCCTGCATGTCTGAGTCGGTTGAGCACCTAGTTTTTGATTTGGGCTCAGATCATAATCTCACGGTTCATGAGATCAAGCCCCACAGTGAGCCCTGTGTCAGATTCCGTGCTCACATTGCAGAGCCAGCTTGGGATTCTCTCTCCCTCTCTCTCTGCCCCTCCCCTGCTCACGCACTCTCTCTCTCATTCTCTCTCAAAATAAATACACATTTTTAACAAATAAAAAATAAACAAAAACAAAGACAAAAATGTTGCCTACTCCAGAGTCAGTACATACTCGCTCACAGAACCAAAACATAACGCATGAGCTGCGTTTTAAAACTTTTTTCATTATATATTTTTGTTTATTTCACATCTTCCACTTACCTAGAACTTTTGAGGGGGGCGGGTGGGGGAATAATAATACAAGCAGAAGCAAACAATCTGGTTGACTTTTCTTCCTTTTGGGGAGGAAAGAAGTTTCTAAAGTCACAGGATCCCAGAATTTTCCAACACAACTGTGGCTCCGGACCGTAACTTCCAAGAGGAAGTGTAGCTCAGGGAAGCTACTCCACCGGTCTGAAGCAACAGTTCGTAGCAAAGCCCGAACCCGTATCTGCTGGCTCCTCCTGTAAGAGTTCTGTACCGCCCCACTGCATTTGTTGAGTCATTCTCGGCAAGCAAAGATGATCTCGATGAGCTCAATGTCCAGGGTAGCCAAAGATCAAATGAAATTGTGTCTATAGATATGTTGCATAAAGCACTAAACAAATACAGGACAGTATTACTTTGTTCCATCCCAAACACAGACTCCCAACACATGTCTAATTTTAAATCAAGGCGTGTTATATTGGTAAAAATTTACCCGTGAACTTTCTAGCTTTTGTGTCTTCTAGCTTTTGATTTTCTCTTAGTCAGGTTGATGAGTCACGGGTTAACAGGCGGACAGCAAGACGCTTACGTAGCATTCAGAGTCCGGCACTTTAACCTGTAAGGAAGAGGAAGAATAAGAGAAATAAGGGGCGCCTGGGTGGCGCAGTCGGTTAAGCGTCCGACTTCAGCCAGGTCACGATCTCGCGGTCCGTGAGTTCGAGCCCCGCGTCGGGCTCTGGGCTGATGGCTCAGAGCCTGGAGCCTGTTTCCGATTCTGTGTCTCCCTCTCTCTCTGCCCCTCCCCCGTTCATGCTCTGTCTCTCTCTGTCCCAAAAATAAATAAACGTTAAAAAAAAAAAAAAAGAGAAATAAGAAGAAGGAAGCAAAAACTGTCCCATGATGAATTGTTAATGGTCACCTACACTGCCAATAATGGCATGAATTAATAATTGTGAGCGAGGAAGCCCAAGGTGAACAACTACATCAATCTATTATCAAAGTACACCTGCATCTGCCAGAAGTATTGGCTTTCATAAATATGGTCTCCTGCAAACCTCTTCCAACAAGCAAGCATGTCGAGGGGCACCTGGGTGGCTCAGCCAGTTAAGTGTCTGGCTTCAGGTCAGGTCATGATCACACGGTGCGTGGGTTCGAGCCCCACGTGGGGCTCTGTGCTGACAGCTCAGATCCTGGAGCCGGCCTCGGATTCTGTCTCTCTCGCTCTCTGCCCCTCCCCCACTTACACTCTGTCACACGCTCTCTCTCTCTCTCTCTCAAAAATAAATAATCATTAAAAAAAAAACTTTTAAAGAAACAAATAAGCATGTTGAAACAGAGGAAGCCCTAAACAATGTTTTCAGATCAAATGGAAAGCCCCGGCAATTTTTCGAGCACCCGGTTCTGCCTACTCCCAATTTCCTGAGCTACCTCTCCTTCCCAAGCTGGGAATCTAGAATACCCTTAGTCAGAAATATAGCTGTGTTCAGGGACAGTGTGAAACATGGAGTTCATTTTATTCCTTGATCCAAATTCTAGTTTATCCTGTAGAAGACAGATCTTAGAAATCTCTAAGAATCCTGGCAGGTACAACCAATGAGCTTGACGTTTTTGCCACAAAAGCAAAAAGCAAAATACAACAGTACCTGCTGATGGTGGAAAACACCATCCATGCAACTTAAACAGTCGGGGAGAGACGTTTGTGGCTACAGTAATCAGCAAATAACATTCGGTGATAGTCGTTCCTTAAGAGACTGAGTTCTGCCGCCTGCCCCAACACTTAATTTTTAAATGTTGATGCAGGGAAATATTCCTTCATTCCAGCTGTGTTTGAGATAGCATGTGCATAGTTGGAGAATACTCATACTCATTCTCATACAGGAATGAATAAAAGACCTATTGTAGCTTTCGTTCTTTGATTTCTGCCTTTGATTTCTGCCTGTAGTGCCAAGAGGCAGTCAAAATATTTCATGACTACTATAATCTGCTCACAATTAGTTTTCTAAAAGCTGAGCAGAGAAAGACTGAATTTATCCAGTCTCGTACATACATACGTAACAGGTGACATTATTAAAACTACACTGAAAGTTGAACTTGACACACAATTCACCCTGAACTGAGATACAGATTAAACGTGTTCCCGGCCAGGTTTTACTAAAAGATAATTCTCTGTAGCACTCAGGTTTCATTCTGGAAAAAGCTTCTCATTTTTCTTTTTCCTTTCACTAGGATTTCTCCTCCTGCAGTCACTTCAAAATTCTTACACTTGAGATATCTGAATCTGAGGACCAACTAGAAGCCTATTGTTAACACTGATAAAAAAAAAAAAATTCATTCTACTCTCTGCTCAATACCAATTTATGAATACCACCTATATATACCCTCTTTGTTAAAAGCGTCCCAAGAAACACAACATCCCTCTTCTTTAGGGAACACAATTATCAGTCATAGTTTCATTCATTCATGAAAATTGTCTCCAATTCCATCCAACATTGATTCCTAAGCCCATACCCTTCTCCTTTCCTTTCCCCCTTAGCTTTGAGGATTTTTAACTCACAATGGGTTACTTCGGACCAGGAACTCACTTCTGATGGAAAGACAAGGGTGCAAGCAAGATTTTCCAAGAAGGAGAAAATTTCACTCTCTAAAACACCCAGAAGATTCTTGAAATACCATGTTGTCCAACAAAGCCCATTCTTTAAAACAAGAAAAACATCCAGCATTGAAGAACACGAGAGCGGACAAATAGCTCAGAAGTAAATACAGTAAAACCTTAGATTGCGAGTCACTTGCTCTGCGAGTGTCCCAGAGGACGAGCAAACATTTCTTTTTTTTTTTAATTTTTATTTACTTTATTTTTTTTTAATTTACATCCAAGTTAGTTAGCATCTAGTGCAACAATGATTCCAGGGGTAGATTCCTTAATGTCCCTTCCCCATTTAGCCCATCCCCCCTCCCTCAACCCCTCTAGCAACCCTGTTTGTTCTCCATATTTAAGAGTCTCTTACGTTTTTGTCCCCCTCCCTGTTTTTATATTATTTTGACAAACAAACCCTTCTAATAAGTTTTAATTTGATAAGCAAGCGATGGCTTGCAGTACAAGTAGTAGGTGACGCGAAATGTCACCTGATCACAAGTGAGCCGATGGTTCTTGAAATTCGCTTTGATATACGAGTGCTTTGGATTACAAGCATGTTTCTGGAACAAATTATGCTCGCAAACCAAGGTTTTACTATAAATAACTCTTTGGCCCACTTGCGACACTATGCAGCGCACTTTAAAAAGTAATTTGCTAAATGGCCCATGGTCACGTGTAACAGTTAAATGGGTGTCCGAGAAGTGAGCCAATTACACCCTTCCTACTACATGATCTCATCTATTATGTGGGTGATTTTATGTAGTCCACAGTAACTGTGGCCTCTTTCATCACTGCCCTTGCCTTTGGTGATGGTTCATAGAATGTATGGAAACTAGCCATCACATCATCATACACAAGATACTTCTGCTCTTAAAACTGAAACTCCCTCCGGCATCAACGCTGCCCGTAACCAACCCATTCAAGTGTTCCTCCCCCAAATTTACTTCTTTCCCCCTTCAAATGTTTTCCATTTCTAGAGCTGCTCGGAAGCTAGTCTCAGCAGCAGGCATCGAACATTTATAGGAGCCCCTCAAGAGGCCATTCCAAGAAAAGCCAGCTCTCAGAAAACTGGAGCTTCAAAATCGGAAAGTGCCTCACGGTCTTCCCAGCCTTCTCTCCCCAGTTCTTGAGATTTCACGTAAAGCAACAGTTCTCCATCCTGGCTGCAAAATAAAATAAACCAGCAAGCGTTGAAAATCCCACCGCTGAGGCTGCCCCCTGAACCAATTAAGCCAACATCCCTGGGGACGAAGCTGGGCGTCTGCATTCTTTACGGCTCCCCCAGCAATTCTAGTGCACCAGCAAGGTTGAGAATCACAGGCGTAAAGGCGAGGGGTTGCTAGGACCAACCCTGCCTGTCAAGAGACCTTGACGAAGGAAGTACTCCAGCCTGGAAATCAGACAGCTCTGAGCTCCAGCTCCTGCACACCCCTATGATCTCAGGCAACGTCCCCGGGCCTCTTTAAGCTTCAGTTCCCTCATCTGGAAAAACAGAGATATACTGACCTTCTCTGGCAGGTGAAGATTCCATGAGCTAAATTATGCACGGCACCTACTACAGTACCTAGCATCCAATAAGCACGCAGTGTTCAAACAGTCATAGTAGTGGTAATAGGCCATATGTATCAGGCATGGCCTTTTGCCTGCGTGGAAAAGTCAGGCGGAGGTTCATTGCCACTCCCTGCCCTGCACAGGGAACGAGGGGCAGGCCACACCTGGAAACCACGTCTCCCAAGTCATGGGCCAGTACCTTTTCCACCGCACCTCACTTTTGTCCTTGATGAACTCTGCCCCTGTCTCTGTTCCGTGGCTGCAGAGGATGTATGCAGTAGGACTGAACAGGATCCCAGCGTTCTCCCCCAGAAGAAACGCCATGACTTTTGAAATCTACTTGTTGCATGCATCCTTAAAGAGTTCCTTTCGGGGCGCCTGGGTGGCGCAGTCGGTTGAGCGTCCGACTTCAGCCAGGTCACGATCTCGCGGTCCGCGAGTTCGAGCCCCGCGTCGGGCTCTGGGCTGATGGCTCAGAGCCTGGAGCCTGTTTCCGATTCTGTGTCTCCCTCTCTCTCTGCCCCTCCCCCGTTCATGCTCTGTCTCTCTCTGTCCCAAAAATAAAATTAAAAAAAAAAAAACGTTGAAAAAAAAAAAAAAAGAGTTCCTTTCTTGTGTGAACCCTGGGGCAACTTCAAAAGGTTTCAATGAACTCTGAGCTATTTCACATCAGTTGCGTTCCTTCCACAAGGGACCCACCCCTGCAGCGCCCCCGCCCCCTTCCCCCCCCCCCCCCCCCGCGCCCCTGCCCAGGGATGGTTTACAGAGCTGCCGAGCTGAGGTGCAGAGGAGCCTTGATGAGGTTACCACCACCCTGGTGAAGATTTTCACCCAAGTTTCTACAAAGACGACCATGTATGTGTCAGAGAACCGCGCCATCTCGCTGCTCCGCGGGACCTCGGAACAAAACGGGGTGTAATTAACTGAATAAGCTCCTAAATGGAATAAGGTCAATGAAATCTATTTATGGAGCAACAATCACGGTGAGAAAGTCTTCGGTAGAGGCAAATAAGTACCTTTTGGTCGTTTTAAAAAGAAGCTTGCCTTCAGCGCTTTCAAAAGAAGATTCCGAGCTTTTAAGGTAATGGGCACTTCCACAGCCACTCACTGATAAGCACTTCGACTGAATTAAATTTTGTTTGGTATCCTAGGACACCCTGCACGATGCTTTATTCACTGTGTCTCCAAATATTCAATAACGCACATCTCAACAAATGCTTCACCGGGGACAGAGTGCCCTGAATGCCAACTCTCATCCTTATCAAACATGACAAGAGCATTCAGAGACTCGAAGGTCACTTACCTACTCGACATCATATCTCAGGATCCACACAATTCCTTGCGATGCTTCCTTTAGCTCCATTGACTTGAAGGTCAGTACAAAGAACGGCGGACATACAGGTCGAAAGCTATTCTGCTGGTGTGAGAAGGTGTTCATTACTACTAAAAACTAAACACAAAGATCATTCTCCCTTCTTCACTGAAGAGTGAGGTGTGAGAGGGGTGCTTGGAACCAAAACAGCAATCTTGTCACCATGAAGAGATTAGCCTGAAGTCAAACGCTGAAACCACACTGAGGATGTCAAAGAGAAATTTTATAAAGAATTTAAGACCTTGATGGGGCGCCTGGGTGGCTCAGTCTGTTGAGCATCTGACCTCCACTCTCAGGTCATGATCTTGCGATTGGTGGGTTCGAGCCCCTTGTCAGGCTGTGTCTGTGCTGACAGCTCAGGGCTGGAGCCTGCTTCAGATTATGTTGTCTCCTTCTCTCTCTGGCCCTCCCCCACTCGCACGCGCTCTCTCGCTCTCGCGCTCTCTCTCTTAAAAATAAATATTTTAAAAAATTTTTTAATAAAAAAAAAGAATTTAGGACCCTGACGATGTCATTATGCTGCTAAATTTAGCGACCCCTGAAACCACCCTACTTCCTACCATCACCCTGGGAAATCCTTATTCGTTTCCCATTGTTGCCATAACAAACTGAGTGGCTTAAAATGGCACAAATGTTACAGTTTGGGAGGTCGGATGTCCTAAAAGGGCTGTGTCGCCTCTGGAGGCTCAAGGGGAGAGTCCCCGCCCTTGACTTTTCTAGTTTCTGCTGCATTCCTTCTTGGCACGTGACCTCTAGCTCTCTTTGGGGCCAGCAGAGTAGCATCTTCAAATCTATGTCTTCCTCCATCTCTCCCACTTTCTTCCTCCCTCGCTCCTTCCCTCCCTCCTGTGCTTCTCTCATTACCTTGCCTTCTCTGACTCTGACTCTCCTGCCTCCCTCCTGCCCTTATAAGACTACTGTGATTACTTTGCCCTCCCACCCAAATACTCCAGGATAATTTTCCCATCTCATATCTTTAACTTCATCACACTGGTGAAGTCCCTTTGCCATCTCCTATAACATATCCACAGGTTCTAGGATTAGGCCATGGACATCTGGAGAAAGAAGGGCTTTATTCAGCTAACCACAGACCCCCAAGGAAAGGCAGATTTCTTCTGACTATATCATCACACACAATAGGAGGGTTGGCATTGCCCTGGGGTAAAACTATAAACGTATATTCTTATCCCTCCCGTGTGAATGAAAATTGTTTCTCATCTTCTTTTCCATTTGGTTCCAAAAGAATGTGTTTGCCAAATCAATGGCCATATACCATATATCCCAGGTTGTATTAATCTGTTCTAGCAAAGATATCTTATCTTGCTTGCTCAACTTTCGTTGGGGCATATACTGGTGAATTAAATGGAGATATGGTAAGGAACACCAATCCGGCATCCTTTATATCCTGAAGGGTGGCATTAATCCCTCTAGGACCCTTTGATACAATACCGTTTTTGTGTACTCTCTTGTCCAGAGATAGAGATGTAGTTTCAGAGGCTTCTGCTTGAATTTCCTCGCTCTAGAAAGATCTTACTCCACAAGCCAAGGACCCAATGTGAGGGTACAGTTAAGGAAAGAAGAAAATAATATGTGAGCCTTCTCTCTGAAAAGAGGAAAACAAAATACAGAACCTTTGTGAGAAATGTATAGAAATGTCTTAAGGGGAAAGAATCAATCTCAGTAGAGCTATTCTTTTTAATCCCAGAAGAGACAGTTCATATCTAAAAATGTAGAACATAAATAATTTTCAGAAGAAAAGAATGTTCAGGGAAGTTTATCATAACAAAGAAAACAGTAGCTATTTTGTTAAATGCAAGTATAAGAAGAAAAAGGGGGAAAAGTACAAGTCTGAGGTATAGGAAGATGAAAAATTACCTTTTTCCTTGACTTTTACTTATCATGTTTTTTTATATGTTCTGTTATTCTCCAGATGAAATAAAGCACTTGAGTTTTTATTGTCTAAGGTGTATGTTGACTCTGTCCTGTTGATGAATAATAGCATCCATTATCTATCTACTGTGTATACAATGAGTTATCTCAGAAAGGAAACAGAATGAGGGAAGAGATCCACTCAGTATTTTCAACCCTATCTGCCCCCAGAATCATGGGGAGAACTTTTAGGAAATACATTACGGGGGCGCGGAGGGGACCCTGAAAACAAGGAAGTACCCAAAGTACCCAAGTGATAACCTGAGTCCATATGTTTTCCTCCCTGACCCCCTCTTTTCACAGCAGCCCTGGGCCCTCTGCAGATCAAGGTCAGTTACCCTGCTATCATGTGGACTCTTCTCGGCTGCCGACCACTGAACAAAAGGGGTTCCAAGTGCCAGGCAGCAGCAATGGCTTTTAATTCAATGGAACCCTTGCTACATTGCCTGGAAAGAGAGCACCCCACTTTGAGGATCAGGGACTCTAACCCTACAGAGCCCAGAGGGGCAGGGATATCAAGCGCCCTAGTCATGCATCAACCTAGCTGCCACAGTAACGCCTCCTGTGCCTCGGGGAAGTGGCTCTCGGAAGACCCAAGTTCAGGGAGCCATTCCCCTACAGGTCACATGAGTCTCTCTTGCTGGGACAGAAGAGGGAGCTTGGTGGGATGAACTGTAGCCCCAGTCGCCCGCCCCCTCTTCCACTCTCCATTCTAAATCCCTCGCTCTCAGGTATCACCTTTTGGTGGCTTACCTGGCAGTGTGACCCAGCCCCTCAATCTTGAAGTTTCTCTGGCTCTGATAACATACCCTGCTCAGCCCAGAAGAACCGTACTCGATATCCCCAGGCATAGGCGAGGAAGCAAGAAACAGCCCACACCCTACTGCCCTCCGTCACTGTTCCTGCAAGCCGACCCCTCTGATCTCCTTCAGCCACACTGTCCCACTGTTGGGCATTTTTTTTTTTTTTACTTCCCTGGTGACAAGAATCATTTTACATCATTATTATTACTTCTACTCCAACTAGTATAGTGTCTTACGTATAGCGGATATTTAGTAAATAGTTTTTTTAAGTTTATTTACCTATTTGAAGAGAGAGAGAGAGAGAGCAGGGGAGGGGCAGAGAGAGATGGAGAGAGACAATCCCAAGCAGACTCCACAGTGTCAGTGCAGGGCCCTTCAACGGGCTTGATCTCACAAACCATGAGATCATGACCTGAGCCAAAAATCAAGAGTCTGATGCTTAACCAACTGAGCCACCCAGGTGCCCCCAGTAAATAGTTTTTGAATGACAAGTTCACAGTATGTAATCTAAGGATATTTTACAATCTATGAGCTCTTCAAGTGATTTATTGACTCATGATATTTATAATGAAACAGCGTGCATATTTTTGTTTCTAGCATAAACAAAAACCATTTGGCTACTTGTAAATTACCCATCACCTTTTTGAGAACATTCAAATCTGAATGAGAACTGTGTGGAGGTTCTTCAAGAAACTAGAAATAGAACTATAAGCCAGCAATCACACTATTAGGTATTTACCCAAAGGATACAAAAATACGGATTTGAAGGGGCACATGCACCCCAATGTTTATACCAACACTATCAACAAGAGCCAAACCATGGAGAGAGCCCAAATGTCCATCAACACTTGAATGGATAAAAAAGATGTGGTATATATACACAATGGAATATTACTCAGCCATCAAAAAGAATGAAATCTTGCCATTTGCAATGAGATGGATGGATATAGACGGTTTATGCTAAGTGAAATAAGTCAATCAGGGAACGATAAATACCATATGATTTCATTCATGTGTGGAATTTAAGAAACAAAATAGATGAATATATGGGAAGGGGGGGCAAATAGAGAAGAGAGGAAAACAAACCACAAGAGACTCTTAATGATAGAGAACAAACTATGGGTTGACAGAGGGAGGTGGCTGGGGATTGGGATAGATGGTTGATGGGTATTAAGGAGGGCACGTGATGTGATGAGCACTGGGTGTTATGTGTAAGTGGTGAATCACTGAATTCTACTCCTGAAACCAATATTGCACTAACATTTCAATTTTTAAAAAGGAAGGAAAAAATAAAACATAAAAATAAAGTCTAAAGAAAAGAAAAAGCAACAAAACAAACAGACAAAAACTTGAATGAGTTGTAGGATGTGATGATACTCAACAGTGTGTGAACACATGTGGGAGTGAATTTGACTATAAGAGAATATGAGAGAAATAATTGAAAATCAGGGTATAGACTTCAAGGTCACTGGCCCCACTGCTGAGGTCAGATACTCTGGGAGAGTTCACCAGCCTTCTTACTCATGCCCACCACAAGGCACTGTGCTGTGTATTTCCATGCCCTCCTCCAAAACCATCAGAGATACGAGCTGTTTGGTCATTTGTCTATCCCTACCGTATTCCGTTATTTGCTCAATACGTGTGGAATGAATGAGTGGATTAATGGTTGAAATAGTGGCAGGAATGCACAAAAATCACTTGATGTGTGAAATGAGCCCCACATTCAGAACTACAGGGGAGGATGATAGTGAATAGATCTAGCTTTTCATATAATGTCAGATGTGAGGAACGTCCTTTCTCTGAGGCTCCATTTCCTCATCTGTTAAATAATACTGAAGGGGAAAAAAGCTCTTTTGAGCAAGAAAAAGATATATAAAGAACCTAGGGCACCACCCAGATCAAAGATGATTTCCCACATATGGTATTTGCTATTTATTCTGTGGGTAATTTAGATGTTTTTAAGCCCAAGACTATTGTTAGAAACATATGCACAGTTTATTTGGGCCACACACATGCAAAAAGGAAATCTAGATCTCTTCTCTACACAGTATTTATATATATTCAGGGTTTCTGGTGCAAAGGGTTATTGTTCTCAAAGTTCTTCCAAGGCTAGTAGTGTGCCCGATCTCCTTGTAAATGCTATAAATGCTCTGCACTGACCATGGGGCCTACTTAGGAATCTCTCTCTCTCTCTCTCTCTCTCTCTCTCCCCCCCTCCCCCGCCCTTCCCTCCCACTCACACACTCTCTCACTCTCTTAAAAACATTAAAAATAAAAAAAAAAAGTTCCTACCATTATCATGGGTTCAGGGAACCCCATACCAATACTGGGAAAATTCCCAGACTCTTGAACCCAGTAACTACACATCTAGGAATTTATCCTGAGGAAACAATCAAAACAATGCAAAAAATATTCAAAGACACTCATCATGATGTTATTCTAAAAAGCAAAGCACAGCTTTTACATCCAACAATTGAGGATTGCTTTAATAAATGGAGGGGCATATGGATTTTAGAGTTTTTGCAGAATACTTCATGACATGAGAATGTACACATGATATATTAAATGTTACAAAATGGGGTACCTAGGTGGCTGAGTTGGTTAAGTGTCTGACTCCAACTCCAGTCACGATCTCGTGGTTTGCGAGTTCGGGCCCCACGTCGGGCTCTGTGCTGACAACTCAGAGGCTGGAACCTGCTTCAGATTCTGTGTCTCCCTCTCTCTCTGCCCCTCCTGGCTTGTGCTCTGTCTCTCTCCTCTCACTCTTTCAAAAGTAAATAAGCATAAAAAAAACCCAAAATAGAGCATATAATCCCATTTTGTTATTAAAAAAAATATATGCACAAGAAACATCACAAAGGATAACCAAACTCCAAAGCGCTCATCTCTGAGTGGTAGAATTATGAGCAAATTATTTTCTTCTTCACCCTCTTATTTTCCAAATTTTCTACAGTGAAATTTTATGATCTGGGAAATGTCATTGATTACACACAAAAAAAAACCCAACTCATGCCTTACATCATGCTGACGGGGTGAGCTGGTAGCATCACTTTTGTTCATGAATAACAGCATTGTTGAAACATTCTAGAATCTCGCATTTCTGGCATGGTTGTTTCTCTTTAGACTGTGGTATCATCCTTCTCTTGGTACAAAAAAAGATTATATATAATTTTACTATATCTACCTATATGCATCCATAATAAAAATAAAACATAAATAAAAACACCGTTAATAAACATCTAAATAATATATATTGAAAATTACTTCAGGGTGTGCAATGTGAAATTAATGGTCAAATCAAATGTCTGTGCCCTGAAGATCAGGAACAACTTTTTTTTTTCAGTTCATGTATATATTTTTGAGAGAGAGAATGTGCGCCCACACGAACAAGAGAGGGGAAGAGAGAGAAGGAGAGAGAAAATCCCAAGCAGGTTCTGTGTTGTCAGCACAGAGCCTGACGCAGCGCTCAGTCCCACAAACCAAGAGATCATGACCTGAGCGGAAATCAAACGTCGGCGCCTAACTGAGCCACCCAGGAGCCCCAGGAACTTTTTAGATGTCCGTGCCACTCTGCCTCTCTCTGAATGAGTGAAAAAAGAAGTCAGTTCCATGTCCATGAAGTCAATAAATGAGGCTTCCCCCAAGTGTTGCTTTAGCTAAACTGTTTCCAAACAATCCATCAAATACGCAGAACATTCCTTCGCCCAAAGACAGAGTGAGTTGGTTTTCTAGTCAAAAGATTTCTCTGCAGCATGACTCTATCAATCAGCTGGAACCTGGGCTGAGAATGATGGAATTCTACGTTATCTGAGAAACTACTACGTTTATTTATGGTTATCTCCCGCGCAATGTTGATAATACAGAATTTGTTCTTACTCTGTCGACTTTTTTAACATGAGTTTCATATATATTGGTATTGTCATCTCCTCTCCTCAGCTCGATTCGTATTTATTAAATAGAAGGCAGTGACATGAACGGGATTCCAGATCGTGGCAATCCCTGCACCGAGTTACACCTCAGATTTCTCATCTGTCAAAGAGGGCACTGGAGGGATAGATTTGAGGGTCTTGCCACCACTGTCATTCTATGATTCTGTGACCTTTGCCACGGCTTGTTACCTATGTTAGGTAGGAAACCCAGACCTGAGCAAATAGGCAACCACTTGTAAGAAATTTTGCTGCAAACCCAAAGGAATCCCATGAGTAGGTCAACACCCGCTCGATGTGTCCTTTTGCCTCTATGTTAGCTTGTGGTGTTTTGCCATTGGGAATTTCTCAGGGATATCAGCGGCCTCACTGGGCTAAAATCAAAGTACTGGCGGGTTGTATTCCTTTCTGGAGGCTTTAGCGGAAAATATATTTTCTTGCCCAGTCTTGCCCCTAGAAGCCACACACATTCCTTAGCTCATGGTCCCCTCCCCTTGTCTTCAAAGCCAGTAGTGGGAGGCACTGGAGTCTTTCTCACATGGCACCGTTCTGACCTCCAGTCCTGCCTCCTTCTTCTGCTTTTAAGAATTCTCGTGATTTCAGTTTGAAGGCAGGGGCTGCACATGCTTTCAATCCATGGACTACTAGGAAAAGCCCTGTATTTGGACTCTCCCGCTCGCCTCTTACAAATCTAAAAACAACCCCCCAAACACGTGAAAAATTGGGTGGAACCTGAACATCCAACTTTTGGAAGAAGGTTGAAATACTTATGATGTAACATTGACATGTCCTCAATAATATCCAAAAGACATGAAAAAGCAGTTAAAATTTAAAAGCGATTCCCATTGAATGAGGGATTGAATGTATTTCCTTTACCTTGCTTTATGTATTTTCTAGCATTCCCACAACTTCACATATTATTTTATACACAGAAACGTAAACGATTCAGTAAAAAATTTTGCTTTTACTCAAAAAAAAAAAAAAAATTCTTGTGATTTAATTGCGCCCGCTCAGAAAATCCAGAGTAATCTGCAAGTTTATGAAGCAGTTCATCAAGATTTAGGGCAGAAGCCAGCAGAATCCAAACTACTGAAAGGTAATTCATAGTTTGCTAGTTAGTCTCATGTAAATAATCAGTCCAATTTAGCAGTTAATCAACTATCCAAGCTTACGTTTTGATTTAGCTGAAGGACATATGCAAGATCTACATAAAATATAACATAGTTTGCAAAAATGTTATGCAGCCTAAGAATCAATTCATCTGCTTATCTCACGCCCCTTAAACTAACTCACCCAAGAGACTGTTAACTGTTAATTGATAATATGAATCATTTAACTTGCAGCTAACTTTTACTTTTAACTGTATAAACAAGCCGAGAGCTAAATCGTTATCCCAGTCTTGAAGGGTTTTTTTTAAGCTTCCTACTTAAATTCGCAATTGATTGAAAAGTTCTTGAAACTGAAATGTTTTCTTAAATGCACAAACATTAGCTGGGGGTAAGATAATGAAAATAGATGCAAAAGAGCGGCATCAGCTTTATTTGTAAACGTATTTTAGCTATTGCTTTGTTCTCCTTAAAATATATATATATTCACAACAGATACTCGCTATTTAAATTAAAGTATTTGCGTAAATACTCTGCCATATGGTCTCAGCTACGTTTGCACTGTTTGGCCGACATGTATTATCACATTCGCTCGAAGAAAAAGAACTCAGTGGATTAAGTAAGAAAATAGCACAAAATGAAAAGTCATACCTCTGGCGCTGTGCCAGGCTAATCCTACTTACCTGTGTACCTGGTGTTCTGTGAGAGATCTGGGCCATCTTAATTCTATCGTACCCCCAAGCCTGGATATTCTGCCAAATACCTTTCACCAGAAGCAGTATTGCTTCTGCGCCATTTGTAACAATACCGTACCTGAACATCAGGGTTTTCCAGGTAATGAGGATATTCACATATCCATTTTCCAAGTGACTTCTCACAATGGATGAGGTCGAAAATGCCTTTCCAGGGGCTGCTGGGTGGTGGCTTGGTCAGTTAAGCATCCCACTCTCGATTTCAGCTCAGGTCATGAATCTCACAATTTATGAGTTCAAGTCCCGAGTCAGACTCCGTGCTCACAGTGGGAAGCCTGCTTGGGATTCTCTCTCTCTCTCCCTCTCTCTGCCCCTCCCCTGCTCTCTCTCTCAAAATAAATACACTTAAAAAGAAAAAAAAAAGAAATGCCTTTCCCTCTCAGAAGTCTCGGGGGAATGGGACTTTCATAGGCATGAAATTTAACCCCTAAAGGTAAAGACCGGGCACCAATATTGATAGGCAGTTGTTCAGATAAGGCAAGTCATTGTCCCAAAGTTATACTGCCACTAAACGATAGAGACAAACTTTGACCTTGGGCAGCCTGACTCCCATGGGATTAACCATTACTCATACCATTGACTGTGTTGTTCTGTGGCCTCGTAAGCCACAGAGATCATGGTCATGTGTGCATACACCTTAAAATAAGTCTATGTATTTTACTGTCCATGCTTTGGGCTGGTCAGGGAAGAAGAACACGGTGTTCCCTGTGCTTAATGATATCTCGAGATGCCATAGAGAGTCCAATTGCAGTCTGACCCCAGCTCAAAGATCGGGAAGAGTCACATATATCCCCAGAATTTCCAAGCCACACTTAGGTAAACCAGCCAGTGAGGCAGCTCCAGAGGCATTCCGGACTCATTAGGATGATTCAGGGAACAGAAACAAAATCTCACTTAAAAACACACTATTTCTCCAGGGTGAGCCCACTCAGGGAAACATCCTAGATGCTGAGCACATAGGGCCAACATCTTTTCATACTGGACAGACTTTTAAAAGAGTGGAATAAGAGACTCAAGATGGTCATCTTCCATAGTTTCTCTCGCTTTCCAAGCTGTGTGGCTGTGTACAGATGGTTAAAGTTACCAAGAATACTCAAACTTACTTGCAGAAACATGGCTTTCAAATTCCCGAAGATATAGCTTTAGATCAACAGCAATTTGCCTCTACAATAGAATGGCCTTCAAGAACACATGGTTGCCACCTAGCCCTTCCAGAAAGTCCATTCACTTATTCAGGTGATTTTTTAAACATGGTTATTTATTTTTGACAGAGAGAGAGCACGCGAGAGCTGGGGAGGGGCAGAGAGACAGGGAGACAGAGGATCTGAAGCAGGCTGTGCACTGAGAGCAGACAGCCCAAGGTGGGGCTTGAACTCACAAACCGTGAGATCATGACCTGAGCCAAAGTCGCATGCTTAACTGAAAGAGCCACCCAGGTGCCCCTTTCCAGGCAATCTTAATTTAACACCCACTGGGGGGCAAGTGGTCTGTCAGTGCTGAGGTTACTGCAGTGAAATGTACAGGCTGGTCCTTGATGGGATAGCACTTACATTATAGCTGGGGAAGTGGACAAAGAAGTTTACCACCCAGGCAAGCAATAAAAACAAAATACATAAGGGTCGCCTGGCTGGATCAGTCAGTTAAGCGTCCAACTCTTGATTTCAGCTCAGGTCATGATCTCACGGTTTTGAGGGGTCAAACTTTTAGCACAGAGCCTGCTTGGGATTCTCTCTCTCCCTCCCCCTACTCATGCTCACTCTCTCTCTTAAAATAGATAAATAAACATTTAAAAAATACATAACATAAATGTTTATTAAGTAAGTAAATCCACTGAGTGCTGAATCGAGAACAATTAGGTACAGCTTTTAGGAACTAAGGTCAAAGGATGAGACAGAGCCCGCTTTTGAAGAAATGGAAGACGAGCATCCAGGAAGAGGAAAGAATAGTTACATTCCTGATGCAAAATCATAGGCACCGTTTTTCACTACAACTGTCCCATGGTCTTCCATGAAGGAAGAATGAATAGTAGGCAAAATGAATATGACCTTTCTGAGATCTCAGTCCATAACTTTCATATATATATATATATATATATATAGAACTTGACTTCATGACGAAGACAGTTCAGCATAGTGTGACGCATCTTCAAGACCCAACCTCCGGCCTTCGCTCTACCCTTCTCAGGTTATGCCCTACTTAACCGTGCCTCCAATCGCTTAACCAGTCTGGGCTTCTATAAACTGGAGGCGTCGGATTATAAAGTCCCTTTCATCACTCACGTAGCTTGTAATTAACTGGCAATTGCAAGCTTGTACCAGCCCTTAATCTTTTTTACTCTATCACATAAAACATACTTTATTATATAGTTTTATTTCACATTATTGGCTTTTAAGAGCTTCCCCTTGTGGTTTTTCAAATGGATACAATAGGGCACCATTCCAAATGGTCCTTCACCCCAAACATCTCAACTAAGAAAATGGTTTTGCCATAAATGTGCTTACACTTGCCCATTATAATTTGTCCTTAATAGTGAGTTGACCTCCATTTCCCGTATCTTTAATTCCATCTGGTATTTTCGGTCTCCAGTTTTGTTCATGCCTGCTCAACGTGTCTCCTCTGGAATTTCTTCTCTACATAAATTTCATTTCTCTCCAGGGACAGGTAGACTGTACCACTTATGACTAGCAAACTCCAGGGAAGTTTATTCCAAACCTGGCCATACAGCACGCTGCAGGGGCACGGGGGTTTCTCTGAAAAAATTTAGAGGCAATTTCCACTAAGATGTTCTAATTCCCACTGAATGACTCAAGTGTTCCCAAACAGGGCAACTTGGTGTCCCCCCGCCCCCCCACACACAAAGTGTGTCAGTTACAAAGAAGTCAGTTACTACTTCTGGGGAGGTAGACGGGGCAGTGATGGGGAAGGGGCAGAAGTTGGGCTCCCGGGAGCCAGTGAATGTTCCACTGTTTGACCCGAGGGGTGTTTACCGGTATATCTGCTTTGATAACTCACTTGCGATTTTTATACTGTCTTGTATGTGTGTTGTATTTTCATTTAAAGTTCATTCATAGAGGAGCCACAACTGTTCCCCACACTTTACGTAGCATCATAGCCTAGGTGGGTGATTTAGTGGTTAAGGGTGTGGCTCCTGCAGCTCTGGGTTCCCTTCTTTTCCTGCAACATGCTTCTCCCTGTCTGTAAATTGCACCTGCCTTGTTGTTCTGAGTACAGGAAGAGGTGCCATCCACAGAGCCTGGTTTTGACGGCATTTCCTCGGTCTGCTCACTGACCAAGGTCCACAGGTTATCAAGGGTGACAGGTGGACATTAGCTCTGGCTCCTCTCTAAGTGGTGATGCCTCGTCCCAACCTTTCCAAAGTAACCGGGGGCGGGGGGGGGGGAGGGGTGGCATTTGTCAAAGTTGATCCTGTCGTCATGCACACCGCCAGGATTATCCCGGCCTCCTGGGTGCTTCCGGTGCTTGCCCACGTGGCCATGGCGGTGGCTCATGTGACCCTGAAGTTTCCAAGTCGTCCTCAGCCTGGACGGCATGTCCGTTGGCAGCCCAGACAAAAGAGAGCGAGGGAAGGATTGAAACATCATTTTTCATGTTTACAAAAGATGACTGGAGTCATTAGCACATTTTAAGAGTTCAACATTCAGCATAAGGTCAAAGCCTGAGGTGTCCTGAGGGCCCAGACTCAGTCTCTCTGACCCTGTGATCCCCTAACCAGGCAAAGGTCACCTCAGTAAATGTCACCAGTATTCACCCAGTCACTAAAGCCCAAAGCTTACGGGTCACGTGGGACAGCCTGACCCCCACCCTCAGCCATCCAGCCATCAGCAAGTGCTATCAATTGTATGTCCAAATCGGCCTTCTTCTCCTACCTGGACTCATTCCTACCTGGTCTGCTTATTTATTCCATACGTGCCTCTTCCTGTTCCTTTCTACGCAGCAGCTAAAAACTGTCTTCTAAACTAGAAAAGCTTCTAGGGACGTCTGGGTGGCTCAGCCAGGTAAACGTCCAACTCTTGATTTCGGCTCAGGTCATGATCTCACGGTTCGTGAGATTGAGCCCCGTGTCAGGCTCTCCCCCGACAGTGAGGAGCCTGCCTGGGATTCTCGCTCTCCTCTTCTCTGCCCCTCTCCTGCTCACGCTGTCTCTCACTCTAAATAAATAAACCCTTTGAAAAATATATTTAAAATAGAAAAGCTTCTAAAAGCTCTCAAATGGCTCCTCATCACCCTTGGAGGGGGAGGGAGGAATCCCCACATCACTCGCCTACAAAGGCTTGTGTGTGACATCCGCCTGCTCTCAGCTACTCCGAGCCCCGTAGTTTACAGGTTAAGGAAAGCGAGGCACAAAGAGGTAAAGAAACTGGCCGCCAGGGTTACGGGGCTAGCGAGTGGCAGAGACAGGATTGGAACAGGCTCCAGCCAGCACGTTTCATCCCCACGCCCGCAGTCCCAAGTGTTTCCTGCCCCAGAGTCTCCACTCACTTTTTGTGCAGCTCATTTATTCTGACCCTTTAGATCACAGTTCCAATGTCATTCTGTCAGCCAGGTGTGCCCCAGCTCCCACCATTATTCTCCGCCCTCTCTTTGCTTACTTTGCAATACGTATCCTAATGCAGACTCATTTGGTCCCTTTACTTGTTTTTCTCCGCCTTCCCCCTTTAGTCCCTAAGCCCCACGAGGGCGGGCACTGAACCCACCTTGTTCCCCGCCGTTTCCCTGGTTCCTGGGACAGCGTAGCGTTCAACAAAGGTGGATGGATCAAAGGTGTGTGATTTCCACACTGGATGATTGTTACTCCCTAAAACGGAGCCCAGTATTGAGCCCACTGGTTTTGTGTGTGTATGTTGTTGTTTTTTTTTTTTTTTAATACCCTTTCAGGTCTTACTGGAAAGATTTCTAAGTTGTGAGTGATATTAGTTTCATTCTAATTGCATACATCTTTTCGAGCCGGCGTTCATTCAAAACCCTCAGCAAAACAAAGCTTCAGGTCCTCGTGAAACTTACGCTCTAATGAAGAGAGTCGGACCATAGGCATCAGACAAAATAAAGGAGTAAAATACAGAGCACGTTCCAAGGCGAGAGACGCTACAGAAAGAGAAGAAACAGAGTGTGCAGAAGAGTACATTCCCTTGGTGGCCCTCGAGGCTCCTTGTGCACTCGTATTCGTGTCTTCGGGGCGTAAGGCCCACCCCCGACGCCTCAGGCCTTGGCCACATGACTCACTTGGGCCAAGGATGATGCAAACAGAGGTTCGGTAAGTGCTTGCGCATGGGGGCTTAACTTTTTGGAATGGTCCTTCTTGGAAGCCGGTGGCCAGCACGCTGCATGTTTCACAGCTGTGAAGCTTGAGTTACACCACACAGCTCTGGAGAGGCAGAGGCCATCTTGGACGTGGAAGCCCCAGCCAAGAGGCCCGTTGAATTCGGTTGCAATCAGATCATGAAAGTGGGTCCGAGTCCCAACCTTTGGTGGCAGGAGTTCTACAGCCTAAGTAAACGCGC
The DNA here is from genome assembly GCF_018350155.1 of Leopardus geoffroyi. NCBI lineage: Eukaryota > Metazoa > Chordata > Mammalia > Carnivora > Felidae > Leopardus > Leopardus geoffroyi. The sequence continues at coordinate 208,298,964 of NC_059328.1, read as the reverse complement.
TAACCTCTCAGGGTTCCTGCTTTCTCATCCACAAGACTTCTGAGGTAGGTGACCCCTCGCCTCTCTCTCTCAATTCCAACTCTCTAACATTTTGTACGGATGTTGAAAAAGTAAGGGAAGCATGCAGAATGTGTTGGTTTAGTAATGGAGACGTGTAATGATAAAAGAGTCCAATTTATTTCCATGTCCAATTTGATATAGAAGGTATTTCTGTTTTTCTTTTGAAAGACAAGATGAGCTTTTGAGCCATGATAAATAAAATATATTCCTTTTGCCCTGGTCTTTCTTCTTTTTTACCCGTTTACAATTTCAACAGAAATTTCAGTGTTGAAAAAGTAAACATAAGATCACTGTTCTAATCCCTGGTGAAGGGGGTGGGGGGAATGTGCCTAGAAAAGTACAACTTTCCATGTTTAAGACAAATTTTTACAGAAAAGTTTGTATCAGTGTCCACATTGGGTCAGTTTCCCCTCCCTTGGGCTGAACAGCATACAGTTCCTTAGTTTCCCCCATTAAGGGGTTAAAATGCGTTCTCTCTCTCTCTCTTTCTTCCTTCCTCTCTCTCCCTTCCTCCCTCTCTGTCTCTCTCTCTCTCTCACTGAGATATAATTGACACATGACATTGTATTAGTCTCAGGTGTACAACAAAATGATTTGATGTTTGTATACACCGCAAAAATGATCACCACGATACCATCTGTTGCCATCTGTCACCACACAAAGTTACAAAGGTTTTTTTTCTTGTGGTAAAAATTTTTAAGATTTACTCTCTTAGCAACTTTCAAACATGCAATACAATATTATTGACTAGGGGTGCCTGGGTGGCTCAGTGGGTTGAGCGACCGACTTTGGCTCAGGTCATGATCTCACGGTTTGTGAGTTCGAGCCCCGAGTCAGGCTCTGTGCTGACAGCTCAGAGCCAGGAACCTGCTTCTGATTCTGTGTCTCCCTCTCTCTCTGCTCCTCCCCCACTCATGCTCTGTCTCTCTCTGTCTCAGAAATAAATAAACATTAAAAAATATATATATTATTGACTATAGTCAGCGTGCTGTATATTACATCCCCATGACTTACTCATTTTATAACTGGAAGTTTGTATCTCTTGACCCCTTTTACCCATCCCCCCAACCCCCACCTCGGGCAACCACCAATCTGTTCTCTGTATCTATCAGTTTCATTTTACTTATTCATTTTTCTGTTTTTTTTTTTTTTTAGATTCCACATATGAGTGAAATCATATAGTATTTATCTTTCTCTGTCTGATTTATCTGACTTAGCATAATGTCCTCAAGGTCCCTTCGTGTTGTCGCAAAAGGCAGGATTTTGTTTTTTTTATGGCTAAGATTTCATTGTGTATCTATATCACATCTTCTTTATCCATTTATCCATTGATGGACACTTGGGTTGTTTCCATGTCTTGGCTATTGTTAATAATGCTGCAATGAACATAGAAGTACCACATATTTTCTTTTTTTTTTAATTTTTTTTTCCAACGTTTTATTTATTTTTGGGACAGAGAGAGACAGAGCATGAACGGGGAGGGGCAGAGAGAGAGGGAGACACAGAATCGGAAACAGGCTCCAGGCTCTGAGCCATCAGCCCGGAGCCCGACGCGGGGCTCGAACTCACGGACCGCGAGATTGTGACCTGGCTGAAGTTGGACGCTTAACCGACTGCGCCACCCAGGCGCCCCAGTACCACATATTTTCTTAACAGCATGAGTCCTCTTTACCATTTGCCTTCAGAAATGAAAACATATGGGGTTAAAGATATTTGAAAACCTTATAGTTTTCCTTCCATCAGCTCCTAGGAAGAGGGTTGAACCTCACCAGAATCAACATGGGGTGACAAGGAAAAACTCAAGAGAACGAGGCGGAAAGAAAGGGGAGAAAACAGAAACCATTGTCCAAGGAGAGAACGAATCATCATAAATCAAACCAACCAAGGCCATTGCAGTTCTTGTCCTAATTCCTTTTGAACCTGACACCCCATGAGAATCTGATGGTAAGACACACAACGGAAGTAAGACTTGAGAAGTGTCTCCAGGTTAAGTCATTCATGGAAAACTTGGGGGGAATACTCCTCAAAAACTGGGTGGGGAGTGAGAAAGACAGAGTTCTGTGAAAGGTAAAGAAATGCCAGGTCCCCAAGGCATCTGGGCAGAAAAGGAATAGCAAATATTGTTGTCTGCTCTCAGGTATGTTTGGGGAGGGAGGAGAGTGGAGAGGTGATGGCAGCATTCAAGGTTATGTCAAAGTCACCAATGGCTGAACAATAAACCATCCCCAAATTGTGTGGCTTACACAGCAGTAACGTGTTATTGTTCACAACGTTGTGAGATGGCTGCGTCGTTCTTCTGAAGTCTTGCCATGACTCTTGCAATGCTCTGCACTCAGCTGAAAGGCTGTCTGAGCTCGGAGGTCCAAGATGACTTCACTCAAATGCCAAGGGGTTGGTGTAACGGTCTACTAGGGCACTTATCTCTCCTCCCTGTGGCCTCTCGTCCTCCAGCAGGAGAGAACATCTTCCCTATCCGGTGGTCTCAGGGCAGTGTTCCGAGGAAGCACGGAGGAAGCTAAGATTTAGGCATCAGAACTCACACTGTGTCTCGTCTGCCATTCTGTTGGTCAAGGCAAGTCACAAGGCCAGCCGAGAATCGAGGGGAGGGCAAGTCAGTCCCACCTCCTGACAGGAGCTGCAAAATCTGGAGGCAAGGTTTTCCCAGTTTACCACACAGTCTACCATTTCAGCCCTCGGCTTTGTCATAATCGAAAATTATCTTCGCACTCTACTAGATCGCTGAGTGGCAGTTAACTCTATGCTACCCAGTAGAATTCTCCATGATTCTAATTTTGAGAAGAGGCCGCCTGCAAATGGCTGGACGATCAGTGAACAATAACGAGGTCGTGGGAAGGCTGGGCTGAAACTTAACAATGAACGTCGCAAGAACTTGCAATGATTTCCGAGGAACTAAGTCTAAATCTGTGAAAACTGCCTCATTTAAAATGGGGATACTCATCCCTTCATTGGCAAAGATCCTTCCAAGAATGTTCTGATATTTTAAAAATTCTGTAACTATGCATGATGATGGATGTTAACTAGACTTGTTGTGGTGATCGTTTTGTAATATATACAAATATCAAATTATTATATTGTGCACCTGAAACTAATACAATGTTGCACGTCAATCACACTTCAATAAGAAATTAAAATAATATAAAATAGATTTTTCAAAAAGAAAATAATAAAATGAGCTCTTGCCATTATATTCATCTCTTTCGACAAAATTGTTTTTCTAGAAACAGTATTGGCTGTGATGAGTCTCTCCTACTTCAATAAGTGAACTCTTCATAACTTGAATGAAAAAGCACAGATTCAGGATTATAATACCATGTTTACTTTTGTGAGCAAGCCTAAATCCCTCCCTTTATAAAATGAATACAAACAGCTGTCTGCTGTTTAAGTTCCTTTCAAAAGCATAATGGTATTTGGTTGGGCTTTGCAGGTTCTATTTGTTTTGCCTTTAAGCAAAACGAGCTCCGCATATGTTCCCAAAGCTCAATGCCATGTGGTTTATAAGGTGCCCTCTTGGAACAATCCTGTGCAATGCCTCTCATCTCAAATCAGTGAAAACAATATGCCCTCTCTGATTATTGCTTTCTTAAGTGTATAGAAGCAGGAATATATTAATTAATTAATAATAATTTCCAATTGTTCCTTGGATCCAAACCTTTTGAGAAACCAACTAGATGACTTTGCTAAATTCATTCAATCTTATAGGTCATTGGATAGCTCTAAATACATGGGAAAAGGGACAGATGTGAAAAAAGTATCACTAATCCAGTGCTGTTATCTCAGAAGCGTCTGATCTTAGATCAGTACTTTGCTTTTTTACATTTTTTAAATGTTTTTATTTATTTTTGAGAGAGAGAAAGAGAGCGTGAGCATGGGAGGGTCAGAGAGAGAGGGAGACAGAGAATCTGAAGCAGGCTCCAGGCTCTGAGCTGTCAGCACAGAGCCCAACGCGGGGCTTGAACTCATGAACCACAAGATCATGACCTGAGCCAAAGTTGGACACTTAGCCAACTGAGCCACCCAAGCACCCCTTAGATCAGTACTTCTCGATTTTAGTGTGCATAAGAGTCACCTGAAGAGTGTTAAAATACAGATTCCTGGACCCCACCCTAGAGATTCTAATCCAGGAGATCTTGGGTAGAGCCTAAAATATATATACTTCTAACAATTTCTCAGGTGATGCTGATCCTTCTAGTACATAGACCACGTTTTAAGTAAGACTGTCCTAATCCACATCAGGTATGAAGATTCTGCAAAAGAAAGTACACTTTTTATCTTCCACCTTTGCTTAAAGGTGATACACAAACACCATGCAACCTGTCCTTCTAATACAATAACCTATAAATCCTCATTTACTTGCTCTATGGAGGAGCTTACCTAGTTATTGCTAAAAGTAGATTCTACTGAGATTTGAATTTTATCGTTGGTGTTCCAAGTAGACGTTTCACACAGTTCTAGCAATGGTCTTTGGAATGAAAATACCCAAATTACCTAAAAAATAATGGCAACCTAGGAGACTATCATTGTGGTAGATTGTTTAAAGGCCAGAAATTCCTCCCGTCCCACGCTGATTCTCCTACCCAGTCTATTTTTCCACTTCCTGAACTTGAGCTGGCCTTGTGACTTCCTTTAACCAATGGAATTTGCTGAAAGTGACTTTAAGAAAGTCTCAGCCCCTAAAACATGAAAGGCCTTGCAGTTTCCACATTTGACTTTTTGGAAAACTCTCCTGAAATTGCCATATGAGGAAGCTAGTCTTGCTTAGGGGAGGATAAGGGACCACAGAAGAGAACCAAGGCACCGCAGGCCATAGGTAGCACCAACTTCCAGGTGTGTGAGTGAGGCCATCTTTCACTTTGAACCCAGATTCCCTCCAGCTGAATGCCATTGCGTGAAGGAACCCGGGCAAACCCAACAGAGGACTTGCCCAGCCAACCCTTAGAAACTGAGAAAATAACAACTCATTGTTTTTTAAGCCCCTAAGTTTGGGGATGTTTTCTTAAGCGGCAATAACAAACTGATACAGCCAGCCTGCATGTGTCAGTGAATCTGGGTAAGGAAGGATCCTGAGAATCTATAGGACAGAAATGATAATGTAACAGCACCTCATAGTCTCTAATGCCTGCAGCCATATGGCAGAGTCCACACCAATGAGCAGTGTTGTGATGCCTGGCCCAGCCTCACTCTTCTCTATGCCAAGAGAAAGTATGTTCATCTCAAAACCAAAACAAGACAAAACATATATATATATATATATATATATACCACTAATTAATCTATGTCTGAAGGAGTAAATAACAATGTAATCAAACAAATAACCCTCTGCTTTTCCAGGTTCACCATAAGCCTAGACGATCTGTGCAACCTTGCTTAGAAGCACGGTACGTGATGGCGTGCAGTAGAGAAGAGGAATTTCTCACCATGCAATCAGTGGTAAAACAGAAGCAAATTCTTCTAGATCATAACCATTGATAACTTGCATTGACTCTTTCAAGAGAAATGAGTAGGCTTTGCATTAAAGCAGTATATTCCTCTACGCCCCTTGCTCCAATGACCTGAATAAAGAAACCTTATAATAATTAGCTTGCCTTTTTAAAACCCTTTGATTCAGGGTGCCTGGGTGGCTCAGACAGTTAAGTGTCCGACTTCGGCTCAGGTCATGATCTCACGGTTTCGTGGGTTCGAGCCCTGTGCCAGGCTCTGTCCTGACAGCTCAGAGCCCGGAGCCTGCTTCTGATTCTGTGTCTCCCTCTCTCTCTGCCCCTCCCCTGCTCATGCTCTGTCTCACAAAAATAAATAAATGTAAAAAATAATAATAATAAAACCCTTTAATTCTTTAATGTTCCTTTTCAAGGGACTTGATTTGAACTTGGGGTGTAAGAGAGTAAACATTGTATGGTCCTCACTTAGAAAACAAAGCAAACTGAATCTTAAGTCCAGGTGAAAACTTGCCCAACATTTCATTGACACCCAAATCAGTATTCCTCAGTACTTAAGTCACCCTGAGTTCAACAGATCACAGTGAGGACAAGGGAGGACTTGAATTTCAGAAGCAAAATCAGAAATAAGGGTATTCAGGTTTTTGCCCCATTTCCCCAGCTTCATGTTCAGTGAGTCTCGGGTAAAACCCCAAATCTGCACTTCGGACCAGCTTTTGGAAAACACTGGAGGAATTTAAAAACACACTATTAGAACAACCTTGCTCATGCCCCTGCTCTGCCTCTCACTGGCTGTTTGACTTTGGGCAAGTTTACTTCTCTGAACCTCAGAACCTTCATCTGGAATTGGGGGTCATAAGATATACTGACTTAGTTTGTTAGGGTTGCTGTAACAAAGCACCCCGGACTGGGAATATATTGCCTCACATATCTGAGGGCTGCAAGTCCATGATCAAGATGTCGGCAGGGTTGGTTCCTTCCGAGGGCTGGGAGGGAGAGTCTGTTCCGTGCCTGTCTCCTAGCTCCCGGTGTTTCGCTGGCAACGATTGACATTCCTTGGCTTACGGATCTCTGCCTTCCTCTTCATCTCCCTACGTGGGTGCCTGCATCTGAATTTCCCCTTTTTATAAGCACACCAGTCGTATTGGATTACAGACCCGCCCTACTCCAGTATGACCTCATCTCGACTAATGACATCTATTTCCAAATAAGATCACGATCTCAGGTTCTGGGGGTTAGGACTTCAACACAGGAATTTGTGAACGACACACATATCCATCCCTCAAGATTGCACATCTTTTCAGGAGGAAAATGTGGGTAATGTATTTAGCACACCGTCTGGCATTTATAAGCCCTAATAAATGATAGCCATTAACTATTATTATATTCCGTTGTCTCCCACAACATCGGGAGTGTGTGTCTCCTTTCTACCTTCCCTATAGGTTGTGACATATAAATATCATTTTAAAAAGAGAACTGGCCTTTTCGAAATGCTGTTATATGCTAGAAAGAGAAATGATCTGAGATGTCTTCTACATTTTACAGAGTATAAGAAATAGAACAATTATGCAAATCCTACTAATGGCGTCAGGGTCTGGAAGTTGCGAGGGAACAGGACAACCGCCTTGGTGCTTTCCTCTGCTGTAGAACACAATTGCCTTTTTTAAATGCTGCATTTAATTATATTACTCATGCTGCAGGGTACTAAGCCTTTTCTAATCTTTTGCCTTTTGTACAAGCGTTTTGCGATTGTTTCCAGGTTTTATTTACTCATTTATACCTCGACTAATAGAATTGTTGAATCTCTTGCAAATTCGAAGTAATTTAAAGAGTTTATTGTTTAACTTAATTAAATTCTCCATGTCCTCCCGGAATGTGGTGCTCCTCAGAAAGAAAAGACCCGCTATTAAAAAGTAAGTCGATTTCGTGTGAGAGCAATTCGCAGAGTAACAGTGTCGACTCTCATTATCTCCCAGCAAATTATCCACTCTGCAGATTATCTGCTGAAAATTAAACTCTTATCCAAGAGAGTGAGAGGTAAGGTACTTGTTCCGCCGTTAACTCTCTAGTAACTTTTTTGGAACAGTCTGAAAGCTCTCAGAATGCAGCATTTCTTGTCAGGGACAGGTAACTGTGTAAAGCACCCAAGTTTTTCAAGAAGTTTTGGAAACTTCCAGCGAGGGTCATCCGCTTATGGTTAGAGTCCGAGCTTTTGCAAGACTCAAAGAAACACCCCCAAACTCCTTCAAAATCATATTGGAGTCAATATCCGGTAAACTAAAGGAAAGCGGGTATGATTTATCTCCCTACATAGTCCCTTAGTCACAGACCTGAGAAAGATAATATATAATCTTACCCTGCCTTTGTAAAACCCTTTATAATTTTTTTTTTTAATTTTTTTTTTCAACGTTTATTTATTTTTGGGACAGAGAGAGACAGAGCATGAACGGGGGAGGGGCAGAGAGAGAGGGAGACACAGAATCGGAAACAGGCTCCAGGCTCTGAGCCATCAGCCCAGAGCCTGATGCGGGGCTCGAACTCACGGACCGCGAGATCGTGACCTGGCTGAAGTCGGACGCTTAACCGACCGTGCCACCCAGGTGCCCGTATAATTTTTAATGTTTATTCAAGGGATTAAATTTGATCCTGTACAGTCAAGTAAGGCACATTTTATTGTCCCCTCTTCCAAAAAACAGATCCTAAAGCCCATTAGATTTTACCATCTGGTTGGTGACATCGATGGTTTTATCTTGGCCAACACCCAGCCCTACTCCAAAAGTCAGCCCCTGGTTTTCTTTCAGGGAACTCTCTCTTCCCCAGCTCCTTGATGAGCTGACCCCACCCCCACCACCGGCCCCCAGGCTCTGGAAGCGAACATGTGATTCAAATTAGCCAATAGGTGCCTCCCACTTTCCAGACCACAGTTACAGATTCGGGGGTGGTCCAGTGACCCAAGATGTTTCAAGGAGGTCCTTTATTAGAATGGTTGGGAGAGATGAACTGTTTTTCCGGAAGTCGCTAAGCTGGTACGATGCCATCTCTGTCACCACAAGGGAGAACGTGCCCAAGAATAAAACAAACATGGAGGAAAACAGATCCAGGTTCTGAGAAAGGCGTAAACTGATGACGTTTGGCCGCTGGATTTCGCTGTCCCTGAAAGGCTACCGCTTGATTTTTCAGATATGTGGGCAGATATACATTCTCTTTGGGGCCAGTTTAAGTAATATTTCTTTTATTTGATACTGACATAGGCCCAGGTCTCCACTCTATTTATTAACAATAGCATATGTAAAGTTCCTGTAATAGCAAGGATAGCCATAGATAGGGATCACAGCCACTGAACTGTGATGTCTTTTGAAATGATTTCCACTGCTGTGGTCCCATGATGGTGTCATAAAACGTTAGCAGATCCCCAAAGTAAGCATGCTCAGGGAAACCATGCGGCTTTGCAAATCAGCTCATCTCCTTCCCTTTGTTCCTTCACGGTCCCATCTCTGGTTCCCAGAAGCCTGACCTGGGGACAAGGATTCACGTGCAAGGAATTGATTGAGTGAGGGCGGAATGAGGTGAAAGAAAGGAGGAAGCCCTGCCAGGTGCGATCCCAGGCAAAGTCCAGAGACAGTGGTATCAGCATGACACTGCTGGCTTGCTCTGGTGGATCAGTGGCACTTCATGGTGGTTCCCATTTGAAGCAAGAAGTTGGGACTTCCATACTCCTGCACCTGTCAGTCACCTGCACAGCCCCCAGAGACTAGAAATTCTGTGCAGACGCAAAGGCGTCCGGTAGCCCAAGGGCAGACTTCTGGAAGAGTCACAGCCTGTTGGGGAACAAGCACAGTGACAAAGAAGGGGATTCAAAACCAGGAAAAAGGAAGACAGAGGTGTCTGGGCAGATCCCCAATATGATCTGTTACATTTACTCCCACTCTTCCCCTCCCGGTGACTTCAGACAAGTCTTTATAAATGCATACTTAAAATAATAGGGAGACAAAATATCACCCAGGCTTTTCGATCACTGTTTTTAGTTTTCTGCAGTTTAATATCCAATATTCACCAGTGCGAAAAAGTCTATCCTCCAAACTTCACGAAAATGACCACTGTCAGCTGGGATTCAGAAATTCTATAGAATCATCATGGCAAAAAGCCAGATTCTTCTAGTCCCAGCTTCTCTGTCTAGGAACTTTGAAAAGCTATTTAAAGTCCTTCAGACTCCTTGGTTTTGATTCACAAAATGCTTTGGTAGCCTTAGAAGACCCAGGCCTAATTTATAAACAAAGAATATTTTTATGCTCTATTCCACCTCAACCTTCAATCCCTCTGCAGATTTGCAAAAGCGCGTATTTTCAACCACCATAATACATTGTACAGTCATCATGTATCAAAAAATATGAGCACATTTTACACCTACAGTTATGCTTCACTGTGGTCTGAAGGCAGGGCACATAAACATGTATACAGAACTTCCTGAACTCATGATGGGGTTAAGTCTGGATAAACCCATTGTAGGTTGAGAACGTCAAAAGTGAAAAATGCATTTAATGTACCTATTTATGTTAGCTTAGCCCAGCCTACCTAACGTGCTCAGAACACTCACTTTAGCCTACAGTGTGGCAAAATCCTCTAACACAAAGCCCATTTTATAATAAAGTGTTGAATATCTCATGTAAGTTACTGAGCAAGTATTGAAAGTGAAAAGCAGACTGGCGGTTTGGGTACAGAACGGTTGTATCAGTTGCTGACCCTGTGGCCATGCGGCCGAGAGGAGGCAGTGGCTGATGGCATCATGAGAGAGTATCACACCACATATCAAAGATCAAAATTCAAGGGATGCCTGGGTGGCTCAGTTGGTTAAGTATCCGACTTCAGCTCAGGTCATGATCTCACGGTCTGTGAGTTTGAGCCCCACACCGGGCTCTGTGCTGACAGCTCGGAGCCTGCTTCGGATTCTGTGTCTCCCCCTCTCTGCCCCTCCCCCCACTCATGCTGTTTCTCTCTCTCTCTCTGTCAAAAATAAACAAACATTAAAAAAAAAAAGCCTGGATGCATCCTTGATTTACCCAAAACTTTTCTGCATATGTTCAGCCACTGAAATCATGCCTAAGAGATCGTCCACCTTCTCGAAACATGTCACAGAGCCTATGAATTGTTTTGCTATCTAGTTCTAAATGTCTGAAAATATGAGATGGCTGATAAAAAAAAATGCTAACAGATTCCTGGGAGCATCTCTGACGCCGTCAGTGCCCCTTTCCCTCTCCTTATTCAAGAACATGTCTTTGCGCTTTAGTTAGGAGCCGGCTTTCACTCCGTATACTTGACTGCAGAAAGAGCCAGGCACAGCCATGGGGTTGGGTTAAGAAGAGGGAGAAGAGAGGAATTCATATGTCTTCCTTTGGAAAGCTTTTCTCTAGATAAATCTTGCCTGAATGAAAAGAAGCAAGGAGACATTGTTCATCTCTGACCCCTACAGTGGAGAGAGGGAGGAAAGACGTTTCCAGGGGTGTGGGGGAGGCATCGGAATCTCATCCCTCTTTTGACAAACAGTTAAACCTGAGGACTAATGGGATCCTGAAGTTAAGGTCTGAGTCCCCTATTGCCAACAGAAATGAAATCTTTATTTGAAAACAATTCAGTATCAACTGGCCATCTTTTCTGAAACTGACAGAGGTTTTTAAGGGGATTCTAGCCCAGAGAAGAGAAAATGATGGAATTCTCCCAATACTCGCACAACTGCTCTCTTTCTTACTTTCTCTCTTACCTATACACTCACAGTTCATTACGTCAATAGTATAGTAGTATTAAGAGATAAATGTGCTGTCACAAGACTTCAGTCTCAGGGCAATCAGTGGGCAATCCTCTCTTACTGGGATGAAAAAAAAAGCTTTAATAAAAACGTTGGTATTCTAGAAAGTATTCATGCCAGGGCACCTGAGTGGCTCAATGTAACTCTTGATTTCAGCTGAGGTCATGTTCCCAGGGTCATGGAATCAAGCCCCGAGTCAGGCTCGACACTGAGCATGGAGACTGCTTAAGATTCTCTCTCTCCCTCTCACTCTCTCTCAAAATTAAAAAAGAGAGAGAGAGAGAAGAAAAGAAAACATTCGTGCCAACTCTCCTCACTTCCGTACAAAAGTCGAAGGTTTCCAGACTTCTTGATTCCTTTGTCCCTCATTAATCACTCCTTCTTAACCTTCTCCCCTCACCCCACCGGCCCCGAGCAAACGCCAACAGGCTCTTAAGCACTCAGGAGAAATTTCAAATGCTTTTTGTCATTTCTCTGTTTTGCCGAAAATAAAATAGAATTACATATACTTATATAGCTATATATACCTCGCGCATTGCTGGCCAGAGCCAAATGTCACTGGGTTTATGTGTGTTTTCTTGGTCCAGCCCACAGAGTGACTGCCAATTTGTGATTGCCCCACAACATCTGAAGAGCTGTTCTGAGCACAGTGCTGAATTGATTAACCCATCATTGACGTGTCTGCTTCATTCCTCAGACGCTGGGGGCACTACAATGTGCCGTACAAAGCCCAAAACTGTCAGGTTACTCTCGTAAGCATCCCCCAGCCAAAAGAAAATCATTTCCCAGCCAAATCGTAGCAGGATGCAAATCTCAGGAAAAAAATGCCGCTTGTCGGGGCCCCTGGGTGGCTCCGTCAGTTAAGCATCTGACTCTCGGTTTCAGCTCAGGTCATGATCTCAAGGTTCCTGAGTTCAAGCCCATGTTGGACAGTGCAGAGCCTGCTTGCAATTCTCTCTCCCTTTCTCTCTCTCTCTCTCAAAATAAATAAACTATTTTTAAAAATTCAGCTGATTGATAACTGGGTTCAATGCCCAAAGCAGGGAACTCAAACTTGATCAGACCAGGGTATGACCCGAGTCCCCCTGTGACACAAAAGTCTTTGCAACATAAAATATTTCTGGATTGATGCACACGTTGTTGTCCACTATGATAAAATGCACTTCATTGTCGTTACTGATTTCAGAATCTTACGTTTCTTCTACAGGTAGAGCCTATATAATAAAATAAAAGGTATTTTTAACGTTTGGAGATTCACATTTATGATATCATGCACTTTTATCTTAAACCATTACTTGGTTGGCCAATAAATGTTACATATGCTACATAGATTAGTTGACTAGTCTTAGAGGAAAAAAATAGTGCAATGTGTTACATGAAGGATAGTGTGTGTGTGTGTGTATTTACTTGGGCTCAACTTATCACAAAATGTGTCCCAGTCCTTTTATAAATACTAAATACAAAATCTATAACTATTGTCCTTTCTTTTCTAAAAGACACATCACAACACAAGCCATTATATTTTTCAAAGCTTCGAGTGCTTAACAAATCCTACGTGATTTCCTCACCAAAAAAAAAAAAAAAAAAAAAAAAAAAAAAAAAAAAAAAAACAATGCATACAAATTTCAGATTAATAATCATTCCATTTAACATTCTGTAAGATCAACAGAACCAATTTCAGGTTATTTTCAAATGTTCCTTCCTTTATTTACACAGCCTTACAAGGGACGTAATGAGAGGAAAATATTTGTCCACGTATTACTTAAGTTGCGGTGATATTTACTTCCCTAAAACTATACAAAACTCAGATCCTTGATGCAAAAAGTACTTCTCTATGCATCTTGTTACATTTAAGTCAGCTATCCGGTATTTCTGTGTTTAGCCACTGAAGAGTTTCTTTTCCTCCAGGTTATTCACATTTGTACCCTGAGATTTAAGAGCTGTATCTTTTAGGATGCCTGGATGGCTTGGTTGGTTAAGCATCCAACTCTTGGCTTCAGCTCAAGTCATGATCACACAGTTCCTGAGTTTGAGCCCCACATGGAGCTCTGTGCTGACAGTGGGATTCTCTCTTTCCCTCTCTCTCTGCCCCTCCCCTGCTGGTGCTCTCTCTCTCTTTCTCTCTCTCAAAAGTAAATAAATAAACTTAAAAAAGAAAAAAGAGCTGTGTCCTTCAAGTCAACGTCACATCCTGCCTTTAGAGCCTCAGAGTTGTAATACAATTGACACTCTAACTCTTGTTTACTGATTTTATGCCTGACTCCAAAAATGTATGGTCCAGCTAAGAACCAATCAGCTTTCGGCTCACCTTCAACGAGGAACCAAAAAACTATTCCAACATATAACATCTTAAAAGAAAGGTGATTTTCTTTGCCTTTCCTCGAATGCAACTCTCTAAACACAGTGATGGTAAGTAGCAGAGAAATCAGTGACCGTTAACTACAAAGCTTCATTTCTTATCTCTTCCCAAGTTGTTAAGGATTCACATGCATAAAAAGATTAAATGACTTCAACATTTGATCACCAGCCTGCTTACTAGATGTAAATTGGACTGCTGTGAAAATGACTTTCCAGGGCTGAAGACTTATAAATATGGAAATGAATGCATCGGACCTTCAGGGATCCAAGTGGGCGGATTCAAGCGTCTTCGGTGAGTTCCAACTCTATAATGAAGTAAACCTCAGATCAAAATATTCTGCTTTAATTTGGATGCCAGCTTTACCTCTGTTCAAGCGTTCATAAATCTATTTTATTCATTACCATTGTAATTGTATTTTCAAAAAGATTTCTCCCACGCTCCGCCCAAGTACCCACGGCTGTGAGTGAGCAAGCCTTTCTCACCCTTAACCCTCTGCCCTTAATTGACTTACTTCAGGACGTTCATAAACAGAGAGGGGCGCAAACCAAATTTAGGGGACGCAGCATCGAAACACGTTCTGTCCACTCTTGACAAATAAACCCAATTATGAATCCAAAGTGAAAGCAATCACTCTCCTGGCAGTGATGAGAGCAAGTAAATGGAAATGCGCCATCCGTCGCGGATGAACTGTCCTGGCTTTTATTTACCGCGCTGGGACTTCATTTGTCCTTAAAGATTGGCGGCTTGATTTAATTAGAGTAATGAGAAGCATCTGAGGGGAGGCAAGCTGGATTACCTAATTACCTACATCATACTAATTAGCCCCGGGCGGGAAAGTCCCCTCCCCTCCGCAGAATTTAAAAAACGTCCCTTCCCCATGAGGACTTTCTTTGCGTTCTCAAACCCTCACGCCTGGGACTCTTCACCTGCAGAAATCAAATCCGTGTTGCAGTTCGTCTCTGTTCAGTTTGACCTCCAGGGGGCGATCCTTCCTAATTTTAAACGGATCGGATTCGGCGGGGGAAGAGCGGAGACTGCCAACCCAACCCCAGAACTCCCAAGTACAGTGATCATGTCTTGTGAAGACTTGGCCGGGGAGAAAAAAAACGATCACTGCTTTCGAGTTACCTGTGACACGCCCGCCACTCCGGCCTTCATGTTTCGCGCTGTGCCCTTTTTTCTGTCCCCTCATCGGCGAAATGATGAACCCACCTTTAACTATGTTGGTGTAAAAAGTTAAGTGATTCCCCCGAAGCCTCTTCCAGCTGTATAAATCCTACCATGATTTTTGTTTCTTGGCACCAAGGTAGTCCAAGTTGTTTGCCATCTATCGAAATATTGACACAGCAGGTGTCTTAACTTCAGAGGCTTCTTCCGGGTTTTGTCTGTTTCGCCTAATATTGTTTTAAGAGTCAAAACGTGCCAGCTAGTAAATGGTAGAGATAACCGTTCCTATGGACTCATGTGGTGCTTGATACCCGTCCTGTATAAAGTTTCTAGAAAGTCAAAGAATTGTCCAAGGGTCATCGCATTTCTCAATGACAGAGCCAGAGTTTAATCTGATAGTTTTAAAGTGTTCATCTGAGGTTTGCTCACCAATCCACACCCATCTGTAATTCCACCACTAGGCTCCCTGCGAAAATAAGAGCTAACATTTATTAGGCACTTTCTAGGTACCCAGCACTCCCTTAGGCACTTACCTGAGTTATATTATTATTCCTCCCAATGCAAGGGTATGTTTTGATCCGCTTTACAAATGAGAACCCCAAGGCTCAGAGTTGGTAAGTAACTTGTCCAACATCACTCAGCTAGGAGACTTTACTAGAATATCAAACTACAGCTGTCTAACACAGTCTGTTTGCTTATCTCTGGCCACCTAAAAAAGTTTCCAAATCTGGAAACACCTAAAAAGTTTCCAAATCTGGAAACACCTAAAAAGTTTCCAAATCTGGAAACATTTAAGTACTCCTTTCTTTCAAGGAGGGTAAAGAGAATTCAAAGAAATCTCTGGGGGGGGGGGGGGGGGGGGGGTGGGGGAGGGGAGTTCATTTTTCTCCATAGCCCGCTGGCAAAACTGACTCACGTGGCTTAGAAAACTTCTAAATCCTAATCGCGGGCCATCGCGAGTGGCATTTATGTTCCACATTCTAAAGCCAGACAGCCTCGATCAAAACGTCTTCTCATTTTGCGAGCTGAATTACTTTTAACAAATTATTTAACCTCCCTGGGCCTCAGTTTCCTGATTTGGAAACTGGATAATAACATACACTTCAGGAGTGAGGTGTAAATCGGTAATTTCAAGTGAAGTGTTTGTAACAGTACCTCGGAAGTACTCAGTAAATGCAAACGCTTTTTATTTTTGTTTGCCTTCAGAGAAACGAGAGGTTTAATAATAATGGGAACTGTGAGAGAGTTTCATCAACCCGAATAAATAAATAAATAAATAAATAAATAAATAAATGGATGTATACAGCCTTAAGCTTAACAAATAAGACTTTTTAATGACCCCTTGTAAATATGCCAGTTAAGTTTTGGTTTCTGGTTGGTCTGGGTGATGTGACTTCCAGGTTGCATAATGAGGTGGTTTCTAGCCAAAGAAAAAAGTCTACCTGGTTTAACAGGTCATGCGCACATTTCATTCCAAATGCCAGACCCCACCCCTGCCTCTGCGGGGAAACTGAGATGCTTTCTTTCTTTAAGAACATTTCAGAAACCAAAGCTCTCCTTGCAGAAAAAGAAATCAACTACACCAACCTTACTTCCTGTCTGTCAGACATTTCACGAAACTCCGTATTTCATCTCAATCTCCCAACCCTCACTGCCACTTTATGTCGCCGTCTGTCCCCAACAGCTTGATCGGAACTTCAGGGCAGAGCCTCTCCTTTGGAAATGATAACCTGCACCTTCAACCCAGGGGCGCCGCCTTGTAAACATTGCACTTGACGTGGGTGATGAGTCCACGGCACGGCCGTTGCGTAAACATCCTAGCCTCTATTGACTTGTCTTTGGGTTTCCTTTACATCGAAAACATCGGTCAGCCGAGCAACATATCAAAGTCGATAAACTGTGCCACCTCTTGGGAGCAGTTGGTGGAGAAGACACAACCGGTGGGTCCATTGGGAAGGATGAAGGCCTGAGGTTTTGCTCTTCACATTCTATGTGTTTGCATTATTACTGCCCTGGATCTCAGCGTATTAGTCTTTTGGAGGGCTCAGTTTCTTGTTATGAAAGGAGGTGGGTTGCTTCCTATGTACGTATATAATCAGTTGGATTATTCTAGCTAAGAGTTCGGGAAGAAAGCAATGTGCTGAGATCACACGTATGCACATCTTAACCGGGTGCGTGGCTGTCTTTCATTCATGCTCCTCATTTCATGGCTGAAGTTACTTTCCCACCTTAACCCTCCTGTGAACTGTTTTCTTTCAAGCTTTTGCAGGTTTCACAGCCTTGACATTATTGACATGTTGAGTTTTAGAACTCTGGTGTCGGGGATGTTCTGGTGTCGGGGACTGTTAGTAGGATGTTTTGAAGCATCCCGGGCCTCACTCCACTGGGTGCCCCTCTGTGCACTGGCACATGCCTCCCTCAGTTGTGGCCACCAAAAGTGTCTCCAGCCATTGTTCCACGACATCCGGGGAGCAAAGCTACCCCGGTTAGGAACCACTGGCCAACCGTATTGGTCTACGACTTGTAAATAACATCAGGTACTTGATTCTCGTTTTCACAATGAGTAGTAATTATTTGGGTTTTATTTTGTTCCCCAGTTTTGTACTTTGCTTTTCTCTGCCTGTGGAGGGAAAAGCATTCCCTGAGTATCATAAAGCCTTAAGCCAGCATTGCTGAGTTATAAAAACTATAACCAAATAGCTGTGTGACAGTCCCGGTCACTGAAGCGAAACTAAGCTCTGCCCCCCACCCCCACCCCCATCTAGGCACCTGTTGTATAATTCAGTTGAAAGCGCTGGCTTCCATGATCTGGGGCCAGCAGTCTTGCTGTTCATGCTCCCCCTCCCCCACCCCAAAGGCCAGCATCACGGAAGGTCCGCAGGAGCCTCAAGACAAAGGTAAGCAGTTGCCTAACTGCGGATGATGCCATAACTATGCACAACAGGTGCAGTCCGGGCTCCAGGAAGCGGTGGGAATTGAACAATACGTCTCTGTGGAACCTGACTGCCGAGGGAGTAAAAACAACCTGTATATTTAATGTGCAGACATCCGTGGCATCAGGGCCAGCCCTACATCAGGAGTATGCCCGGGTCACCCTGAGTCACATGCTTCACGTCTTCAGCACCCACCTCCATCAGTCGCCCAACCTGCCTCCTCCCCACCCCGGAGCTTCTGCCCATCACCCACCTGGGCTCGTCTGCCCCGGTGGCTTCTAGTGCTTAAAGCATTCTCTTAAATGCACCTTTCCTGGATCCCACTTGCAGCTGATCTCACAACTAATCGCAGTAATCTAGATCAAAGTTTCTCAACTCTTGGCCCATGTGCCAGATCTACCCCGTGAAACGTGTATTCCTTTGGCCAGCAAGGCGCTTTTTTAAACTCTTTGGTTTCACTGCCAATGTTTACAGACCCAGAAATTTTATCGAAGAATTCCAGATTTCCAGCTTCTCTTGACGAACTTGCATGTGACCCCACCGGCACGGAAGCTAAGTTGCAGGAGCTAAGCCCTTGCAGCCTGTTTGGGCACATCAGACCACATGCTCCCTGGTTCCTCCCAGGCCTGCTTCCCTCATTTATTCACGTTACCGGCCTCACCCCTGCAGGCATCTGAGTAGGTGATCCTCTCATTCGAATCCCAGAGAGTCACATGCTAACGCTATAATTACTTTTGGAAAACAGAATCAGCAAGGCTACTGGAGGAGGCCATACAATTAGAGACAATCACTAACTTAAAAAAAATTTTTTTTTAATGTTTTTATTTATCTTTGAGACAGAGAGAGACAGAGCATGAGGAGGGGAGGGGCAGAGAGAGAGGGAGACACAGAATCCGAAGCAGGCTCCAGGCTCTGAGCCGTCAGCACAGAGCCCGACACGGGGCTCGAACTCACGGACCGCGAGATCGTGACCTGGCTGAAGTGGGACGATTAACCGACTGAGCCACCCAGGCGCCCCAATGACTAACTTTTTTATGTCATTAATGCCCTTCTCATAGACATCGTTTTTTCATAATAATCAAGTGCCTCTTACCGAGCGTTGTTTTTAGGGGCTGTGATCAAATGCCAGTGACACTTGGAAGCACTTTGCATGAAATCGTTCATCCAATTCTCGCCCTAACCGTTTGAAACAGGCACCATTATTATCCTCTTCCTGGAGATAAGGCAACTGAGGCACAGAGAGGTTGAGGAAATTTGTTCCAGTGTCAGAATCCACGTGGGGAAGAACCCGGGTGGCCTGACGCTGGACTCCAACTCAAGTTTGCCTTGGCCCTCGGCTGCTTCTCAAACGAAGTCACTTCCAACAACCACCCTCAAAGCGGGAAGCCAGGAAGGCGTTTCAAAGTCACTCTTCCGGGGGGTGGGGGTACGGGGGCGGGGCCAGGCCAAGTCTGCTAAGCTGACCTTGCCCCGCATGGTGGTTCCTGCTCTGCGGAGGCTCACAGGAAGTAGCAACGTGGGAGCCAGGGAGCCAGGGGGGTGGTTGCGAGACAGCCGAAGCAAAGGTTACCGAGCCACGCACCGCCCAGACGCAGAAAGAACGTTTGGAGGATTCGGGAAGTGATCTGCATGCCTTTCTAGTTCTACCGAATCGACAGCCCAGCCTCAGCTCCTCGCTGAACATCACACGTCCAGACCCAAAGGAGCCCGGCTCCCACGAGACAAGAACTTGCTCCCTCCTGAGAGGCACCGGGGAGCCGTGGGAAAAGCCCTGGATTCCGCACAAAAGGAACCCTCGGCCACAAGGCCGGGGGTCATCCTGGACCCAGCCCTTCTCTCGCTGCCCATGCTGTGTGCCCGCGGGCCCCACGGCTCTTCTCCAAAACCTATCCCAAAGGCGTCCTCTCTTCCCCATCGCGACCACGAAAATCCGGGGCCTGCCACGGGCATCTCTCACCTGGGCTCCTGACATAGCCTCTTGGTTCACTGTTGCACACGCGCCCTTGACGGCTGCACCCCTCCAAGCCACTTTCCCAACAGCACAATCAATGCTCCTCGGAAAGCATAAATCAGATCACGTCATTCCGACGTTCAAAACCCTCCCATCACGTTGAGGATGAAGTCCAAAGTTCTCAACAGGTCCTAGAAAGCCCAGTCTGTCGATCTTCAACTCCCATGCTCTACACTCTCCATGATGGGCGTCCTCACCTTCTTTGCTCCTCAGACACATCGAGTTCCTTTCACTCATACACACTCTGCCCCCAACTCTTTTCCAACGGTTTTCCATCGCCGTTTCCTCCGTGTTTCTCTCCATCCCGTCCCAGCTACTGCTGTGTCTTTACACTGCCCGTTATTATTATTTTATTATTTTTCTCTTTCCTGAGCACTGTCTGAAATTATCGCACATATGCATTTGCTCACCTGTGTCTTCTCAGCCTCCCCTCACTAGACTACGATCTCCAGGAGAACATAAACATCGTCTTGGTCAGACTTGTGTCTTCAGAACCCAGGACCACGCCTGGCACATAGTCACTGCTCAACAGCTGTTTGTTGAATGAACGAACAAAGCTACAAACTCATCATAATATTTCCAGCTTTGGGGAGGAAAAAAAAAAAAAAAGAGAGAGGAAGAAGAAGGAGAGAAATGAAAAAGAAGGGAAGGTAGTCATGTGTTTTAAGCCCCTGTGGGGGGTGAGCACAGTGCCTCGAATGTAGCAAATCCCCCACAAAACGGTAACTGTGTTTGTTGGAACTAGATGCCCACTGATTTACACGCCCAATTGCAGTTAATGCTTTCAGGGATCCTATGAGGTAGACATTAGTGTTGCCATTGTAGACATAGTGTTGCCATCAGGAAAAAACGCTGATGCTTCAGGTGTCAAGTGACATGGGCCAAACAGCTGGAAAGTGATGGAACTGGCCAGGGAGCTTCTCCATCCATCACCCAGTGGCTTTGACCGCTGTCCCTGACATTCGCTGCTGGGATCTTATATCCTTGTACTTTCTTTTCCAAAAAACTGGCCGAAAGAATTTGCCTCCTGAATCCTAGGCACGTGGCCAAGGCAAGAAGATAAGACTCAAAACTTGTTTCAACATCTTGGAAGAAGAACACCCTGTGTGCCTCTTGATTATCTGGAATGCCCGCGCAAATTGTGTCCACGTCGATAGAGTGAGGTCAACAACCGAGGCCTGATTTGTCCACTCCTGCCCGTATCCCTCCAACTTAGCCTCTGTATCTTCTAGATTCCAGTTTTCGATTATGATGTCCTACCTTGCAAAAGGAACATAATGTGGTAAGACAGAATGATCACAAATGATCTATCCACAAATTGGCGTTTCCCATTTGAAGCATCTTTATCAAGAATTCATTTTCTCGGGGTGCCTGGGTGGCTCAGTCGGTTAAGCGTCCGAGTTCGGCTCAGGTCATGATCTCACGGTCCATGAGTTCGAGCCCCGCTTCGGGCTCTGTGCTGACAGCTCAGAGCCTGGAGCCTGCTTCAGATTCTGTGTCTCCCTCTCTCTCTGACCCTCCCCTGTTTATGCTCTGTCTCTCTCTGTCTCAAAAATAAATAAACATTAAAAAAAATAAAAAAAAAAGAATTTGTTTTCTCTTTATTTTTTAAAAAATATTTTTGTAATGTTTATTCATTTTTGAGAGAGGCAGAGCGCGAGCAGGGGAGGGGCAGTGGGAGAGGGAGACACAGAATCTGAAGCAGGCTCCAGGCTCCGAGCTGTCAGCCCAGAGCCCGACGCGGGGCTCGAACCCAGGAACTGTGAGATCATAACCTGAGCTGAAGTCGGACACTTAACCAACTGAGCCACTGGGTGCCCCAAGAATCAGTTTCCTAAAGAATTGATGTTCTGTTTTTTTTTTCCTAGCATGTTATTAGGAAAGTAAAAAGGCACGGCCACTCTGGAAAACAGTTGTGCGTTTTCTCTAAAAAACTAAACATACACTTAGCGTATGACCCACCAATTGCACTTATCCCAAAGAAATTAAAATGTCTGTGCACGTAAACCTGTACATGATTGTTCACGGCAACTTTAATTGAATAGCCCATAGGCTGGTGCATTCATGCCATGGACTACCCACTCAGTGACACAAAGTGATGAGCTATTGATGTACCAACATCATGGTCGGGGCTCAAGGGCATTTTAATGAGCACCAAAAGCCAATCTCAAAAGCTCACATCCTATATGATTCCACTTCTGTAAGTATCTCAAAATGGCAAAATTACAGAAATGGAAAACATATTCGTGGCTGTCCAGGTTTATGGTGCTGGAGGGAGGAGCAGGTAGCAAGAGGGAAATGTCTGTGGTGTTGGAATCGTTCCTCTTCTAACTGTAGTGATGATGACATAAACCTACACATGTAACAAAATGACACTGGGGCTCCTGGGTGACTCAGTCGGTTCAGTGTCCAACTCTTGATTTCGGCGCAGGTCATGATCTCACAGTTCATGGGTTCAAGCCCGGTGTCAGGCTCTGCACTGAGTGTGGAGCCTGCTTGGAATTCTCCCTCTCTCTCTCTCTCTCTCTCTCTCTCTCTCTCTCTTTCTCTGCCCCTCCCCTGCTTGTGCCCTCTCTCTCTCTCTCAAAATAAATCAACGTAAAAAAAAACAAAAACAAAAACAAAAACAAAACAACCCTATACACACTGTACCAATGTCAGTTTCCTGGATTTCATATTATACTATAGTTACATAAAATGTAACCATTGGGGCCCAGTTGAGCCTCCTACTTCAGCTCAGGTCATGATCTTTCTATTAATGGGTTCGAGCCCTGCATCGGGCTCTGTGCGGACAGCCCAGAGCCTGGGTCTGCTTCGAATTCTCTGTGTTTCCCTCTCTCTCTCTCTCTCTGCCCCTCCCCTGCTCCCTCTCTGTCTCTCTCTCTCAAAAATAAATAAACATTAAAAAAAAAAGTTTTTTAATAAAATGTAACCATAAGGGAAAGTGGATACCTGTACAAAGAATTCTCTGTATTGTCTTTGCAACTTTCCTGGCAATCTATAATAAAACCAAAATATTTATAAAGTGCATATTTAAGTCACTCTGGATACCTAGGGAATGGCTGGGATAAAGCAGGTCACTTACCCCCTAATTAGAGTAGCTAACATGTCATCGATGTGTAAGGATTTGTATTATATCTGTCCCGAACAAAGTTTCCCTTAAATCGCTGACTTAAAGTAACCGTTCTCATTTTCCAGAGCTTTTCACACAAAGTTAGCGTCCATCAGTTCGGCAAAGGCTGGTAAACCCCTGTTCAGTCAGTGCCCGGCACACAGTAGGTGCTCAACAAATATTCATTGAGCGGATGCCTGAATGTAAGATAGTAAGAATGGATGTGTAGGAATGATAGAAGACAAATCACCAGGGTAACCCACATGGGAAATACGGAAAAAAATATGGAAAGAAAGTTAATAATGGAAACAACTTACAATGCTAGGGAATAAGGCTGGGGCAGACTGGGGAGGCTGCTTCTCAGTGCACGTACAGAAAACATGATTCTTCTGTCTAAAATCAGACAACCTGGGGCGCCTGGGTGGCGCAGTCGGTTAAGCGTCCGACTTCAGCCAGGTCACGATCTCGCGGTCCGTGAGTTCGAGCCCCGTGTCGGGCTCTGGGCTGATGGCTCGGAGCCTGGAGCCTGTTTCCGATTCTGTGTCTCCCTCTCTCTCTGCCCCTCCCCCGTTCATGCTCTGTCTCTCTCTGTCCCAAAAATAAATAAACGTTAAAAAAATAAAATAAAATAAAATAAAATAAAATAAAATCAGACAACCTAATGGAAACTATGAAGAGGAACCACAGTCTTAGGGAAGTTCTAAGTTGGAGTTCCAGGTCAATCCAAAGTCACGGTTCTATATCGACAGATACGAGGATAACCAAGCTTTGAAGGTCCTTCCAATGCTGGTTTCGACACAGCTCTGCAAGTGATGATTGAAAATGGCAAGGATTGGGGCGCCTGGGTGGCTCGGTTGGTTAAGCGTTTGAATCTGGATTTTGGCTCAGGTCAGTCATGATCTCACGGTTCATGGGATCGAGCCCCCAGTCAGGCTCTGCAATGATAGGGCAGCACCTGCTTAGGATTCTCTCTCTCCCTCTCTCTCTCTGCCCCTTCCCTACTCACACTCTCTCTCTCTCTCTCTCAAAATAAATAAAGAAACTTAAAAAAAAAAAGAAAAAGAAAATGGTAAAAATTATATTTATTCTCGGATGGTGGAAAAGCATCTGTTTTTCTTTGTATTTTTCCTGTATTTAACCTAAATAAACTCAGCCCTTATGTCTGCTTCCTTCTGTGGTTTAGTCTGGGGTGCCAAGGTCAACACCTGCGGGGGCCCAGGCAGGTAAGGTAAATGCATAAAGTCACATAGAAGCTTCTAGTGAACAAAAGAGCGTGACTCACCTAAAGCCATTCAAATCCAAATATTATAAAAAGAAAGAAAAACCACACACATTGAGCCAGCCCGACAAATTTGCAAGCTCTGGGCCCAGAGCAACACGGTTACGTTCAGGTCAATAAACACCCTTGCAGGTGTGTGCAGTCACTGAGGTGGAGGTCAGGCTTGTTTGTTTTCTTCTGAATCGGAATGAGGAGGCAGCCTCAAGGAGGAAGTGCTCACTTTGTTACAATGAAACACAGGAGGGATCCTCCCGCAGACGCCCACCTGTTGAACGATTTACTTTTTAAAAGAGCAGTGGCCTGAAACTTCAAGGCATCACCAATGCGATGAAATAGACTAAAACACAGCTCAAGGATGGACCCATCGGGGAGCAAAAGGTTGCTCCAAAGCAGGCATGATTGGCTTGTCCTTCACACTCGAAGTTCTCCCCAGTAGTTTGTAACATTTATATTGTTCTGGGTAAACTATGGCATTTGAGTCCTGATTTATGATTGTGTCTTCCTCTGTCCCCTCCTATTTGCCTTTACAAATACTTTGCCTTTTCATATCAGAAAACCAGGGATTCTTTGGACTTGATTTTTTTTTTTTTACCCACAGGACGAAGAGAGATCAGAGTTGCCACCTTCTAGGTACTAATTTAGTAGTTTATTTATTCAATGGCGTTTGTTCAGCTGTTCCTATTTACTAGCCACTAGGATAGATGCCAGATATAAAGAATGAGTAAAATATGGTACTTGCCCCCAGCAAAATCCAACAGAAAGAGATAGAACAGGTCGACATTGGCAGTGGTCTATTTAGCTTTCCGTCCCCTCCCCATCCCCCATTAGGCCTTCCAAACAGAGTTCTAGCTCAAGGGTAAATCCACTCCTCTTGACAGCGATTGGGCCGACGAAAATTCTTGCCGATGAATCATGAGAAGAGGTAGCCCCACGCTCTTCAGAATGAGCTTCCAGAAGCATTTTATTGTCATCCAACGGTGGTGTTGTTCATGGATCACGTGTCTGGAACTGTTGCATCCAAGTCCCTACCAGCCTGAGGATGTGGCTGAGCCACGGAGAGATAAGAAAGGAAACGAAGCCAAGGTCGATGGATTAAGGCAACAAAATATGTCGTGTATCTGGGCTTCCAGTTACCGGAGTCAATGAATTCCTTTGTCATTTAAGCCACTTTGAGTTGGGTTTCCTTGCACCGCACTTGCAAACAAGATTGTTGGAGAAGCTTTTACCAACAGCTCATCTCTGTAGATGATCCACAGTTCGTACCATTTTTTTCTCAGTGATGATAGTGACATTTCACAGCTCTCGCATTAACTGTGCTTCTTCTGCGTCTCAATTGAGACACGTGAGGTTAACGGACACCTTCTTCTCTTTCTTTGCCCTTGTGTTTGCAGTGTCCCTTCCCTTATTTCCAGCTAATTTAACTTGAAAGTACGGCACGAGAAATGGAAGGCAGGCATAGGAAATTTTCTCAAAATGTGATTGTTTCTGTAGGTAGGTGCTAAATGATCAACATTTTTTTTTTCAGTGAAAGTGTATTTACAACTAGAGCTCAGACGCATTCAGATGGCATGACTTAAAGGTAATTCAACTGAAACAAGGCCATCAAGAATGGATGCTGATGGAGTAGGCAATCGCTCAAGAGTGGTTCCAGATGGTGACTATACTTATTGTGGGGAGCACTGTGCAAGGGATAGACTTGTCAAATCGCTGTGTTGTACACCTGAAACTAATATAACCTTGTATGTCAACTATACTTCAATAAAAATAGAGAAAACAAGAGTGGTTCCAGCCCTAGGAGCCTGTGCCTCGGGTGCCTTGAGTAGCAGGCAGGGCAGAAAGGTTACATGAATGTCCTTATTACTATCCTCCGTTGAGAAGAGGTGCAAATATAAAAGGAAGAGTATTTGGGAGGCTCAGTTGCAGAATAGGGATCCGTCGCCTACGTGGCTAGTTCCGACTCTGAATACCTGCTCATCTTGAACGAGCTGTGGCTTGATTTTTTTTCCTTGTTTTTTAGTATTTCTATGTGATAGTATTTCTATCACAAACATGAGGGATGTCGTTCTGTGCGTAAACTACCGTAGATTCAAAATCAGGAGGGAGTGGCAACAGGCAGCATATTCCAGAACTGACTTTGACAACATTGTGTTTGATTGCTGGCTCATACGGGGATTAACTGGGGATAATAGGTCCCATCCTACCCGCCATCTGTAATCTTGCTTCCCCTTCATTCTGAGTGGCCAAATTAGTTCCTGTACTAAAAAACAGAGTAGAATGCCTGGGTCCTCAATACCACATCTACCTTCCATTTGGAATAGTGACTGCACGCGATCCCTTATTTAATGACCAAATCCTATCATTAACCATTAGGGAGGTAGAGCCAGCATGTGAAATGGAACAACAAAACATCAAAATTAAAACAACAACAACAACAACAGCTCCCTTTGATTTCTAAAGTGTTTGATTAAAATTCATTAAGAATAAAACCTTGTACTATGTGGTGTGGCTGTCACAAAGAAATGTATTTCCTGAGCAGGACATAAATAGAATGGAGATGCTGGGGATCGAACCCAGGACCTCATGCATGCTAAGCATGCGCTCTACCACTGAGCTACATCCCCACCTGCCATAGTGCTGGCTTTCTAGACTGCTTTCATGAAGTAAAGCAGCAATTTTCTCCCTTAAAAAAAACTACTGGTTATAGTAATAGCCAGGAGGTTTTCTTTTCTGGGGGGAAGAGGGGAGGGGGGAGGGGGGAGCAGATAATGCAGAGGGTGTATAGGGGGAGGTCCTAGGAGTTAGAAATGAAAATATTTACTTTTATTTCTGTGCTTTTGTGTACTTGAGTATTTTACCATGCAGACATTACCTACTTAAAGCAAATAAAGACGTAAAATAAAATAAAAGAGAAAAAAACCAGAATGAAATCCTGTGATGTTTATAATTTTCCTTTGAAAAGAAAATACTTCATAATAACTTGTAATGCATGTAAAAATATTAAAGTCGCACTCATTCTTTATAGCCTACGTTGCTAAATAAAGCAAACGATGACAATTCTATTTTGAATATTATTATTTTTTTCTTTTTCTTTTTTGTATTACTAAATCTAAGAAGAATTGCCATTTTCAGAGTACCGTTGCTGGTTCCTCAAGTTCCTGTGGATGGGACACAGCATCTGTTGAGTGTTTTAACATGCGCTTTCGAGGCTCCCACAGTATTCACAGATTAAACATCCAGAAAAACATTAAGTATTTCTCACCATGAGAATACCACCTTATATTTCTACGACCCTTTTTGTGTGTTTATAACACTTCTTTCATGCATGATCACATTTTATTTTTCATTTGTCTGTGAGCAAGATTTCATTATACCGATATTAAAAGGCATCAAAAGCGAATGCACAAAGAGCGTGAAAATTCACAATTTATTAGTAAACCAAAAAGTGGAACTTGAACGTGAATTTTCTGACTGCCAATTAGTGCCTTTAAAAATAATGTTCTCTGGGCGCCTGGGTGGCGCAGTCGGTTAAGCGTCCGACTTCAGCCAGGTCACGATCTCGCGGTCCGTGAGTTCGAGTCCCGCGTCGGGCTCTGGGCTGATGGCTCAGAGCCTGGAGCCTGTTCCCGATTCTGTGTCTCCCTCTCTCTCTGCCCCTCCCCCGTTCATGCTCTGTCTCTCTCTGTCCCCCCCCCCAAAAAAATAAATAAACGTTGAAAAAAAAAAATAATGTTCTCATGGGGCACCTGGGTGCCTCAGTCAGTTGAGCGTCCGACTTTAGCTTGGGTGCTTGGGTCATGATTTCACAGCTTGTGGGTTCGAGCCCCACATCGGGCTCTGGGCTGACAGCTTGGATCCTGGAGTCTGCTTCATATTCTGTGTCTCATTCTCTCTCTACCCCTCCCCTGCTTGTACTCTGTTTCTCTCTCTCAAAAATAAGTAAAAATTACAAAAATAAAATAATACAAATAATGTTCTCGTAAACACAGCGGCCATCTTGAGGAATATCATGGACAAAATGCCCTCTTTGAGGGATTCTTCTAAGATGTATTAGAATGGCAGAGGCCGCCATTATTTAGACTGTGATGAGACTATGATTTCAATTTTAATAGAATAATCACAAAAAGTTTAAGGACAACACCCGCATGACTTTTCTGTGCCCCCCATAGCTTAGCCTAGTGCTTTGAATATAAAAGGGTCTCAAATATCCCATGTCTTCTACCTACATAAACAGGACTCAATAGAGGGCAACTGCTAGGGCAACTTCTATCTTCCCCAGAGGCTTCTAAACACATCAGCGGGGTCAACGGAAAGCCTGTTGCCTGGATCACCTCCAACAGGATCCAAAGAAAGCCCCAGATACCCACCTTCATCCAGCCCCTGACATTCAAAGCCTCAACACCACTGTCTTGAAGCCCCCAAGGTGTATCTCATTATGTCCCATATCCTTGTGCCTGTCAATCACCCTGAAAAGGCCCAGACTTTCAGGCCATCTGGAATCTTCCTCACTCTACCCCCCAAGGCTCTGCTCAGCCCCTATTTGACTTCATCTTCACTTCCGCCTCAACTCTCTGAACCATTCCCGCACTGCCCTCTGCGACGCACAGTCCATCCTTTGTATAATCCCTACACCACAAGCCTCTCCAGATGGTTCCATCTTTTTCTCACCAGAACTGTAACCCAGGGAGCGCTGTGTCCCCTGCGGCTTCTCACCCAATGGACCTCCCATCTCCCGTAGTGCGGGCATCACCTGGACGTCTAACAGGTGTCCCAGGTTGGGGTGCTAAACAACTCGTGACCCTCCACTGCAGAACTCCTCTCCTCCAGAGTCCCCTATTTCATTGACGGCAACTCCCCCTTTCCAATCCTTGGGGTCAAAGACCTTGCAGCCATCCTGATTCCCTTTTCTGTCACTGTTGGCTCTTCTTTCAAAATATATCCAGAATCCAACCTCTTCTCATCTGGATTTCTGCCATAGCATCTTTAAAAGTCTCCCTGCTTCCACCTGGGTCTATTCTACCTTCCTGGAGTCTCTTTTCAACCTAGCTTCCAGAGCAGTCTTTCCAGTCAGATCATGCCATCACTCTGCAGGAAACCTACTAAAGACGCCCTGTTTGGACCGGAGTAGCACAAACCGAAGTCCTTACGATGATCGGCTAGACCCTACGGAACCTGCCCTTTGGCCCATCAGATCTCCTCTCCCTGAGTGACTCTGTTATACGGACTTCATGCTCAAATGTTCCCAGGAGGAACAAGCAGGCACTACGTGTCTTAGTGCATTTGAATTGTTTCCTCTGCTTGAAATGTTCTACTTCCAGACGCTCCCGCACCCCCACACCAGCACTCTTGATCCCTGCTCCCTGCTCTTATACTTTCTCCTACTTCTTACCCTTTCTAACATCTATATCATTTTTTTATGGATCACATTTTTGTCCCAAACCTTCCGTGCAAATGTAAAGGCGGGGGCTGGAATCTTTACTTCTTTTGTTCACTGAGGTGTCCCAAGCGCCTGCGTAGGGCATAGGACCGACTCTGCGGATCATCGGGCACGAACCTGCTTCACCACAAACCCCCCCCCCCATCTCAGTTGATGGCAACTCCATCCTTCCAGTGGCCCTGGTCAGAAACACTGGAAGCATCCTTGACCCTTTCATCTGTGACACCCACATCCAATCAGTCAGGAAGTCTTTTTGACTCCACCCTCAAATTAATTGCTCAATAGTTTCGTGTCAAAAGAAGACTGATTGATCCTTACGAAACTGGCTAATAACATGACCCAGTCCCACTCAAAGACCATGAACTAATCCCAATATATCTAAACCTTTCACATACCCCACGGATTGCTGCCCCACCAATTACATGCATATGGGCGGGTAGTCATTGTAAATATTAATTTTGATTCTACTTTTATCTGGCTTGGCTTCAATTCTGTATACACTCATTAGCTGCCTAAGTGCTGGGGATATGTGCAAGATGCTTTACAAATCAGATACATCCAGTTGAGTTTTTCCAGCTCTGAGGGCTCAGTGCTCGTTGACTGTAATGGCAGGTAGCGATTTCACAAACCGCAGTCAAGGCAGAACTCGGAGTCCTTGAGATCCTACGGAAAAGTCAATCCAATTCAACAAATCTTTATTGCGTGGCTATGCTAGGAATTCCGCTGGATGTTGAAGAGAACAAAATACACAACTCTCAAGACGCCCATTGCCTGATACAGAACGCAGTCATTTAAACCAATCGTGCCACTGGAATGTGATAAAGGGAACATGAGTATTGACACAGGTAAGAGTGATTAACCCCAGCAAGCCGGAGAAAGGCAAGGGCAAGTCAGAGTTCATCAGGAATACCATTGGGGGGAAAGACAAGCCAAGCAAAAAAAAAAAAAAAAACAACTGAACAAGACTCCTGTTTGTTGTTAAGCTCCTGTTGCTTCTTCTTAGTGATGCGGCTTTTGGCCATAAGAGGGCAGATGGGGAAGGGGGACCCAACTCATAGACCAGAACATATGAATTGGGTGAAAAATTTGAAGTAAACCGTTTCCAAAGTCCCTAGCAAAACTTCTATATACAATGACTCAAATGATCAAAAAGGACTACATTAATTTAGTCAAGTTTCGACTTATAGAACGCTTTTGGCAAGGTTCGCATGAATAATACTATTTAATGTGTCTGATGCCAAATCTGAAATATTAATAGACTGTGTTAAGATTTAAATCTAGTCATAAACATGTCTCCAAGAGGAGACGCGTGACAATTAGCAGAAAAAAAGAATTTGGAGCTGTTCCTTTCTGCAAACCATTAGAACTGTGAACAGCTACAATCTGTCTTTGGATTTTCCTTGAAAGTAAAAATCATCAAATAACAAAGAACAAAACCGCCTGCACCTATACAACAGCCTGGGTATAATTTTGTTCTAATTCTCTTGTAAGCAATGTTGACCACTTGTCAGGGAAACATTTTCTTCTGGAATCTGTAAATTAGTCTCGACATTGCTTTTCTGACAGGCACGGGTAAACACGTTCTCATCTTCACCAGACTAAAAATAGACAACAAATTTCATCTTTCTTCAGGAATAGTGTGCTGCTTTTTACATCCTTTCAGCGATTCTTAAAAATAGAACTGGGTTTGAATGCTGACTCCAGCATGCACGAGGCAATTATAACCGAGATCCTCTGTTCCGCTACCTATGAAATGGAAACGGCAAAACTTGCCTTATCTCACAAAGTGTTCGAATCAGATCCAAAAACACAGCATAAATTCGAAAATGTCATACACAGACAAAAACTTGTATGTGAACGTTCACAGCAGTGTTATTCATAATAGCCAAAAAGCAAAAATAACTAGCTGAGAGCCCCATCAGCTGATGAATGGAGAAACAAAAAAATAGCACAGCCGTATGATGGAATATTATTTGGCCATAAAAAAGGAATGAAATGCTGATACATGTGACAACATGGATGAACCTTAAGAACTTCATAGTAAGTGGCAGAAGCCAGACACAAAAAGCCACATGATATGACTCCACATATATGAAATGTCCAGAGTAGGTGAATCCACAAAGAAAGTGGATTAGTGGTTGGTTGCAAGGTGGGGCAAGAAGGGGGAAGGGAGGACTAGGGAGTCACTGCTAAAGGGGACAGGGCTGATGACAATGTTCTAAAATTAAGATCATGGTGATGGCTGATTGACTCTATGAATATACTAGAAGCCACTGACTCGTAAACTGTAAAGGGGTCAATTTACAGTACGTGAATTTCAATTCAATTATTCAGTTGAACTGAATTGAATTATTCAATTGAATAGAACTGAATTATTCAATTGAATAATTCAATTCAATTTTACATTTTATAAATTGTACACTAAAAATACAATATACAAATATTTCATTATTATTGTCATTATTTGGGAGTCTCTTTATTTCCGGATTAGGGGTTTTTCCCTATACTACAGTACTGCTCCTCCTCTCAAAATCTTTCTCTAAAATTCCTACAGCTGCGCTAGCAGGCTTCTGGACAATAATTCAGAAAGCAATTGATAATGAAAAGGAAGCAGGTGTGGAAGGTCACCTGGCTGGCTCAGTCGGAAGAACGTGGGACCCTTGATCTCAGGATCGCAGGTTCGAGCCCCACACTGGGTGCAGAGATTACTAGAAATAAATAAGCTTGAAAAATAGTTTTAAAATAAATAAATAATTTAAAATGCAGATGTGGAGAAAAAGGGTTGGCCTTCATAAGCATAACCACATATACCAAGAACTGCTTCTTCCTCTATAAGCTGAACTTCATGAAGAAAAGAGGTAGAATCTTCTCTTACTAAAAAGTACCCTCTGGGGGTAAAAGTACTCCAGGTTGCACTTCGTGCTTATTTTGAGCTTATAGTTTCACCTGAGTAAAAACGTGTGTGTGTGTGTGTGTGTGTGTGTGTGTGTGTGTGTGTGTAAGGAGAAAATGTAAAGACACAACACAATTTAACCAGGGCTCTTGTCTCCCTCCAACTAAAGTTCAACAAATTCTTACCATTTCACATGTATTTGAAGAATTTTTTCTTACTTCCTACGAATTCTAAATATCTGGTTTGAAAAAAAATTAGTCAGGGCGCCTGGGTGGCTCAGTGGATTAAGCATCCAACTTTGGCTCAGGTCATAATCTCACGGTGTGTGCGTTCCAGCCCCACGTTGGGCTCTGTGCTGACAGCTCGGCACCTGGAGCCTGCTTCAGATTCTGTGTTTCCCTCTCTCTCTGCCCCCTCCCCCTCATGCTCTGTCTCTCTGTCTGTCTCTCAAAAATACATAAATATTAAAAAATTTTAAATAGTAATAAAAGAAGAGGATGTGGAAGGATGTTGATAGCAGCTGTCTGAGCTATAGATGGTGGGTGGTCTTAGCTTCCCTGAGCTTATGTATATTTGCTCCCTTTTCTGCAATAAGGTTGTAAAAAAAAAAGTGGAGTATCTTTATAATAAGAGAAAAGAAGATATTTGTAAATAAAAACACTGACATTATTTCAGCTGAATTATACCAAGAGATGCCCTCGAAAATAAGGCCACCTTCTCAATGATTTTAGAGAGATTGATAAAAACTCCAAACAAAACAAGGGCAATTTGCTGAAGACTAAACAAGAGACATACAAAGCAAGCCCTTTCAAGGAAAGAAACTTCTTAAGCCATTTATATTGTTTTACCAGATCTTTTCCTTTTCGAGCTTTTTGATGGTCATTGGGGTCGCTGCCTAAATTATAGAATGCTTTTAGGGAAATGCTTTTTTTTTCCCTCATTTTAAACTGACATTTTAAGAATAATTTGTAGTTAGAACACAGTATGCAAACAGAAAAGGACCTTAAGTGTATTCTCAAGTGGGTAGAATAGTTTTGTTCACACAACTTTTGCAGTAGCAAAATCTATTTTCATGGAAAGCACAAAAGCAAGGTCCAGTCTATCAAGTGTGTAACATAATCATGAATGTTTAAAGAAGGCCATCCAACACGTATAGACTCAGAGCTCTGTCTTCCCTCGTCACTTGCCAGAAACTGGTCTTTTGAGATATTGGGACTTGTTTTGCCTGTATAATAAATTCCTATTTATCTAGCATCAGATGGAAAAAAATAATTCAAACAACCAGACACTTTTGGCAGATAAGTAACAACTCAATAAAACGGATATCGAGACTTTATTCAGGAATTTATTCAGGAGTTTATCCTAATTACATACTCACACAGGTACGTAAACTTATTTACAACTGTGTTCATTGCAGCCTGACTGGGAATGGCAAGTTACTGGGCACAGCCAATGTGTCCGTCAATTCTCAGTGGTTAAGTTAAATCTAGGCGTAACTGAGTGAAAGAATATTGTGCTTTGATGAAAAAGACATAGGTAGATCTCCAAGATCTATCATTCGGTGAAAAATATAAAGCAGAAGGCAATATGGATTGTAGGATCCCATTCGTGTAAAGCACAAAAGAGTGTACATATAGGCACATCTGTACATTAAAAACATCTGTAAGGACAAACTTCTGGGGTGGGACAGCCCTTTTGTTCGATCTAGGCCTTCGACTATGCCTTCAACACTGGGCCATTGTTCTAGTCAAGGGTTTTTTTTTTTTTAAGTTTATTTATTTATTTTGAGAGAGAGAGACTGCACATGCACAAGGGGCAGGTGGAGGGGCAGAGAGAGAGAGAGAGAGAGAGAATCCCAAGCAGGCTCTGGGCTATCAGCACAGAGCCAGACTCGGGGTTTGATCTCACAAATCGTGATATCATGACCTGAGCCAAGATCAAGAGTCGGACACTTAACCAACTGAGTCACCCAGGGGCCCCTCTAATTTGAACATCAGTTCATCCTGGGTCTTGAGCCTGCTAGGCTTCAGACTGGAACCATATCATCCGTCCTCCTGGGTCTCCAGCCTGCTGACCACAGATCTTGGGACTTGCCAGCCTCCATAACCACATGAACCAATTCCTTGGAATAAATCCCTTTTATTGTTTATTTATTATTTAAAGTAAGTCTTTTTTGGGGCATCTATATGTACATGTATGTGTATATACATATATATACACACATTTTTAAGGATATATATATATATATATATATATATATATATGCCATTTCTTTGGAGAACACTGACTAATACGTACCAGATTCAAAGAAACATGGTCCCAGAGAAGCTGAGAAGCCCAGATCATGCAATTTCCCAATTCGTAGAAATGGCTCCTCCTGGCAGAAAAGTGTAGCATAGCTTGGAAGGCGGTTTAGACACATGCTCCTAGCACTTTTACTAGAAATGTTGATGCTAGCTTCTTTTTTTTCTTATTTGTTTCACATATATTCTTGAACGAACCTCAAATTTGTCCTATAAAATAGCAGCTAGTGTTTTTACTCTGCCTCTGCTCATCCAGTGAATATGGACATCTATGAATTGTGTATAAAGGTTTGCTTATAAATAAACGGATTTGCTCAACCCTGAGGAGATACTGATTTTTAACACACATCCTTCCAGTCATGGCCCAGAACTCCAACCACAACAGACAATAAACACATGCATTTTTGCAGGCGGGTTATCGATCAAAATACTAGCCAAGTAGCAGCTGGAACAGACGTGCCAGGACGGAGAATTTGCTCAATCCAATTGCAATTGACAAAGCACAGTTTTTAATAACATCTCAGCTTTTAGTGACACTCCTGACATTGAGGGGTGGAACACAAGGATATTTTCAAAAGGAATTTATCTTCTCACTCATGACGGAAGCCAAAGACAAATGAAAGTATCTAGGAATCATGCAGTTTTTTGGGGGGGGCGAGGGGAGATTAAGAACTGAACTTCAACTTTCAGGAAAAGGAATGATGTGATGATAGGGTCCACTGGAAATACATGTAGATGGTGAGAACATATGCAAATAAAGGGGCGGTGGAAATTTTAACACAGCAATGCTTTCCTACACGTGGCTTCATTGGACGCGTCCGTCTCCGCGAGGTAATAGTAGGATCCTGTCCTACAAACGGGGACTGCGAGGCTTGGAGGCTTTGGTAATTTCAGAATCCCAGACTCCAAATCAGGGTTACCACTGCCTTCCATCGGAGTCTCCCAAATGTTCAGCTTTTCCTGGCTGTTTGTTTGTGTTCAGTACCTTCTCTGCAGATCCAAAACGATACTAATTGTATTTTTCCCAGTAAAAGTACCTTGTTAGGTAACCCACGGGGTAGGGTTTTTTTTTTGTTTTTTCTCTTTGTCCCTCTGAAGTATTCACTGTCTGAGGGATGATTCTTCTGCACCCAGAAGCCCCTGATGAGAACTCTGTGGGGGCCAGGGAGGGGATAGGGAGGGAAAGAGGGGCCATGCCTCTCCCTCTTACAGCCCCCACCTCACGAACCTTTGGCCAAAGCCACTTTGCTCAGGGCTACTGAGTTAAGAATCTCACAAACATGGGGCGCCTGGGTGGCGCAGTCGGTTAAGCGTCCGACTTCAGCCAGGTCACGATCTCGCGGTCCGTGAGTTCGAGCCCCGCGTCGGGCTCTGGGCTGATGGCTCAGAGCCTGGAGCCTGTTTCCGATTCTGTGTCTCCCTCTCTCTCTGACCCTCCCCCGTTCATGCTCTGTCTCTCTCTGTCCCAAAAATAAATAAACTTTGAAAAAAAAAAAAAATTAAAAAAAAAAAAAAAAGAATCTCACAAACAACCAAGACAGGCAGAACCATTTGTTACAGAGGACAATTTTTTTCTTTTTTTTAATATTTGAATCT
The DNA here is from genome assembly GCF_018350155.1 of Leopardus geoffroyi. Classification (NCBI taxonomy): domain Eukaryota; kingdom Metazoa; phylum Chordata; class Mammalia; order Carnivora; family Felidae; genus Leopardus; species Leopardus geoffroyi. The sequence goes on along the minus strand of NC_059328.1, from coordinate 208,262,564 downwards.
GAAGGGTCTTTAAGTGAAACACACACTCATCACAATCCCCAGCTGTCTTACACTTGGCTGCCTCCGACATTTGCTGTACATCTGTGGCCCCTGAAGGCTTTTGAATTTGTAGCTTCTAAAGCAGGTCTTGACTGCCAAGTCACTGGTGTTTATTCCAAAGCTGCTCTGAATAGGGGGTGAGGGATCGAACGTTGCACCCCTCGTCTAGATGCTCACTTCCCTTAAGCTTCCCTGTGGCTAAGATTTCATGCCTCATTTCCAGGGCAGCGGGATTACAGCCCACGAGGAAGCATCTCAAGCTTTCAGAAGGCGCCATGCCTGGGTCTCCCTTGTTTCCCACCTATGATTGCTCCCTCTAATCCTGCCCCCTCTACTGCCCTCTCCCTTGTCTTTTCCCAGTACTTTTCACCCTTCCCTAGGGAAATTACCAGGCAAATCACAAACCCAGGCATTGAGTGCCAAGGCTAATAATCACAATAAGAGGTAAGTAATATGGGTAGAGTTTATACTATGTGCCAGGCACTATGCGCTTTGGTATTTTATACAATGCTCAAGGAAACCCTTAATCCCATTTTACGTACAAAGAAGCTGAAGCTCCAGGCAGAGAAGGACGTTCTGATGTCACAGGCTATGGGATTCCGATCCAGATGGCCAGTCCTGGGCCCTCAACTACAGTACCTCTTCTGCTTTTTACCTTAGCCACCTAGTATCTTCTGCCTTAAAGAGGAAAGAGCTGCGTTTCAACTCAGGCTGTGAAAGTCTGCCCCAGGAAAGGGAAGGAACTGGGGGTCGGGGACAAAGAGAAGAAAGGGAAAGTGGGACTCTTTCTTCCTGGCTGTAACCCCCCATCTACCTCTCCTCTGTAGAGAAGCAAAACTAAACACATCCACCAACAAAGACTCTTGTGTTTGAAGGTTGGATTGGGGGACTAGAATCCAAATTCACATTCTTCCCATGACCTCCACTCTATTTCTTGCAAATTAATACAGCCCAGTTTTATTAAGCCTAGAAAGCATTCTCCTTGACTTTTCCCTAGATCACACTGTGACGCACCCCATGGGAACCAGACGGTAAGTAACACAAGACCTGAGCACCCTGCCCAAGAGAGGAGGCCGAGGAAAGGAAGGGAGAAGAAGGTAGGGAAGAGTCTCAAGGTTCCCTTTCAGAGTTTAACATATGGTACATCCTGAATGAACGTTGATGCCTCTTTAATATTATGTCTGCAAAACGCTGCACAGGAGTGCAGGGGTGGCTCTGTCAGTTAAGCGTCTGGCTTCCGCTCAGGTCATGATCTCATGGTTCATGAATTTGAGCCCCACATGGGGCTCCATGCTGACGGCTCAGAGCCTGGAGCCTGCTTCGGATTCTGTGTCTCCCCTCTCTCTGACCCCTCCCCTGCTCATGCTCTGTCTCTCTCTTTCTCTCTCTCTCTCAAATAAATAAATAAATAAACATTATTTTTTTTAAACTGCATAAAAGAAAAAAAACAAGACACCCAGGGGGCACCTGGGTGGCTCAGTCAGCCAAGCACCTGACTTAAGCTCAGGGTTTCATGAGTTCGAGCCCCACATCGGGCTCTGCGCTGACAGTGCAGAGCCTGCTTTCGATTCTGTCTCCCTCTGTCTCTGCCCCTCCCCAACTTACACACACATGCTCTCTGAATAAGTCAATAAACCAATAAACTTTAAAAATTATTTTAGAAAAAGAAGACAGCCAGAAAATGCACCCCTAATATAGGGCTCCAGGGATCCAGGAGAACCTACAGATCTCAAACCTGGCTCTTTCCCTATACATGGCAAAGAGGTTAGCTTCCTTCATGGAGGCAGGGACTTTGTGGGCCACTGAGAGAGGCTGTTAAGTGACCAGAGCCTACTGTGACCTAGAAGTCATCCCTGATGGTAACTACAGCGCCTTATAAGAGTTAAATAAATGACTAAGAAAAACAAATAAGGCGTACATGCATCCATACATTTGTGATGTACTCAGGGTAGAAAGCTATTCCAAGCTAATTGCTAAGCAAATGAACAGACGAACTGAATTGCCCAGAAATTGTCTTTTAGTGTGGGTAACATAATGCAGTGTATTAAATACAAACATCATTGACCCTAGAGGAACTTTTATTTAAGAAGGGGGAGAAATTATGCCTCAGAGCATTCATTTTTTTTAAGCTCTTTACCATCTGTTTGGGTGAGAGACTATATAAAGGCCAGGAATTACCATTATCACCAATTATGGGTCGCTAGACATTTTTTTTTCAGTTTACCATTAGCACTAAATTTGAAGCAAGAAATAGGCTTATTAAATCCTAGAATAGATTTTTATTCTCCGTGGAGACATGCAGTTTACAAAACACTTTTGATATTCTAACGTGGAGCTCTAAGCCTGAAAACAACAGGAACCAAGCAAACATCCTTCTGTGCGTGGAACTGCCTGTCCAGTCCTCATACTCGCAGGGCTGTAGACGCTGGCAACAGGTAGAGTAACAGGTGGGTATCAGAGGAGACTACGGCTGGCATGGATTTCAAAGGCCCTACAACTCTCAGATTTGGTGATCCTAGGCCCTGGAAGAGAAGGTTAAGACACGTTTACTAGACAGTGAACGCATCCTTCATTCACTCACGCTCCTGCCCTCACACAAATGCTTAATACAACGTCGGCCCATAGAAGAAGCTTGATAAATGTTAGTTGTTGTTTGTAGCTGTGGTAGAATGGCTCTTGGTTTCTTGGCTTGATGTAATCAAGTTGTCTCTGGCAATCTACTAATTTTATTTTAAAAGAGTTGAAGGGTCAGATAGTCTCTCTTTTTCACTCGCTTCCTAAGCAAACTCCCATTCCATTGCCTTGTGTCTAGATAGTTTAATTTCATGGTTTGATTTTCCTCTCAACTCTCAACACACTGTAAAATCAAATTACCCCACAACTTGGCTCTGGAGCCAAGGATTTACCCAAGAACCAGAAAATATTTGCTAGAAAAACATGGCTGTTTCTTTCCATGATGTGTCCTCAGAGGTAATGGACACCCTGAAAAAATCTAAACGGTTCAGCCAAATGCCTAATGCCCTTGACCATCTGATACCATCTGATATGTTCATCCTTATTACCTAGTCGTTCCCTGCATGAACCTTTGGCTACAGTAAATCCAGACTATATAATGATCCCTGAACCTCAGAGTTTAATTAATCCAGAAAATGTACTGGACGCATATATAAAATACCTTTATTCCATACTTTCATTCATTCCATCTCCTCTTCCAGTAGTTGATTTCTTCCGTATTCTATTCACACTTGAAGATCACGGTAGACATGATTCAGAAACATGTCTTCGCAAACTCCCTTTTCTGGAAACGGCCGGCATCCGTTCCTCAACACTTGGACGGCTGAAGGAAGAGGTAGGTGTAGGTGACAGCGATTTTATCATGTGGTTTCTCAATTGAACAAATTGCGTAGAATAAATAGCTGAGCCAAACTGGACCAATGAGATTCTTTCCCTGGGAATTTGGAATTAACAGTCACTTCAACACAGAACATTATGTAAAAGCCCAGCTAAGGTTTATTCTTGGGTTTATTTAACCCAAAGCCACGTGCAAGACAAAGTTATGGAGAGTCAGAGACCAAGAGTAAGCAAAGAAAGTTTGTTTGCCAAACAGAAGAGAGTGTGCCTGGAAAACTACGTGCAGAATTATGCCACCACTGAGAGAAAAAGCAGCTATGGTCCTTGGCAGCTCCCAGGGTGAAGCTTCGTTCCCAGCTGTGTCTCATTGATGTGAGAGCTCTGGATCCTAAAAATAAACCTCCCTTTCAATTGGAATTAATTTGAGTGGATTTCCGTCCCTTGCAACCATCGAGTTTTGCCTTTAAAAAAAAAAAACAAAAAACAAAACCCACAAAAAAAACACCCTCACTCAGAGGACAAATCTTCCACGATAGTTTTCTAAATTCTCCCAACTGGAACGATTCTTGTCTCACAATGCTACCTTGTCATGACCGGCCTGCTGATCTATTCTCACTGCCTTCTAGTCACTGCGCCTCCTCCTGGAGGCTTAACCCCCACCAAAGCCCTAGTGTAGCTTTTTGTGTTTTGTTATCCGCAGAAACTGCTCTAGTTCAATGGCCTAGCACTGCTCTGATGGTATTAAAGTGGTCAGACTTGAGCTTGTTTCTGTGACCAAATTCTATCCTTGTCCTTGCTTTGAGAATCTGGCCTATGCAATCCTACTAAATTGACCCTACCTTGCCCTGACCGGTCATTTTCTGAACGTTCTCTCTTTTTTTTTTTTTTCGAGATTTTATTTAAACTCAGGTTACTTAACATATAGTGTAGTATTCACCACTTGCATATAACACCCAGTGCTCATCCCAACAAGCGTCCTCCTTAATGCCCGTCACTCATTTACCCCATTACCTACCCACCTCCCTTCCAGCAACCCTCAGTTTATTCCCTATAGTTATTAGTCTCTTATGGTTCACCTCCCTCTCTGTTTTTATCTTATTTTATTTTTCCTTCCCTTCCCCTATGTTCATCTGTTTTGTTTCCTATATTCCACATGAGTGAAATCATATGGTATTTGTCTTTCTCTGGACTTATTTTGCTTAGCATAATCCACTCTAGTTCCATCCATGTTATTGCAAATGACAAGAGTTCATTCTTTTTGATGACTGAGTAATATTCCACTGTATGTATGTATATATATATATTCCACTTCTTTTTTATCCATTCATTCGCCAATGGACATGTGGGATTTTTCCATATTTTAGTTATTGCGGATAGTGCTGCTATGAACATTGGGGTGCATGTGCCCTTTTGAATCACTATTTTTGAATCCTTTGGGTAAGTACCTCATAGTGCAATTGCTGGGTCGTAGGTTAGTTCTATTTTTAACTTTTTGAGGAACCTCCACACTGTTTTCCAGAACGGCTGCACCAGTTTGCATTCCCACCAACAGTGTAAGAGGGTTCCCCTTTCTCCACATTCTCACCAACATCTGTTGTTTCCTGAGTTAATTTTAGCCATTGTGGCAGGTAGGAGGTGGTATCTCATTGTGGTTTTGATTGGTATTTCCCCGATGATGGGTGATGTTGAGCATTTTGTCATATCATGAGCCATTTGTATGTCTTCTTTGGAGAAATGTCTGTTCATGTCTTCTGCTCATTTCTTAACAGGATTTATCTCTTGAGTGCTAAGTTTGAAAGTCCTTTATAGATTTTGGATACCAGTCCTTTACTGGATATGTCATTTGCAAATATCTTCTCCTATCCCACTGGCTGTCTTTTAATTTTATTTATTTTTTATTTTGTGTGTGTATGGGTGTTTTGTTTTGTTTTTTAGAGAGAGACAGAGAGAGCCGGGGAGGGGCACAGGGAGAGAGAAAGAGAATCTTAAGCAGGTTCCATGCTCAGTGCACAACTTGGGGTCATGACCTGAGCTGAAATCAAGAGTCAGAAGCTCGACTGAGCCACCCCAGGGCCCCGGTTGCCTTTTAGTTTTGTGTACAGTTCTAAAGCAGGGGCTCTGTCAGACCATCCTAATCTTAGTAACCAGTGGTGTTAGGGCAGTGGTTTTCAAATGAACACATCTGGCAACATCTGTTATCACAACCTGAGTGGGGAGAGGTGCTACCAGCATCTTGCGGGTAGAGCCCAGAAGCGCGGGCAAACATTCTACCAGGCACAGGTTAGTACCCTACAACAAAGAATCATCTAGCCCCAAATGTGAATAATGCTGAAGCTGAGAAACCCTACTTTCGAGTACTGGGCAAATGATCTTGGGCAAGCTATTTAACAGTTCAGTGCTTCAGAATTGTCCTCCATAAAAATACAGACATATTTCTTGTAGGATTATCACAGAACCTACCACACTGCCTTTGGAGCCTTTGGTACTTTGTCCTGGTCATGTTTGTGTGATGAAAAAAAAAAAAAAACCCAAATAATTATGGCATAATGTAACCATTCCTTCTTTATGCTGTCTATACCTTGGGGCTGGAAAACCTCTCAGCAGTAGTGTATTACATGTTTCTTCGTCAAAACTTTTGGAATTCTAAGGGCTTTGATCACATTTTTCTCTTGATTTTTTAAAAATAAAACTTTGTTTTAGGGGGTAAAATATACAAAATGTAAAATTGATCAGCCTAACCATTTTTAAACGTACAGTTTAGTGATATTAAGTACATTCACATTGTTTTCGGTTTTGTTTTTGTTTTAAATGCTTATTTATTTTGACAGAGTGAGAGCGTGTAAGTGGGGGAGAAGCAGAGAGAGAGAGAGAGAGAGAGGGAGAGAGAATCCCAAGCGGGCTCCATCCCATGAACTGTGAGATCATGATCTGAAACGAAATTAAGAGTTGGACACTCAACTGACTGAGCCACCCAGGCGCCCCATACATTCACATTCACGTTGTTGTGCAAACATTACCATCATCCATCTCCAGAACTCTTTTCATCTTGCAAAATTGAAAATCTGGAAATACTGATTAAACCAAAACTCCCCATTTCCTCCTCTTCCCCAGCCTTGGCAATCACCATTTAACTTTCCGTGTCTATGAATTTGACTACCTTAGGTATTTATATATGTGGAATCATACAGTATTTGTCTTTTCAAGACTAGCTTATTACACTCAGCATAATATCCTGAAGGTTCATCTGTGTCAGAATTTCATTATTTTTTAAGGCTGAATAACATACCACATTTGGTTTATCCCGCTGTCTGTCAACGGACACTTGGGTTTCCACATTTTAGCTATTGTGAATAACGCTGCTATGAACGTGGTCATACAAACATCGCTTCGAGGCAGTGCTTTCAATTTTGGGGCGTATACACCCAGAAGTGAAATTGCTGAATCATATGGTAATTTTATTTTTAATTTTGTAAGGAACGGGAATATTGTTTTCCACGAGGCTATACTGTTTTACATTCCACCAACAGTGCACAAAAATTCCAGTTGCCCCACATCGTCACCAACCCTTGTTATGTTCTATTTTCATTTTCTTATAGGAGCCATTCTGGTGTGAGGTGGTATTTCACTGTAGTTTTGATCTGCCTTTACCTAATGATTAGTGATGTTGAGCATCTTTTCATGTGTTTATTGGTCATTTGAATATCTTCTTTGGAGGAATGTCTATTCAAGCCCATTTTTTAATTGGGTTGTTTGAAGTTTAGGTGCTCTCCATATATTCTTTTAAAAAAAAATTTTTTTTAATGTTTTTATTTATTTTTGAGACAGAGAGAGACAGAGCATGAGCAGGGGAGGGGCAGAGAGAGAGGGAGACCCAGAATCCGAAGCAGGCTCCAGGCTCTGAGCCGTCAGCACAGAGCCTGACATGGGGCTCGAACTCACGAGCCGCGAGATCATGACCTGAGCCGAAGTCGGACGCTCAACTGACTGAGCCATCCAGGCGCCTCCTCCCTATATTCTTAATATTAATCTTTTATCAGAGGTATCATTCGCAAATATTTTTTCCCATTCTGTGGATTACCGTCTTACTCTGTTGGTACTGTCCTTTGACACATGGAAGTTTTTATTTTTATGAAGTCCGATTTGTCCATTTTTTCTTTTGTTGCCTGTGCCTCTGGTGTCACATCCAAAAAAACACTGCCAAATCCAGCATTTTGAAGCTTTTGTCCTATGTTTTCTTCTGAGGGCTTTCTAACTTACCCATGTCCTCCTTGCGTTTGTTTTCAGGGCTTTATTTTTCCAGAGACAGTCTGCAGACTAAAAATGTGCCGGGAAAAATGCACGCAGAGGTATTATTCATCTCCTCGCCTATCTAGATACACACTTACACGTGTTAGGGTATCACTTGTGGCAAGAAATAGAAAAAACCGTTTCACACAAATACAGGAAAATGTGGGTGTAGCAGACAGGGTGCACGAATGGTGAAACCAGTAAATCCCCAAATGTAAAACTGTTCAAACAAACAAACAAACAAACACCTCCGCGTTTATGTTTTGTTTTTGCAACATCCAAAACAAATATTTCCAATTGATGGCAGGCTCTCTTCAAAGTAATGATTCAAAGACCAATGCTTCTTCTCTCTTTTGCCATCTTTGATGGGCTCCACGTGCATTTGCATCCAGCTGGTGAAAGGGGACAGAGAGAGGGGAGGAGTCACATTTGCCTCTGAACCACCTTGGTTTAAAAGTGACAGATATGACTTCCACTTCCAAGCCTTTGGCAATACTTAGTCACGTGGCCCTTTCTCGATGCGAGTAGCTGGGAAATGAAGTCTCCGAGAGCAGAGCTGCTTGCCAATAGTTGTTCTGTCCCTGCAGTGTCCAATATGATGGCCATCCACCCCTTGAAACTCTTGGGGCACTTGGAATGTGGTTCATTCAAGTCGAGCTATGCTGTAAGTATAAAGCGCACACCAGAATTTGAGATGACTTAGTATGAAAAGAAGGATGTAAATATGTCATTGATAACTTTTATATTGATTATATATTGAAATGGGACCACCATGGATATATCGGATTAGATAAAATGCATTGTTAAAATTGGGGTGCCTGGGTGGCTCAGTCGGTTAAGCGTCTGACTTCGGCTCAGGTCACGATCTCACAGTCCGTGAGTTCGAGCCCCGCGTCGGGCTCTGGGCTGATGGCTCGGAGCCTGGAGCCTGCTTCCGATTCTGTGTCTCCCTCTCTCTCTGCCCCTTCCCCGTTCATGCTCTGTCTCTCTCTGTCTCAAAAATAAATAAACGTTAAAATAAAAAAAAAAAAATTAATCTCACCAGTTTCTTTTTACTTTTTTTACCATAGTCACTAGAAAATGTTAAATTACGTAGATGGCTTATGTTCTGTATCTCTTTAAAAAGAGACCTCTTCCTTTATTATTTTTTTTTTAGCCTTATTTATTTATTTTGAGAGAGAGTGAATGACCAAGGGAGGGACAGAGAGAGAGGGAGAGAGAATCCCAAGCAGGCTCCGCATTGTCAGTGCAGAGCCCGACGTAGGGCTCAAACTCACAAACTGTGAGTGTGTGACCTGAGCCGTAATCAAGAATCTGATGCTTAATCAACCGAGCCGCCCAGGCACCTCTGCTTACATTCTATTTTCATTGGCTAACGCTGCTATGGAAATTAGCCTCCCTTGTTACACAGATAATCACCTAGAATCAAGATACAGAGTGAATCTGGGCCACCCACAGAGTCAGAAGAAATCTGAAAGTTCTGTAGAATGAGGATATGTGCTCTCTTTTTTCCTTTCCTCCTCTCTCTCCCTCACTGGAGCCGAAAGGTCACTGCCTTCTGCCTGGATACCCGCTGACCTTAGTCTTCTTTTTCTCTCCGTCTTTGTCTCTCTTTCTCTAGATGTCTTTTTCATCCCTGTTTCAATCAGCTGCTGTCAGGAGAGTGAGGTCAAATGGCTTGCTGCCCATTTGCTAGAAGCAATGAGAACAGGTTCTCAGGAAGGGGGCACAGGTAGGTCAGACGAACAGACTGACGTGCTTGGTCACGTCGTGTGTAAAAGCCACACGAGCTTGGCAGCTGTCAAAATTCCCCAATTTTTACTCCTAATAGATTATATTTGCTTGAAGGCTTTTGTAAGAACTCTGTGTTGAATAGATGACAAATTTCACCCAGGGTATACTATTCAACTCATGTCATCACCAAAGAAAACATGTAACTGATCTTTCTTTCTGGGGCCTTGTACCAGTGCCCAGAAAGAGTCAACTTGACAAGCTTTGAATTTTCAACAGTGTTCCTTGGACTCAATGTACATTCATATAACGTCAGATTCACCTCATTGAATCAAGCTCATCAAACCATAAGTAGAAATTATATGAGGGTACAAAGTTAATAAATGGAGAATATACCCTGAAATGTTTTCTCCTACAGGGCTAGAACTTTTAAATTTTAGCGGCATTCTCTAGAGTTTAAGAAATGTCTGTAAGTAGCCCCTGTTCAAATATATGTATAAATGTGTAAATACATTTACATATGAGATAAATTTATCTGTACATATACACGTAAATATATATATATACGTATGCATAGATTACCAGATGGTTTTATATTCTTAGGAAGCATTTATATGCCAGAGAGTGTCCTAAATTTATTATCACCATTAACAATTTATCAGAAATGGGTTTTTCAGATTATCTTCCACCCAGCCAAAAAAAAAAAAAGAGGGGGGTCCATAAGGAATAGAGTACAAGGTAGTAACTTCTATTAAAAGAGGGGTATGGTTAGCTTCAGAGTACGTGCAGGAAAGATGAGTTTTAGTGGGGCCCTGCGGGAGTACACCAGCCAGCCACAGTGTGGCCTTGAACCCTGGGCATCTGGAGGGGCAAGGAGACGATGCAGAAAGAGAGAGCAACAGTGTCCCAAATACACAGTTGGCCTCCTTTATCTGGCTGATGAAACTTAAGCTTGGACAATGGTCTTCTTTTTGCAAGAGGCTATGGGCTTCAAGGTCGATGGGACTCTCCTGAGGAAGTCCCTGCCCTTCTTCTGGACGCAGGCCATTGAGTGGATGACCCTCCAGCAGTGAACTGACGTTTCCTGGGGCACTGATAGGGTACCGGATGGGCGGGCAGCGCGCTGAGTTGTTGAGGATGCAGGCTTTGCCTCTCTGTCTCCTGCAAAGCCTGCTCAGAGGCCAGTGGGCGTGCAGATCTGCCAGGAGACGGCCTCCACTCTGCCAGCACAGCGAGCCAGGCCCAGCAGCTCCCACTAAGATGAAGATCCAGCTCCCAAGAAGTCTAACTTGTCCTGAGGAGGCTAATCTTTCCCTTTCACTGGGTAGAGATGGGGTGAGCGGGCTTCTGCCGGCTGGTACTTCCCTCTCAGCTTGGAATCTAGATAAACAGCAGAGGGACATCTGCCAGAGAGGAGGAGGATGTAATACAAGCAGCTTAGGGACCTTCTACAACTCATCAATGGCTTTGAGGTCTACACGGAAATCTTGACTGACTCGTTGGCCTTGCAATTTCCATAACGGATAGTACTCCTTAGCTCATGTCGTTTCTAGTACACGTTCCAGAAATGAAACGGATATCTTGCACGTATTCACATTTTCCTAGAACCACATCACTGACACTATGTGGACAGAAACCACTTCTATCTCGCTGGCTTTTTCCCCCCTCGTCTCTCTACACTTGATCTTAGCCAAAAGGCCGAGAAGCGATTCCCCCTCGTCTCTCTAGAGCTAAAAACTGAATGAATGAATCAATGAACAAATGAATTTACCTATCCTCTTGGTATTGTGTTGTCTATGTTGATTGTCATCTTTGTTACCGTCATTCTTTTGGGGAAGAAGAAGGTCCGTTTTCCTTTATTCCGGGTCTAGGAGAAAGCTGTATCAAGGAACCACTTACTACAAATTATCTGTTAATAAGCAACTGGGCAAGAACGCTTAGAAATCTTAGTTGTAGATGACAGATAACCCTTTCCTCTAAAGCATCAACTCCTTTTGTTCTCTTGCTATATGAAAATAAAATGGAGATCACGTCGAGATAATAAATCGTATTTGCACAGAACGCTACCGTGCTGGAAAAGAATGCTCACCCGTATCCTATGCATTTTATTTTTAGAGGATCTTCTCAGAAATGGAGCTAGCATTATAAACTGTTTTCCTACTAAAGGAGTGACAAGGCTCAGAGAGCTGTAGTGTAGTTGAGGGAGCAGATCTCTGATGAAACCAGAAGGGTAGGGCTCACCAATTATGATGTGCTACTTACTTTGTGAAATCTGAATCTAGAATTCTGCATTTTGGCTCTCAGGCTACAGACTTCAGATTGCAGCCCAAACCACATTCGTCTGACTCCTACACCTCCCTCAGATCTCAATTCAAAAGCCTCTTCTTCAAGGAAGCCCTCCCTCTACGCAACAGGTTGGGTCAGTCTCCTTAGCATGTGTTCTCACAGCGCCCGGCAGCTTCCTTACACAGTACCTAACACAGCTGTCTCTCATGAGCTTTTTTTGTGGCATTGTTTGATGATCGTCCTGTCTCCTTGGCCAGAAAGCACATTGCTTGCCAAGACATTCCTGGAGCTTAGCACATAGTAAACATTCAATAAATACCATAGCATTAGTCAGTAAAGGAACCAATAAATGTTAAATTTTCAAAATGGACTTTAAAGTCCTAGAAGGCATTCAGAGAAAGGTAAAATACAAATTTGTTTTCAGACAATATGGATTGATGTTTATATTTCAGAAGAATTTTTAAAATTTAAATAAAGGTAGCAAAGAGGTAGATTTAATTATGACTAAATTATGTTATTTTTACAATTATACATGTACACAGAAAGACTTTAAAACTTTTATTTTATAGAGAGGGAGAGTGAAAGTAGGGGAGAGGGGCAGAGGCAGAGGGAGAGAGAGAGAGAATCTTCTTTTTTTTTTAATTTGTAACATTTCTTTTTAAATTTATTTTTGAGATACAGAGCGTGAGCAGGGGAAGGGCAGAGACAGGGGGAGACACAGAATCCGAAGCAGGCTCCAGGCTCTGAGCTGTCAGCCCAGAGCCCAACGGCAAGGCTTGAACTCACCAACCGTGAGATCATGACCTGAGCTGAAGTCGGACACTTAACCAATTGAGCCATCAGGCGCCCCGAAGGAGAGAGAGAATCTTTTTTTTTTTTTTTTAATTTTTTTTTTCAACGTTTATTTATTTTTGGGACAGAGAGAGACAGAGCATGAACGGGGGAGGGGCAGAGAGAGAGGGAGACACAGAATCGGAAACAGGCTCCAGGCTCTGAGCCATCAGCCCAGAGCCTGACGCGGGGCTCGAACTCACGGACCGCGAGATCGTGACCTGGCTGAAGTCGGACGCTCAACCGACTGCGCCACCCAGGCGCCCCATGGAGAGAGAGAATCTTAAGCAGACTCCACGCTCAGCGTGTAGCCCAAGGCGGGGCTCAATCCCACGATGCTGGTCATGACCTGAGTCGAAATCAAGAGTTGGATGCTCAACCAAGTGAGCCACCCAGGCACCCCTTTCTTAAAACATTTAAAAACATTTAAAACACTGCTTACCATCCATAAATCGGTGATACAATTCAAATTTATTTTTCAAAAACTTTGTTTTATGCTTTCTTTATAAAAGCACAGGTTAAAAGCTGCATTTCATTAATGTTTCCTCCCTAATAGCCTAAAAATCCTATATTTAAGAAAAAATAGGGGCGCCTGGGTGGCGCAGTCGGTTAAGCGTCCAACTTCAGCCAGGTCACGATCTCGCGGTCCGTGAGTTCGAGCCCCGCGTCAGGCTCTGGGCTGATGGCTCGGAGCCTGGAGCCTGTTTCCGATTCTGTGTCTCCCTCTCTCTCTGCCCCTCCCCCGTTCATGCTCTGTCTCTCTCTGTCCCAAAAATAAATAAACGTTGAAAAAAAAAAATTAAAAAAAAAAAAAAAGAAAAAATATTTGATTCATATATCTTCGGCAATATATTTTATTAAGCTGATGTTGAGCAAGGAAGAAAATGGCTAGGAAATTTCAAGATATAAAAATACTATCCTAGTATACATGAACTAAATTTATAGGAAACTTTATCCTACCTCCTACTTTTGAAAGTTTTATAGGACAGTAAGACATTTAAAATTAGAAAAAAACAACAACAAAAGAACAACCATTGACTAATGAAGGAAAAGAAAGCCTACCGGTTTTTCCAACTCTGCTTGGTCCATAATAAAAACGAAGCACCACTTAATAGAAGTGAAGTGTAAGTCATTCAGGTATGGAAAAAAAAACAATAAACAAGAGGTAAAAACAAAGCATGTCGTATTAAAACTGTCCAAATTTTACTGTGGAAGATTATGGTTCATTTTCTTTCAGGCTAAGGACTGATAAAATATTTATAGAAAGATTATAATTGTCTTAATGGTTTTCATATGGACGTGTAATGTTGTGTTAAGATATCCATAGACGCAGAGAAAAGACTTTAATGGGCACTACAAAAATGGAAAAAAAAAAAAAAAAGGATTTAGGGGAAATTTTTTGAGAAAATTTTCTTTTTCTTCTTCCTTTTTTTTTTTTTTTTTTTTTTTTTTTTTAAAGTAGTCTCCATGCCTAGTGTGATGCCCAATGCAGGGCTTGAACTCATGACCCTGAGATCAAGACCTGGGCTGAGATCAAGAGTCAGATGCTTAACTGACTAAGCCACCCACCCTCCTCCAAGACAATTTTCTTAATATTAAGACTCCAGTAATAGGTAAAAAGAGACTGAGATCTTTAAATAAGAGATTCAGAGCAAGCCCAGAGAACTGTTTAGGGAGAATAAAAAGGCACGGGGCTCAGGAATGTTACTAGAGTAAGAAATAAGCAAATCTATAGATCTCTGAAGAGTTGATTTCCCTAAACAGGAGCCTCTTCCCTGGTAAGCTGTAATTTCCTACTCGCGTTGTTTCACTTAATCGTAGAATTTTACCTTAATCAAAAGTTCAGTAGACTTACTAAAATTCTTAAGTGTTTTGTTTAGGTGAATTCTGTTGTTACTATGATGCTGATTCACAGGAGTCTGACATAAATGATACATAATGCTAGAAAATTGAGTTGAAAACACACTTCTCTTTTATATTCTTGTTCCCATAATAGAAGAATAGAAAATCCAGTCTGATGCCGCTGTGTTACTGACACTTCAAATAAGATTTAATTAGTTTCTCTGACAAAGCAGTAAATCTTTAAATTAAAGAGTTCAGGAGTGCTTAGCCCCATAAATTCTCTAAGGAAATTTAAATAGGAATAATAAGTTTTAAACACATCTTTCTTGGTGCTTTCTATGAGGCAGCCAATGTTGTTAGTCCTTGACAAATGGTAAGCATAAATACACCTTGAATCTCTAAAAGTGTGTTTCAGGCATTCAGTAAAATAAATCTCACGGTGTTAAGGAATTAGAAGTCAACTTCCAGAGAATGATATAGACAAAAATATCAACAAATGAATATTATATTCTTCTACAACGATAGCCAATATTTACTAAGTGCTTATGAAACACTATGGCCTGTTTTAAGTGCTTTACATGGACTGAATATTTCTTTAATCCTTCTATCAACCCTATGTACTTGGTCCTATTATAATTTCCATCTTATAGGTGACGAAGCAAGGACATAAACAGGTGACTTCCCAAGAACACACTGCTGGAGTTTGTCTGTA
This sequence comes from Leopardus geoffroyi, assembly GCF_018350155.1. Classification (NCBI taxonomy): domain Eukaryota; kingdom Metazoa; phylum Chordata; class Mammalia; order Carnivora; family Felidae; genus Leopardus; species Leopardus geoffroyi. The sequence goes on along the minus strand of NC_059328.1, from coordinate 208,247,485 downwards.
GCAAAGACTGGGGATATGCCAACTATATCCCCTTGGGCCTTTTCAATATAGTTCACACCGAGGCCTCACTTCTAACTGCCAAGGTCTGCTGCAACCCACTTTGTGTTATATGTAAGACAGGCCAGAATATCCAGAGCTAGAATCCGCACTGATGCCCTCCCAGGAGCCCTCAATCAATGACTGACGGCTGGGAGTTCGTGTAAAATGTCCTAGGTCCCTCACTCCTCAGGTAGGATAGATAACTAAGAAACACAAGTACTATATTGGCCACTAAGAGTTCCCAAGGGGCACTAAACTTATGTTACACACAGTCATAACTTGCTTGAAAATTCATTATTTACCAGCTCTTTTCCCTCCCCTTTCTTATTGCCTCAATCTTTACTAGTGATTACTGGGATTACCTACCAAGTAAACTGTTTGCACTCATATCCTTTTCTTAGAGTCTGTTTCTGGGGAACCCAAACTAAAAGAGACAATTGGAACTAAAACAGTCTGGCCGTAGAGTCTATGTGTTTAAGCAATACAATACATTGCTCGTTCTCCACCCCCTCTCCCAAATGGCATATATTTTATAAAAAATTGTCTCAAGACATGGTAGGAGGAGGAATCTTTGTTTTCATTTGTCACCTTGCATCCCAACTTCTTGTCAAGAACCGTGAAGGGTCCGAGATTTTACTCTGCTTGCCAGCAAACAAATTGGCATGCCATAGTTTGATGAAGGCTGGTGGAAGACACAAGATTCCCGGGTCAGACACAAAAGACTGTCTTACCCACGACAATAGCAGGAGCTAGAGAATCCGGATTTGCACCAGGTCCCATGTTTCCCACTAGGCAACATGGACCAGCCCGGGTGGATAACTATGCGTGGTGGACTGTGTTATGGGAGAAAACCCCCGAGGTTAGAGAACCCCAGTCTTTCACAGGGGACAATAGTTACGCCTGCTCTTTGCTCCAGAGAGAGACGCTGTCTCTGTCTTTCAAGGCTGTTAGTTATACCAAAATCTTTGAAAAGGGAGTCCATAATAAAAACAGTCAATGCCTCACTTGAAAAGTACGCCAATATGCGAGAGATCCACGGAGGATTGCCTTCTGTGTTTTGAAATTTAAAAAAAAATGTTCACGTTTTCATCATACAATGAAACCATGATTATGTCTTCAACAGAAAATTGTAAAATAAGCAAATGACAACATTAAAAAATTGTTTATTATGTTCGTTCTTGGTTTTTACATGTTTGTTATTCTGCTGTCGACTCAGAAATACATTTTCCTTTGATGTCCACAATAATGCTGTCAGGTAAGTATTTTATAGCTGATGGAAAAATGGCTCAGAAGATAAGGAGCAGCTTCACTGGCACTCGTCTAGTAAGTGGTGGAAACAAAAGTTAAACTGAGGACTTCTAACCCTAAACTGCCAAACATTTGACTCGTAGCACCAGAGTACATGGTCAGCTATCTGGAACTTGAAAACCTAAAAGATTTAGTGGATCTCTTCATTTCTTCAATGCCACACACACCCTTGCCAGAATTTGGGGAACGGTGTTGAAGACATGAGCTGGGGTCAAGGGAGAGGTGCAAGCAGAGGAGAGGGCATAAATATGTCCTTTTTTGTTTTTTTTTTTTTAATGTTCAACTTCCCTTTTCTATATTCATGGGTTTTTTTTTTAAGTGGTTTGCACTGAGTCCCAGAAAAGTCGTGGGTTTGGAATTGAGCTGTGAAAAAAAAATTCCAGAATTATCAGAATGGTAGCATTTTAACTCAAACGGATGCAATCCATATTTATTTCAGAATTTCATGCATCTTTCCCACCAGGGAAACATGCACAATTTAAGCACATTCAAAAGCACAAGCTAATGGTAGATTGTTGGACATACTATTTACAGCATCGGGGTGCCATTGTTTATGACATATACGATGCCTGAAAAGAGTGCATAGATCAAATTCGACTACATCAAATTATAATTAAAGGGCGTTATGGAAATTTGTTCCTTAAAGGAATCTTACAGTGAATCCATTTTGTAAAAACAACAACTGCTCTTAGAGAGACATTATGATTAGTGGCAAAAGCCTTGGCCAAAGAGTAGAAATTCTGGGATTCTAGTGCTACTGACCCTTTGTGTCATATGTAACAAGGGGTGGGGAAATTGAACTAGATAATCCCTAAGCGTCTCCAATTCAGATTTCCCTTTCACAGAGCACAGTGACTCAGACAAATGTGGTTTGAGTCTCAGCTGTTCTGCTTGCTGGATATGCACTCTCCTGCAAGTTAGGGAAACTTCTTACACTCTTTCCTAACCTGTAAAGTAAGAATGGTAACACATACCTCGAACAATACTGATGAGTGTTAAGTTAATTTAGGTAACACTTATTAAACACTTTGCACAGTGCCTGGAACATACTAGGCACTCAATAATCTCAATTAATATCATTGTTAATTCTACATTTTCATGTATCAAATTCACTTCCTGTGGGACCTCTTGAACTCTTCTTTTAACTAAAATCTGATTATAACTAACTTAATCCGCACATTCATGTTTTTCCAACATCTGATTGTAATTTTTCAAATCAACCATAAAGTTGAAAAAAACTCTCCAGTGAGTATCCGTAGCGCCACCACCTGGATCACATAATTAACATGTCACTAGAGTGTTTCACATATCTGTCTACCCATTCCTTTAGCCATCCAACAAATCTTTTTAATGCATTTCAAATGCAGTGGAAAACATCAGTATACTTCTCTCCTAGACATATTAGTCTGTACATTGTTAAATAGAGTCCAGGATTTGCTTGTGGATCTTTTTTTTTCCCCCACAATTTGCAGTAAAATTTAACATACAATGAAAATATTCATTTTTTAAATATTTTGGGGTGATTTAAATATTCCAATTTGACTCTGATGGTGACTTCAATATTCAAAATCGAATCACCAATTATATCGTCTATAGCCTGGAACATAATGCATTGAAAGGCCTTTAAAATCCTGGTGTATCCACCCGAAAAACAAATAACCCAGTGAAGAAACGGGCAGAAAACATGAACAGACACTTCTCTAAAGAAGACATCCGGATGGCCAACAGGCACATGAAAAGATGCTCAACGTCGCTCCTCATCAGGGAAATACAAATCAAAACCACACTCAGATATCACCTCACGCCAGTCAGAGTGGCCAAAATGAACACATCAGGAGACTATAGATGCTGGAGAGGATGTGGAGAAACGGGAACCCTCTTGCACTGGTGGTGGGAATGCAAACTGGTGCAGCCACTCTGGAAGACGGTGTGGAGGTTCCTCAAAAAATGAAAAATAGACCTACTCTATGACCCAGCAGTAGCACTGCTAGGAATTTACCCAAGGGATACAGGAGTACTGATGCATAGGGGCACTTGTACCCCAATGTTTATAGCAGCACTTTCAACAATAGCCAAAGTATGGAAAGAGCCTAAATGTCCAACAACTGATGAATGGATAAAGAAATTGTGGTTTATATACACAATGGAGTACTAAGTGGCAATGAGAAAGAATGAAATATGGCCCTTTGTAGCAACGTGGATGGAACTGGAGAGTGTTATGCTAAGTGAAATAAGCCATACAGAGAAAGACAGATACCATATGGTTTCACTCTTATGTGGATCCTGAGAAACTTAACAGAAACCCATGGGGGAGGGGAAGGAAAAAAAAAAAAGAGGTTAGAGTGGGAGAGAGCCAAAGCATAAGAGACTCTTAAAAACTGAGAACAAACTGAGGGTTGATAGGGGGGGTGGGAGGGAGGGGAGGGTGGGTGATAGGTATTGAGGAGGGCACCTGTTGGGATGAGCCCTGGGTGTTGTATGGAAACCAATTTGACAATAAATTTCATATATTGAAAAAAATAAAAATAAAATAAATAATAATAAAAAAATAAAATAAAATCCTGGTGTGTCAAAGGGCAATCGTACCTTATAAATGTCAGCTGAACTATATCAAGTTTCTCTTTGATGTGGGTGGGCATCACCCAATCCGTTGAAGGCCAGAATAGAACAAAAAGGTAGAGGAAGAAGGAATTTACTCTCTCCTGTGGGTGGGCTATTCATTTTCTATTGCCCTTGTGTATTGCCCTCCTGGTTATTGGGTCTTTAGACTCAGAATGAATTATATCACCGGTTTTCCTGTTCTCCAACCTACAGATAGCAGATTGTGAGACTTCTTGGCCTCCATATATGATGAATCAATTGTTTATTATCTATCTATCTATCTATCTATCTATCATCTATCTATCTATCTATCTACCTCTATCTTCCCGGTTTCTATTGGTTCTGTTTCTCTGGCAAACCCTGATTAATTTCACCTGATTCTCAGGTTCTTGTCATTCAATGTTTTGCTGTACATTGTACCACACATTGAGAGTTTTTTCAAAGCAGGGGGTGATCCTGCAGGTGGTCAGGAACATGGGCATTGCAGCCACACACACTTCCCATCAGGGTTCTGTCACCTGCTAATTATGTGATCCCGGGCAAACCACATCACCTCTCCCAAGCTATGAGTAGTATTACGGTTTGGGGTCATCACTTAAAACTGCAAAAGGTAGTTTGTCAGAGTCTTAGGCATAGACTGGCCATTTCATGTCATTCAACAATACCCGCTTAGTGCCCTTCAGGGGTAGAGCTCTCAGGGTGATACCGAAAATTACTATTTTTTAGTTCCTCAACTTTTAGAATCTTTATCCTACTCTCCTGTGTGGAACAGAGTGTTTGAAATAGGTGATTCAGCAGAAAAATAATGTAGTTGTGAAATGTGCAGACGCTAGAATTAGCAAAGCTGAAATTAGATATAAGAGCTTGGATCCCTCTCTCACAATTTACGTATGTGGCTACCTTAGACAAATTACTTAATCTCTCTCAGATATGACAAGTTACTTCGTCTCAGTCAGATAGGACTTTCTGATCTATAAAATGAGGAAAACAATAAAATGAGAGCAGACATTTACTAAGTGCTTGTTATTTACAAGGTGCTAAGGGCACTTAATATTTAATTCATTGAATTCTCACACGATCTCATGAGGTAGGAAACGACAGGACCACCCAGGTCATTCAGCTAATTAGTACGGAGGCTGGGTCCAATCCAGAGGTCCTCATCCCTGGCATGGGACAGAATTTCTAGAAAGACAAACCGAGCAAAACTGAGGAGCGAAACAGGCATGTAATAAATGCTCAATGGTAGCCCTCCTTTCCTCTGCAAAAATGTATGCAAATAAGAACACCCAGAAACTCTACTTTAGATATTTCTTTTTTTTACTTTTAGGAACTTAGTGAATGTAAAAAGAAAGGCAGTAAATAGATCTGACCTAAAATACTAACTTCTATTCCCAAAGAGAAGTTTCCTTGTTACACCATCTCTTTGCATCTTTGGGAGACAGATGCATCTTTACTATCAAACAGTGAAGATGGGATCAAGAGCTTGAAAGCTTCCAGAATGATCAACAAACACTTCTGTATCAAGTACAAACATTTCTGAGCTAAAAATCCCAATACAAAACCTCACATACCTACTCATTCCCTTGAGGAAGGTCTAAAATGAGCCTAAGGTCAGATTTCATTCTTGGGAGATGTCATTATTATTTCCATTGGAACACGGAGAGGAGCCAACCTCTTGGTCACAAGCAGGAAGTGGAGAGAAGGTTCCCAGGACCCCCCTCAAGAGAGAAGGAGCTCCCAGAAGTTCACACAGGCTCCTCTTCTTAGAGTTTTAATTTGATGCTTTCTGTCCCACCTATTGACTCATCTAGGGCACGAATTTGAATCTATTGGTCACATTATCTTTCCGTGTGCTTTACATAGAGATGCTTGTCCTGTTGGGAATACAGGCAAAATGGTAAAGCAGTTGGTTTTCCCTTTTTAAAGATCCTGCCCGTGTAGGAAATCTGCTTGTTTCCAGGTACACCTCATTTCTATGATTAATAACAATAATTAATAATTAAATAATTAAATAATAATTAATAATGCTAAGGTGTTGGAGGCTTGATGTGGTCTTCTTCCCACAGCATTTACTTTTGAAAAGACCTCAGAGCCTAATGCTTTATCCAGTAGTGGAACTGTTGGCTTTGGGGCTCAGAGTGGAGTGTTATGGGGTCCAGAGAGAAAACACGGTGCCTCTCACACCATATCCCGTATCTAACTATCTTGCCCACCTAAGCAGATGGCTAGTTTAATCCTTCTGTGTTGTTGTGCATTTGGCTGGCTTCATTTTATTTTTAGAGGGGAGAGTTTGGAGGGTAAAGGGGCCTCTTTATCGCCTATCAGATTGCCTTATGTGGGCAATCACCTCGTCCTCATTTGCCTGTGGGTATCCTTGTCTATAGATCTCATGAAAGCAGGGAGCAAAGAATAAGGTGTCTCCAGCATCTCTGAAAGTCAAGCTTACAGTCCCTGAAAGGAGTGTGCAGGTGTCCGTGTAAATGTGCACGCCCGTGGTATCTTCTCGAAACAAGCTGCACCTTTCCGCGGGTCCCTTGCTGTGACATGCTTCTCTTTGATATCCTTATCTGTGTTTGAGAGCTATTCTTTCAGTGTATTTCGGAGCCTGAGCCCCCTTCATTAGCCAAACACTCTATTATTCACACACACACACACACACACACACACACACACACACACACCACTTCTCACTATAATTCCTCAAATTCATTAATTTCCATGTAAAATCTCCTCAGAGATCAATAAATGGGTGGTAGTAGTCGACTCCCAATATCTATTCTACCCCAGTGATTAGTATAAATTCCACCCCCCCACCCCCACCCCCACCCCCATCCCACCCCCGCCACTGTGTGGGTTAAAATAAACCTGTAACTTAGTTCTGGCCAGTGAGCTATAGAAGAGTCTCCTGGGCTGCTTCTGGGAATAGCTTCATAGCTGGTAACATACAGCCCTAAAAAAGAGCCAGTCTCTCTTCTTCTTCTAGTCCGGACTTTGTGTCTGGTGAAGTAATACTCATAACGACTACAGTCGCCTCCCCCTGCCCAACATCAGCGTCATGAAAATTGCCACAAAGCTGGGACAGAGCCCTGATGGGCCATCCCTGGAACCCATACTAACTCTGAACTTCTTTTATGTGCAATAATAGATTCGATCATTGCTTATGCCAAGTCGAGTTAGGGTTTCTGTTACTTGAAGCAGAAAGCCATTTAGCTAATTCAGACGCACTATGTTTGTGAACAATTTTAGTTGTTAACAGTCATCTAATTTCATGTATTTCCTCAGATGCTCATCCACTCGATTGCGCTGATGTAACCATATGATAATTGCGAATATTGAGTTCAAACTACATGCCAGGTATTGATATAAAGGAGAGTCCGCTGGCTTGCTTTAAAAGTGATGTTGCTCACATTCCGTTAGTTTGTAATCCTTCCCTCTTCCTACCCATAGTCATTTACTACCATATCTCACTGGTTGGTGTAACGTTAGGTGATAGCTTTGTGAATTCACTAAAAGCTGATGGTGAATGAGTTGATCCAATAAGAGCCACATGGACCATTTCTTTGGCTTCTAAAAGTCTGGACACAATTATGGAAAGAAGAGTCTTCTTATCAGTAGACATAAAAATATTGCAGATAATATAACATCATACTATGATCAAAGTCTTAAGGATAAATTTAATTTGTCACGTACTTAACATTGACTTGAGACTCATCATTTTGTGTACGAGACAGGTGTGTATGTATGAGACACGTGACGTGGCAGTGAGGAAAGGAATACAGAAGCACAAATGACAAATTGGACCATATATGATTTACATACCCAAATTTCATAATCTGTATCCTTTAGTGAGAAAGAACACGGCATAAGAAAGATCAGGAGAAGTGATAGTTGGGATACATCGCTTTGTGTGCTTATTATTAAAAGTCCCTTATCTAACCTTAAAATAAGCATAGCAGCTTTAAAGTTTTAATCCTAGAATTGAGGTCACACCACATCTCAGTCAAGTACAGAGAGGGCGTCTTAACGATTTAAAGCTTGTTGGAGACGTTGACCTGGTTTGAAGGTCAAACCATCATTGCTTTTTCTTTCTGTTTTCAGGGGCCTTGCTGCCCCTGAGTTTGTCCAGAAGGACGGGTAATTTGGGAACCTCCTCCCTAGACAAGAGAAAGCTGGCAAGTTGGCCAAAAGAAGGGAAAGCTGCGGGGAAGATGAGTACGGATTGGGAAACGGTGTGACTGACCGGGGGGGGGGGGGGGGGGGGGGGAGATACAGGTACCAGATATGGGTAACGGGGAGGCCATCGTGTAGGGGGTGATGGGGCTGCGCCCTGGAGAAGAGGTGGAGCCAACTGGGTATGGTGGTGGCTACACGAATGCAGGTGTACCTGTAAACCCCGTCATTCACCAAACCTAGACCAAAGAGTCAAAACTGGGATTAGCGATGAACCATAAAAGAATTGCTAATACCCCCTGGGTTCAAACTACGTGGCCGCTGTTGTATAAAACACTTTATCTACAGTACTTCATTTGATCTTCACATTAGCCTCGTGAGGTTGGCACTATTAACGACCTCATCTTACCGCTGAGAATCCATGGGACTCATTTGATAGGCGGCAGAGCTCAGATTAGAATCCAGGTGGTTCTACTTCAGAGCTGGCACTCTGACCCACGGTGCTGTATTATCTCACGGTTTCAAATACTGGCAATATGCAGGCTCTGCGAGTGTATATGACGGTGTTCATGAGAGTTAGACAAGGCCAAAGAACCCCGGCCGCCACCCAGAGGAAACCAGCCCCGTCGCTTCACAGCTTAGAGGGCAGTGGCATCTTTGATAAGGAAACAGGAGCTCCTTCCTTTGGGTAATGACCGCACTTGCCGGGACACGTGCCTTGGATATCAGCTTCCATTTACATCCTCAGCAAAGCACCTTCGTTCGGTGCACAGATTCCACAACTACATGAGGGGGCTTTAAAAAAAAAATAGTGTAGGGGCGCCTGGGTGGCGCAGTCGGTTAAGCGTCCGACTTCAGCCAGGTCACGATCTCGCGGTCCGTGAGTTCGAGCCCCGCGTCAGGCTCTGGGCTGATGGCTCAGAGCCTGGAGCCTGTTTCCGATTCTGTGTCTCCCTCTCTCTCTGCCCCTCCCCCGTTCATGCTCTGTCTCTCTCTGTCCCAAAAATAAATAAACATTGAAAAAAAAATTAAAAAAAAAAAATAGTGTATAGGTCTATTTGACTTCGTCAAGCAAGAGTTTTTGTTTGCAAGCAATCTACACGGATCTTGTTGGCCCCTCCAGATCTGTTCTCCACCCTTCTTCACTCTGCTCTGTGCCTTGGACGGCTGGCCTTTATGGGCTCCACCAATGGGCTGCCTTGCCTTCTGGCTTCCAGGTGAGTTCATCGAATGGAAGCCACCAGCCAGAAGTCCAGGGGAAAGAGGAGACTGAGTCTGCGGTGTTTTTTCCCATGGCTGTCTCCCTACCGAGTCTGTACCTTGCGTCCTCTCCCGGGGCCTCAGCTTGTTAGGCAGTTCCCTCCCATAGCTACAGAGAGAATCCTCTCTCCAGCCCGGTGGCCGCTTCTTCCCTTAGCCCCTCTAACCCAGAAGGGCTGCAGGGTTCCCGACTGCTGCTAATCCCGAGATGCTTCATCAGCCCTTGATCACTCGCTGTCTCTGCCCACACTTCTGTAAATAGTCCCTGAATTAAACTCGCCTCAATTTCCCTGTTTGACTGAGCCATCTGTTTCCTGTCAGGACCCTGACTGATACGCAGCGGAAACAAATTTTGACTATTTTAAGCAAATATGGAATTTGGGGGAGGCGTGTGTGGAGTCACAGAAATGAAGGGAGGCGGTAAAAAAACAAATGAAGAAACATACAAAAGGCAGCAACAGAGCCATAAATACCGAGGACGAACCCGTGGTTGCCAGAGCGCGGGGGAGGGTGAGGGCTGGACAAATGGGTGAAGGGGAGTAGGAGACACGGGCCTCCAGCTAAAGTGAGTAAGTCGTGGGGATAAAAGGTGCCACAGGTGGAGTAGAGTCAATGATACTGTAATAATAGCGTTTTATGGTGACGGACGGTAGCACACTTGTGGTGAGTACGGTGTAACCTAGAGACTTGTTAAATCACTATGTGGTGCACTGGAATCTCGTGTGACATTGTGTGTTATACTTAAACTTAAAAATGTATAATAACGAGAATAAAGACATGAGGGAAGGTGGGAGGACCAGGGCTGGAAAACGAGCAGGAACCAGGGGACCGGTGGAAAGCCGAAGAGCAGGAAAGACAATGAGTCATGCAGCAGGAAGAGCCAGGCCACCTGCCACTGCCCGCATGTTCACCAACTGTCCCTGTGTTCTTCAGTCACCTACTCAAGAGTTTCTGGGAGAGACGGTCTGACTGCTGGGTGTACATTATACATCCCCAGGCCGAGCTGGGAAGCGGAGAAGTGTGATCGGGCCTTTAGGCCGTTGTGGCAGGAAGTGAACAGTACCACCGACTAAGACACCACCTAATGGGCGAATCCTTGGAAACAAGAAATCAGGATGGTAATAGAAAGCAACCGCCCTCCCCCAAAAGGACACACAACATTACAAAAATTAATTTAAAACATGTGGCAGTGGCTTGACAATCCAAGCATCTAAAGCAACTTTTCCCAAAGGATAAAGGTTCATGTGGAGATAGGCCACCCTCAACAAGGATTTCAGGAGTAGAGAAATACTATTTCTAAAGGTCTCATAAAAGCAAATTCTTTAAAAGACTTTCAGCTGGATTAGAAATACCGTTGCTACTGAGGTGCCTGGGTGGCTCAGTCTGTTGAGGGTCCGAATCTTGATTTCGGCTCAGGTCACAATCTCAGGATTGTGGGATCAAGCCCCAAGTTAGGCACCATGCTGAGCATGGAGCCTGCTTGGAATTCTTTCTTTCTCTCTCTCTTTCTCTCTCTCTCCTTCTGCCCCTCCCCGGCTCATGCTCTCAATCTCTCAAAAGAAAGAAAGAAAGAAAGGAAGGAAGAAAGAAAGAAAAAGAAAGAGAGAGGAAGAAGGAAAGAAAGAAAGAAAGAAAGAAAGAAAGAAAGAAAGAAAGAAAGAAAGAAAGAAAGAAAGAAAGTTGCTGGTTTCACCTTAACAAGATGTCCACGTCCCCTTTCTCAAAATTGCCCATTGACGGGGCGCCTGGGTGGCTCAGTCGGTTAAGTGTCCGACTTCAACTCAGGTCATGAACTCACAGGTTCATGGGTTCGAGCCCTGCGTTGGGCTCTGTGCTGACAGCTCAGAGCCTGGAGCCTGCTTCGGATTCTGTGTCTCCCTCTCTCTCTGCCCCTCCCCTGCTTGCATTCTCTCTCTCTCAAAAGTAAATAAACATTAAAATAAAATTCTTTAAAAATTGCCCATTGATTGGGTCTTCTGCCCAATCCCCAGCCACTCAACAAGCAGAAGATTCAGAAACCAGTAATTTCAAATCAACGTGTCTCTAGGAATTAATTCATGATATCAATTTGCAGCTAGAAATTGGCCCCACCATTTTTTCTTAGTCTTTTAGTTTATTCTTCACCTCTACGAGCACTCTTTTGCTTTATCCATATTTTGATTTTTACTAGTTCAAGATATAGTAAAGAATAGTGTAACGATGAACTAAAGAAACTTTTTGAAGAAGTCTGAAAGTGCCATCTTATTACATTTGTTGACTGTTGACTATTGTATTTATAATTCACACGATTACTACATCTAGCATAAAATTTAAACTATTTATTTTTATAGCTCTTTGGAACCATGCTTTATTATCTCAACTCCAAAACTAACCTACTTCACAAAGAACTGATGAGTTATAAAATTCAACATATACTTTCCTCATCATAAAGAAATACATATTCATAATTGTCCCCTGGAGGTTTCTTGACACAGTTAACTGCTATCAGTGAGAACAAATTCCTTTTCCTCAAGATAAATTCTTTTTCTTCGAAATAAAATTACAAAATTACATGCACTGCCCACACCTGTAATTTTAAATCGAGAATTCATAATCCGTTAAATTCGGTTGTATGGATAGATATTTTCATTCCAAGATATTAACTTACTTGATAAATGTGGAATAGACACAACACTGTCCAGGCTAAGGGGAAAGTTTCCAGAGCTTCCAGTGAGAGGATTTTATTTAGCATGACGTGATGAAAAATGGAGATGGGTTTTTATGATATAACAGATATTTAAGACTTTTTTTTAAATTCATGGTGTAACTTGTCTCATATGCTGTCACATCTCATGTGATTCTTATTTGGAAAATAGAAAGGACATGGTAGGAAAGGTACACAGAATGAACCTGCAGCTTTCATATATGTTAGTGTCTGTGTCTATGTTCTCAATGGGATACTCCTATAACACATCCTCTTATAAGGCACATATGAATGCTACTACTCTAAATACGTACAAACCTAACGGACTACAAGGAGACAAGGAAGAAAGCAGAGCTAGCCCTTATCTCCAAAGAAGTGATAACATCTATAAATCTTCCCCTTCCCATTTGAAAATACATCTTTCCCTGGTCTATTCAAAACCCTAGAACTGGTCTTTCTAATTGAATTGGTAGGCTGTCAGCTGTTTTAATAACGAGTATCTCCACAGTCAAATCAGGTCTGATACAGTGATTAAAGTGGGTTGGTATCCTGGCTACCTAGAAACTCATGGTCAAGAAGGGGGCCATTCCCTGTCACTGGTTTCTCACAGTCTGTGCCATTGTTTTAGACAGGGATGTCAAAAAGGGGCTGGCCCACTCAGCCTCCTGGGTTCTCTGACTGCACGTGGTCCATACAAATAAATGGAAATGGGGCCACTATTCTCCTGTGTCAGGACATGGTCAGCATAAGTAAGAATACCAAACGGCAGGCACGCAGCATCTAGTGAGTTCCTATCCCAGGACTGCTTTCTCTGCTAGATCAGGTGGCAGTTGGCAGAAAAACTAATATTTTGTAAGTTCATTTGCTATTTGCAAATCAGGGAATACCACTGGGTACAGAAGAATACCTGCTTTAGAGAATATTTCATACTCATGCTGCTTTAGAGAATATTTCATACTCATTTTGAGATTGCTGTTTTGTTTTTTTTTTTCTTTCGAGGATTCTAAACCGTGTTTTATAGATAGGCAGTTTGTAAGTTTGAACCAAACTTTTGTCCTGAATGAGTCATGATGGAATACTAAAACAGGGGATGTGTGATGGAAATTGATATTTGGAACGTTGGAGTCTCGCCTCATATCTTCCCTCTAAGGATGTGCTAAATCCCATTTTCAGAGGGCTTAGCTTGATTCACAAATTCCAAGACCTATAGAAAAGGTTTTATGATAATAAAGTGCTTTTGCTTAATCTGATGCATTTTTCTCCAGTCTTTTCCTCTTTATCTTCAACGGGTTGCTTCTGAGGAAACTTCTATATGCATCCTGTTTTCTGTCCGTCACTATTTCAGATTATAAAGCACATATTTCCTATGTTCCCATACAAGTCTTCCAAGTAATTTGGGACATTTGTCCATAAGCAAGAAGGTGAGATTCCAGGTACTCTGACAGGAGAGATTGCTGGTTTTCTAACAAAGAAAATCTCTGATTTCTGGACTGCAGTGTATAGGAAGTTATTGCCAAATCCTACTTGGGTCTGTGGTTTCCAAATTTTGAGATGTGGAAAAGAGTGTATGTTCTGTGATGGCAGGTCTCGTCTGTCTTATTCACCTTTAGTGCCTGACATATAGCAGCCTTAAATAAATATTTCTTGAATGAGTGAATGAATAAATGAACAAATAAGTTAGCAGTAATGTCAGTGGCATATTCATTTTGAAGGGTTTTTCTTGGCCTAACAAAAAGATGCCGTTGATAGTGGTTCTTTTAAAATGAAGCCAAATTTTGCTTAAGCAAAACCAACATATGAAAATGTGGGTTCACAAAACAAATACTGTAAATTAAAGGGTGATGATATGCTTCACAATTACATGGAAATATGCCTTAATTCAGAAGGTTTCTAAATGCTGGCCCATGATATTTTCTCAGGCTCATGATGAAATAAGAAAAACCGGGTCAATGTATCATTCTTCATTAGGCTAAGTTAATCAATTTAAAGAACTGTCCTTCATTCAAAAATTACCTTCTCCTGTTCCTGTGGTTAAAATACTTTAAAATTTTTTTTTTCAACGTTTATTTATTTTTGGGACAGAGAGAGACAGAGCATGAACGGGGGAGGGGCAGAGAGAGAGGGAGACACAGAATCGGAAACAGGCTCCAGGCTCTGAGCCATCAGCCCAGAGCCTGACGCGGGGCTCGAACCCACGGACCGCGAGGTCGTGACCTGGCTGAAGTCGGACGCCCAACCGACTGCGCCACCCAGGCGCCCCGATACTTTAAAAAATACTTTTAAAAATTAGATAACGGGGCTAGTCTATGCTAGTTACTCCTTTCTAATGCCCTACTTGCCAAAATAAAGTTGCCAAATCCTATATTAGCTCCTCAGCTTTTCGAAAAATACCTTATTGGTTTGTGAAATCCAAGTGTTGAAGACTGGCTCATCCAGAGGCACCTGGGTGGCTCAGTCAGTTGAGCGACCAACTCTGGATTTCGGCCCAGGTCATGATCTCACAGTTCGTGAGTCTGAGCCCCGTGTTGGGTTGTGTCAGCACAGAGCCTGCTGGGGATTCTTTCTCCCTCTCTCTGCCTCTACCCTACGTGCTCTCTTTCTCGGAAATAAATAAACTTAAAAAAAATTAAATAAAACAAGACTCATTTAAAAAGCATGCAAGTATTTTTTTTTTTTTTTTGAAACCTACATATTGAATAAGGGACGATAGCACACCCTTGGCCTTAATTACCCATGATAATAATAGCCAACAGGTGTTGAGTGGCTACTCTGTGCTGAGCACTGCTCTCAGGGCTTTTAAAAATGTGTTAATCATCTAAATTTCACAGTAGCCCAAGAAGGAAGTATTATTTTTATCCCGATTTACAGATGAGGACTCTTTCCCCAAAAGACACAAAATATAGCTAGTAAAGTGGTAGTGCTGGCTCTAGAACTTACAGTCTTAAATTACAAAGAAACTGGGCCAAATGACAGTGCAACCAAGAGAAAACATCAGTTGTTATTATATTCTAATGACTATGGAAATAGAGGTCCAATCAACATACAGATTATAAACTCCTATCCAAGACTCCTATTATCTTATATTTAAATCAGAGCCCTTCCCAATCTTACCTTATCAACCCAGTTCTTGATGACCTATTTTTAGCTTCAGTATTTACAGAGGTGTTGCATCAAGCAATATCCTTAATTTTTGAACTCAAGTTTTAATTAGTAAATACCAGAAAACAAAGCAAGAAAATATATTTTCAAAGGGGCCTTCATCTGAACAGTGGATGAAAGCACAACATCCCTAAATTTAGTCATCACAATTAAGTTAACTTAGGGCAAATTCAACCTTATAGCACACAAATTAAAAAGTATATTTCTGTTTCCTTATCTTAAAAGAGTATAAAAACCAGTTTCCAAATGCTATAAAAAGTATTAAAAGCCTAACTTATAAAAGGTATCAAAAAGTATTAAGTGAATGAAGTATTAAACCCTCAGCCTCCAAATGTAGACACCCATCCCAATAATAGGTTCTTATTTAAAAGGAGATTGCAAAGTTTAGTGAAAACTCATACATTACTTTGCTGTCAGAAGTCTAAATATAATATTAATTTGGGTAAAGACAGAAGTTAGGAAGTAAAATTCATAATAAATAAACGATAAAAAGCAAAACTGATGAATCCAACTAGACCTTTTGACTACAATAACTCCCCAAATTACAGAAAACTGGAATAAAGGACAATAATTTTGTCTTTCAAAGCCGACAATCCTCTTTGGTAATGGTAAAAATGATTTGGCAGGTTAAAGCCGGTTTCTATCATCCTATCGCCTATTTTTCACCACTTACCAAAATATTGCACTACATCAAGGGAGTTGTCATTTTATTTCAAGGATAATGAAAAAAGAGATTTTAACGCTATTAAGTCCTGTGTTCCCCTAGGAAGTATCAATGAATCAAGAGAACCTGAAACTTTTGGAGTTCAGGGAAATTTTATGGATTAACCATCTCCCATCCCTCAGGGCTGAGAAGTGGGGTCGCCGCATCCAAACAGAATACCTCCTAAGGCATACAGGCCTCTAATTTCTAACACTACAGGTGACTCCTGCACAAACTCTTCTTTCAACTTTCTGGCTTCTGCTCAAGTACACCTCCCTAGTCCACATGCCCTAGAAAAGCACAGGAACCAGTTCCAGGACTTGGTTATCCACCTGGCACCCCTACGCTCCTCCCCGAGACTACCGTCCGGCGGCCCCGGCCCCGCCCAACCCAGGTCCGGCCCTGGCCCGGCCCGTCGCAGCCCTGCCCAGCCCAGGAAGACCCAGCCCACTACAGTCCCGCTCGGGCTCTCTGAACCTCCCCCGCCCACTTCGTTCACGTGACCACGACCTCCCCACCCCCCCGCTCCGCGCTCCACCAATTAGCAACCACCCCTGTCCATAGCCCCGTCCGCGACGTTCCCCTTTCAAAAAGGCAGCTTTCTCCTCCCGCCTTCAGCCCCGCCCCTTTCCCCACCTCCCCGTCCTGCTGATCCCTCCCACTTCTCTAAATCGCCGGCCCCTTCCTCCCCTCCCGTTGACCCCTCCCGCTCCCAAGCTTCGCCCCGCCCCACTCGGGGCCGCGCGCTCGCCCTCTTCTCGCGAGATCTGAGCGTCCCCGCCGCGGCCGCCCGCCTCCCCCTCCCGTCCTCCCACCCCCCCCCCTCCCCCCAATCTCTCCACTCTCCGGCTCTCCTCCCTCCCTCCTCCCCCCTCCACCCTCTGGGCCGGATCTCGTCTCGCTGAGGCGGAGGAGGAGAAGGAGGAGGAGGACGTTCGGCCTGCGCAGTGAGATGTTTGTCCGTCGCCGCCGCCGCCGCCATCGCGGAGGAGCGCGATAAAGGGAGCCGAGCCGGGCGTGAGGGGGACCCCGCGGAGCCGCCGCGCCAGCGCAGCCCCCCCTCAGCCGAGCCCGAGCCGCCGGAGCCCGAGCCGCCGCCGCCCCCGCCGCGGCCGCCCAGGGGCCGGCCAGCTCCTCAGCCCAGCCCGGGGGCCGCGCCGCCGCCCCCAGCGTAGCCCCTCGCCTGCCCGCCCGCCTTAAATGTGACACCGGCGCCTCGGAGTGCGACCCGAAGCCGCCGCCGGGGAGGGGACGAGCACCATGTCGAATCTGAGCAAAGGCACGGGCAGCCGGAAGGACACCAAGATGCGGATCCGGGCCTTTCCGGTGAGTCTCTCGTCGGCGCCTGGGACCCCGGGGCCGGGGGCCCGGCGGAGAGCCGCACGCGAGGCCCGGGCTGAACTCCCCCCAACAGGCCGCAGGCCCGGCCTCCCCTCCCCCACGCCGCCGGCCGCGGGGCGCGAGCCTTCCCGGCAACGGGGCGGCGCGGGGCCCCTGCGCGGCCGCCCTCCCGGGCCGTTCCCCGCGCCCGGCGCCGCGCACCCAGCCGGGGGCTGCTCCTCCAGCCGAGCCGCGGGCGGCGGCCGCGGCCGGGGCCCCTTGGCCGGGGCCCCTTGGCACCTTCCCACGTCCCTGGGGGTGTAGGCCCGGCCCCTGGCGCTCCCCTCCCGGCCCGCTTCCCGGGACCACCGGACCCGCAGGGACGGGGACTGTGGAAGTCCTCCGTGTGTGGGGCGTGCGTGTAACTTTTCACGTGTGGGCTCGCTGCCGTTTCACAAATCCCCTGGCCTCAAAGATGGCCAACCAAGACCTGTCGGCTGATGAAGGGGACTGTCCTCTCCCTCTCCCTTCCTCTTCTCGGGGAGGCTTTTGCCACCGACCTGCCCCCCGACGCAGTGACAGTGGTTCCACGTAACGCTCGCTAGTTGTGGACTAACAACATCAGGTGTATTGATAGCGTCTTTCGTCCACAGGCTCCCGAAGCACTTTACAAACTCTCTTGCGCAGGAATTGCCTCGCCACTCGTAGGAGGGTCAAGGGGAAGCCAGAGAAAACGCACTGGACAATTGTTTCGCCCCTTCTTTAGCCTTGGAAGCCCAAAAGAACGAGTAGTCACCGCCCCGAGTTGCTCGTCTCTGTAGGTTTTAGTGACCGCCAACGGGTTCTGCCTAGAAACTTTTCTTTCTGAGCCTTACGTTGCGTTACAGGCGCTTGCAGCGTTCAGTATACGGGGTATAACTTTGGATGTCAGATCTGATCCAGGTAGCCAATGGCAAGCAATTAAAATGTACTGTTGTAACAGACAAACTGGACATGCTCATGTCGCTACAGTAACAGGTCTACGTCAAGATAGACAAACTAGCAATTGGACGGAAGATTGTAAAGCACCAGAACTGGAGAAAGATCTCCAGTGTCTTAGCATCATAGACCCGTAACTTGCGAAGGGGGAAAGGTGTGGTTTGTATGTGCTTCTTAAAGCATGCTTTTGCACAAGGGCAATTTGCAGTGAGGGGAGACTTACTAATACAGTTGTCCCAGTTGAGTAAGAAGCCCACCCAGAGAACTTGAGGACTTCTCTGAATTCTTAAAACGTTTAAGAAAAAAAATGGACCTGATGCAGAGTTCTGAAATTGTACTAACCTGAGTGGTGATGTCACTGCATAGAGACTCCAGGCTTTATGTAAAGATAGGATATGCTCAGGAAAATTGAGTGTTTTGATACACCAATTAAAGGGATTTTGAGTTTTTGAAGTTTTTTTCCCCCCAGTAAATACGAGAAAGAAAAAGAAAGTGAGAAATGTTGACAGAAGAGAACTCATGAAGTCGATCAGCATGTTTTCCCTTATAATGAAGTGAGCTGGGTTTGTAATGGGTTAGGTAGCCGTTTTGCTACTAAATCAGTTGTGAACATTTTCAGCAGAACTTAGAATTAAAAAGAATCTTAGTTTTATACAGTAAGTTTTCTAGGAAAATTTGCTATTCTTAAAGTCTTGAGTTCTTCTAAATCAGATTTGTTAGTAAAATCTGTAATAGCTCACGTTTGACGTTAACTCGTTTTTGTTAATACTGTGAGTAACCACTTGTACTTTTATTTTAAGTGTGATCAATTTTTTCGTCTCTTTAGGTTTACCCGTTCCTACCTGGTCTTCATTCCCTCATTCATTCAATAAATGCTACTGTGTGCCACACACTGTTCTAGGGGCTTGGAATATGTCAGTATAGCTTGAAGAATCAAGACCCCTTCTTTCTGGATGTTGTGTTATTGGAAGAGGCAGGAGAGAATTTCATTATTCCTTTAGCAGAGGACTATAATATATGATACGTTAGCGCTGAGTACCGAAACCGATTTTTTTTTTTTTTTTTTTTTTTTTTTACGTAGTGTTATGGTTGTGATCTCATTTGGACCTTTTCTGTCCATAACTTGTTGCCATCTAAGATTTTCTAAAATCCTCTATTGAAGTTTGTAAATGACAGGTGTTTGATATTCAGTGGTTTAATATCTGCTAATTTTTAAAAGCATAATTTTTCATTATTTCATAAGTCTTCATACTCCTAAGTAGTTTCCACTGAAAAGAATCCTGTTTTTTAATACATACGTTTTTAAGTCATAGTTCTTTGAGCCTTCACTAAGATACATGCGTTGGTGGTATGGTATTTCACTGACTTATCCTTTGGTAAATGTTTGAGTACTTCCTAGACCTTCAAATTTTTTCTTTCAGGTTAGCAATCTTCTAGTAGCAAATACATAGTATTCCATAAAGGAAAAATAGTATTTATGTGTATACATATGTATAGTACTTACAGGTATTGTATTTTGCATTACTGTTTGGATATATACTGTAGGTACTGTAGTCTAAGAAAATTGTAGTTTACCAGAGGTCTCAAGTGCTCATTTCAGATTCTGTTTTATAAATTGATGCAG
The DNA here is from genome assembly GCF_018350155.1 of Leopardus geoffroyi. Taxonomy (NCBI): domain Eukaryota; kingdom Metazoa; phylum Chordata; class Mammalia; order Carnivora; family Felidae; genus Leopardus; species Leopardus geoffroyi. The sequence continues at coordinate 208,227,640 of NC_059328.1, read as the reverse complement.
AAAGTGTAAAATATGTATTGAGATTGTTTTGTTTTCGTTGCAGAATAGAGTGGTAGGTGGACTTCCAGGTATTTGATAGATGTCTAAGCCTACTGCAGATACAGTCCCATCAGTAAAGTCATGTTCCTTTTAGCGTTTTGAGGGCATACTGTAAGTGTGCCTTCATCATTGTTCACAAGAGTAAAAGTTATGCCATACCACAGTTTTATACACAATTTGCATTTTAAGTAGAGCTTTTCATAAGATTTTAAGAGAAATGAGTTCTTTTTAAGATGGAAAACAATAAAGGACTTTTTGGATTTATAAATTGTTGATGGAGTTAAAGTTTATCCCAGTTTGTTAGCTTTCCTGCAGTGCACTAAAATATATGGCATTTCACATTCTGTTTTTTTTTTTTTTTTTTGGGTACCCTAAATGACAGCAAGGGCCGCAAAACATTTTTAAGAAAGGAGCCTGGAGTTGTGAAACTCCTGGAAGCTCTATGGATTTGGATCAGGGTGCTGCCCCAGGAAGTTCTGCACTTCTTCCCTTGCTGTTGCCGTCCGTCTCACCCCTGAGCTTTTGTTCCGCTATGTAGGATTAGTTGCTGTCAGGTGAACCTTTTGTTCTTACGTTTGAAAAGCCATTCCTCACCATCTGTACTTTCCACATGGCCACATGGGCTTGAAAGATTGGATTGGATTGGATTGGATTGGAGGAGATACGTTTGAATGAAAATACTGGCCTCTCTTCTGGTATGTCTTTTTTGGCTTAGCCGTCAGAGTAGGAACCATGTTATGAAAGTGATAGTCTTTAGAGTGTGGTCTGGAAATGGTTTCAGTTGTTAGTTTATAGACGCATGCTAAATCATGGTGAAGAGTCTCAGGTAGTGATGTCCACACCATCATTCCAGATGAGCTTCACAGAGCTCCTGTCTGTGTGGCATGATCAGTAAGTGACGTGGAGGTTATTGTTAGGTGGAAAGCACAGAGTAACATTAGAGAGAGATGAGTTTTAAGATCATCTGTGGGGCGCCTGGGTGGCTCAGTTGGTTAAGCGTCTGATTTCAGCTCAGGTCACGATCTCGCGGTCCGTGAGTTCGAGCCCCGCGTCGGGCTCTGGGCTGACGGCTCAGAGCCTGGAGCCTGTTTCCGATTCTGTGTCTCCCTCTCTCTCTGCCCCTCCCCCGTTCATGCTCTGTCTCTCTCTGTCCCAAAAATAAATAAACGTTAAAAAGATCATCTGTGATATACCTGCGAGCACAAGAGTTTAATAACAAATGGAGACAGTTAAGGTTTTTGTTTTTCCTGGCTATAGTAAAATTTGCTAAATTTGGGGGAATAGCTTGATGTTCATAATAGATTTCCCTTCCTTAGAGAACATAGTTGTTGTCTAGGACTACTGGAGTGTATAGACGGGAAAGCTGAATGACAGTCTGACAAATCACACAGGGTGGGGAATTAACTATTTTTTGTTCTCTAGTGTAGAGAAATTAAGGAGTAAGGTGTAACAGATTCATTGAAGTGTCACTTACACTTAGACTGATTCTTTCTAATAGTTCCAGGACAGCCAGTTGTGTTGTAGCTGTTAGTACCTCTCTGGCTTTAGAAGTTAAAAAACAAAAGCATAAAGTAGGTATCTATAAGATGTGTATATTTGCATTATCTTCCTAGATAACCCTTCACAGGAGCCTGGAAAATTATTAGTATCAATATTAAATTTGCAAGTATTTTAGAGTGTAGAAAATACTGTAGAAATTGACCTTCTAAATAATACTTCAGTCACAAGGTCAGCTCATTGAGACAAAATAGAGAAAGCTTCATTTGTTTGTACGTTATTCATTCATTAAATGTAGCTAAGTAATAACAGCACTTTTCCAGTTTATGAAGATTATATGTTTAAGACTAGAGAAAGTAGTATGCCTTCCCTTTGTATTCTAAGTTGCTCCCAGCTGTCCCTTTGAGATAACTTTTTGCTGTTACTTTCAAGATCATCTGATGTTCGTTAGCAGTTTTGTTAAATTTTTGTAAAAGTTACTTGACAATTTGTAGTTTTGAATAATCCAGTTTTGAAAGTAGTTCTCGTTTGTTCATTGTAAATGCAACAAAAAAGTAAAGGTGTTACTAGTAAGCACAAATCCTTGAGCTATAATAGGAATTGCAATTAGTGTCTGTCAGTGTATTGTGAAAACCAGTCATAATCTGTCAAAGCAGTGAATTCATTTTAGTAGATTTTCTAATTATAAAAGTGATGCATATTCATGATAGAAAACGTTAAGTATCTGAATTTATAAATAAGGAAATAAAAATCACCTCTAGGGGCACCTGGGTGGCTCAGTTGGCTAAGCGTCCAGGTCATGATCTCACAGTCGTGAGTTCGAGCCCCACATCGGGCTCTGTGCTGACAGCCCTGAGCCTGGAGCCTGCTTCAGATTCTGTCTCCCTCTCTCTCTGCCCCTCCCCCGCTTGTGCTCTGTCTCTATCTTTCAAAAATAAACGTTAAAAAAATTTTAAAAATCACCTCTAGTTCTACTGCTTGGACATAAGCAATATTTACATTTTGATGTGTTTTCTTTTAATTTTTCATATACTTCTGAACCCTTAGTAAAATTGAGGTACTATGTCATGTTATAAACTTTTTAAAAAAAAATTTTTTTTTTTTTCAACGTTTATTTATTTTTGGGACAGAGAGAGACAGAGCATGAACGGGGGAGGGTCAGAGAGAGAGGGAGACACAGAATCGGAAACAGGCTCCAGGCTCTGAGCCTGTCAGCCCAGAGCCTGACGCGGGGCTCGAACTCACGGACCGCGAGATCGTGACCTGGCTGAAGTCGGACGCTTAACCGACTGCGCCACCCAGGCGCCCCATAAACTTTTTTTAAAATATAGTATTTTCATGGTAAATATATCAATATGACTTGTACAGAGTAACACTCTACGGTACCTCAGTTTGCTTAACCATTTCCCTACTGCCAGGTATTTTGATTAATTCCAGTTAGTTCATATTTCCTCTGCTACAGATAATGCAACTGTGATTATTTAGGCACATAAATACTGAACCTATCCATGATTATGGAATTACTGAGCCAGACAGAATTGGTATATGTTGCCAAATTGACCTCCAGAAAGGTAGGAATTAATAATAGCTAACACTTAATGAATGCTTATCATGTGCCACACACACTGTTCTTTGTCTTTTACTGTGCTTTGCGTGTGTACTCATTTCATTTGCACAACTGTATGGAGTACTATCATCATTTGTTTTACAAAAGAAGCCTTGAAAACCTAAGAAATTTTCTTAAGGTCACTGTGCTCGTAAGGGGCAGAACTAGGATCCTAATGTAGACCCTCTGGCTCTAAAGGGAATGCTCTTCAGAATTAATTATACAAGTCAAGGTTATATTAGTGTATTTCTATTGTGTAGCAGTGCCTTAGCCAGCATTTTATATCTTTAATTTCATAGGTGAAAAAATAGTACTTTAATACTTTAATTTGCATGTCTTTGACGACTCCTAAGAATAAAACTATGGATAGTCTGTAGGGAATTTTCCTTTAGTTTTACTTTATTCAACATGTGTGTTGGGAGTCTGACTAAAAAATAGACTGAGAATATAATAGAGTATAGGCTTTGGACTGCCAGGTTTTGAGTGTCATTTCTACCTTATTCTAGCTGCATCATCTTTAACAAGTTACTTCTTCTAGCTTCAGTTTCCCCCTCTGAAATGAAAATACTAATAGGACCTACCTTACAGGGTTGTTGTGAAATAGAATAAAGCATTAGAACACTACCTAGCTCAAAAGTGCGGTTTGTACCACTATTTAGCCATGGTTATGCCACAAGTTAAATGTTAAGATTGAATGTTATTTTTACAGGTTGTTATATTGTAATACTAAATGCTCATTTTAGTGATGCTGCCATTTTTTTTTTGGTACAATTTTTAGAGCTCACATTTTGAAAAGCCTGCATGGCCAGTTTGAACCACACTAAAAATCAGTCCCAAAGGATATAGGTTTGGTACCGTTGGGACACTTGCAAAGAATGCTACTGGCTCTTGGGGGTAGATTCAGAAAAGTTGTGATAATGATTCTTGCATAATCATTGGAATAAGTATGTCACATCTTAGATAACTTTGTTGAGGGAGTGTGATGTACATAATAAAAGTACACGCCAAATATTTATCTAAAAATACGTTTTGCTTCTCTTCATTTCTTCCCTTTCTTTTCTGTTCCCTTCTTTTTTTGTTTCTCTCATGAACTAGGTTGTGGACCCTGCCCAAAGCTTATACCAGACACCCTTTTGAACCACGAAGCACTTAGCTTAGTGTTAGACATAGTGTGTGGATGGTTAGTGAATGATTGATTAAATGAGAAACTAGGCCTTTAAGCTGAACCATAGTAATTGATTAATTGGATAAGTTGATGCAAGTACCACTCTGAAATGTTTGAACTCTCTTTGCGACTCTAAGTGAAGTCTTAAGATGTAGTAGGTCATTAATGATCTTGGGGCACTTCCTTTGAAGGGTAGTCAGCCTAGTCTCCTGAAACAATAATGATTTGAAAGTGGAGCTAGTATGATGCATTGGTAGTAACCTTGGCTTGAGCTTTTGAAGACCAAACCTGTAGTCCAGCCTTTTTTGTTCACTAGCTGTACTCTGCATTTGACTCCCTTCTCCATGATTTTTTCTTCTCAGCCTGTTGAGCTGTCCACTGTGATCCCCCATTTTCATTGCAGATTGACTCTTCTGTATCTTCAGCCTGTTCTCAGAGTTCTTTGCCTTCTTTGCATCTGAAACCTGGCTTTACCCTGGGAATTCAGGCTTATCTTCTTAAGTTGGTGTGTCTGTTTTCCTTGTAATTCTTAAATCATTAGGCCCAGAAACCATTTATTAACCACATCCGTCACCTTTTGTGGCCTGGGCCATTGTGAACTGTTCTTTTTTGCACTCCCTGTGACTGTGTCCTAACTTCTTAAACGTGTTCCTTTAGTCACTGAAGACTTTCATACCTTCCTCACATTCTTTCCAGTTCAGATCTTAATTTCATCCAATACATGTGGCACAGTCATTCATTTATTCAATTTAAAATCAGTTATTATGTGTTCCTCCTGGGGGTCAGGATCAAACAGTATGATCAGACAGACCTGGCCTCTTCTTATTACAGTGGTCTTCACTCTGTCTCAGAGCTTGTCATTTTGTTGCTTTAGAAATCTTAAACTTTGATACTACGTTCTATCTTAGCTTCTCCATTTGTTAGATGTAGTGAGCAAATCACTTGTTTCCTCTTTTGTAAGGAGAGAAAACAGTACCTACTTCTTCAGAATAGTTAATACATGTAAAGCTCTTAGGATAGTGTGTGGCACAACGTAAGCATTCTAAATAAATGCAGGTTGTTATTTCATTATTCTATTGTACTTGTTGCTTGTTTTCCTTCTGACATTAATGTGCTCTTGGATCTCAAGAAGATCCCTTCCATTCTTTTAAGCCGTGGTGCCTCCTTATTAGTTAACTAGTTGCTAGTTACTAGTTGCCTCTTCTTTCATACTACCTCCCCAGAGCAAGGCCAGAAATAGCACAAAGTGTCTTGGATCATTCCACCATCTGCCTTCACTGCTTATATTTTTTAGGCTGTTGTGCACTCCTGGGGAAAATTGGACGATGGTGATATCTAAGCTGGACTCCCAGGGCCCCTGGGCAGGTTTTTTTTGTGTGTCCCTGGTAAGCTCCTGCTTCCTTTTCCTGTGCAAGCTATTCCGAACTTTAATCACTGTCTTTAAGCTCTTTATTGAGAATTCTTTTATCTGTCTTCCAGAAATTTAACCACTGCTTCACTGTGAAAACTAATGTTATCTTGTATAAGTTCCTTCAGCTTTCTTTCCTTTCAGTTATAGCCTTTAACCTCTGTCTTTACTCATTCTTTGCCCCTTTCCTCAGGGCTCAGAGAAGGAAGATGTTCTTTTCTTGTTTTATCATGGTAACTGGCTATCATACTATTATTCTTTATTTTCAAAAGTCTTCAAAGTATATAGTCTGTATCTCCTTTATTAGAACATGATTTTCTTTAGAGGAGGCGTTAAGTCTTTTTGTATTGATCTTTGTCAGTGTAGCACCATAGTATCCAGCAATGTTGCATGAATCAGTGAATAAATACACTCTTGTTTTATTGTCTTTAAGATGGGAAACTACAGCAGTCTTTCTCACAGGTTAGTTGTGAGAAAGTGCTTTCTGAGAAACAGTGGCATCAATGAGACATATAAAAGAATTTTTTAATCATAAGGCAGAGTTTCCAAACAAAAGTAATACATTTAATGGAGGACAGTCATTTTCAAATACTTACAGGGTCTCCAAGACCTAGGAGGCATAGGAGGAGTGGAGTAGGTGTATCTTCAAAAATCTCCTTCTCTTGTTATTTAAAGCCATCTGTAGTTGTCATTTGTACAAAAGATTTCATTTTAAAAAGTTCTATTAACCACTGCTTTAAAATCACTAGTCGTTAATCCAGCCTTTTTAAAGTCAAGGAGAGCCCTACTTGCCCAAGTTGGGACAATTACTAACAAATTGAGAACGGATTCCTTTCGTTGGCCTTAACCCTTTATCCGGAGGTTTTGCTACTAGAAAGCATTCCTTTATTTTGTTAAGTCAGTTTCAAGTTGAAAATGTAGTTAAGTAACACTTCTTAAATTTGATTTTCATTCGTTTAGTACTTGCAATCGAGAAAGGAATGGACCCAGATTTACTCTTTGAGTGACAAAGGTTACTGCTAAGCAAACGAAGAAGACTCCAAAGGAACGTCTTTAACTACTTTAAGAAAATACAAGCTTTTTTGGAGATATTTTTCTATAAGAGCAACCCCTCAATCGTAAGAGGAATTCTTTAACATAATGATTGCACGTCATTCTTTTCTGAAGCAACTCTGAACTGAGCAACCCTTAACCTCTCCTATTTGCTCTATCCTCTTGACAGTAATCATGATAAATTCTTTTTCTTTTTTTATTTCAATTTATAGATAGTATGAGAAATTGCTTTATAAGATTATTACTACAACTTGTTGAATGTCTATTTTATGTTAGGCTGTGTTTTAGGTACTTGGAACTATAATTATCTCAAATCCTTTAGATGTTACTGTTTTAAATCTGTTTAGGTCTGAGAGATACCTGGTAAGGTATGCATAATATCACATGTACATCTAAGAAAGGGCAGAGCCGGGATTTAGATCCCAGATCTGATTCAAAAATTCATGTTCTTCCCGCTGTACCACACTGCTTGGGTGTATTCTTTTAAGCATTTGCTAGGTTCTGAAATATTTACTTTCTCAATAGGAATATATTGGAAAATTAATTCTAAGATTGCTGTTCAAATTATTAACCAGGGGCAGGTCCAGGGGCCCTAAAATTTATACAGTGCAGTACTCCTGATGAAAAGAAATCGAAATTAGTTTTTGGTCATTGGAAGGAGCCTTTGAAAGTATAAACCTTGCTAGATTGAAGATAAAATGCATCTCTCATAAGAGAATAAAAGTTACTAAAAACTTGAAATCAATGGAAGTGTATATTCAGTAAAATTTGTGTTGATAAATTAAGGGTATCCTTATATGTATTGACTTGAATTAAGCAAAGTCATAACTTAATAAGAAAGACATTAGTTGATACATTTGTGAGTTAACACTTTCCTTTTTAAACTAGAAGACTGATAGCACAATTTTTTTTAAACTTTTTCCAATTAGCAGACATTCATCTTAAGTATAGGTTTAGAAAAAAGTGATTCTTTGAAATTAGCATGTTATGATACTTTAATATAATCCTTAATTTTTGTCTTTGAGAATATACTAAGAAGTAGGTTAAACAGTAAAATCAATTTTGAAGCACAAAGAGCAGATACTTTAAAATAATTCACTTTTCCTCATGGTACATGCAAATGAGACATGAAAAAAGTGTTTTGGTTTTTTTTTTTGATGAAGCTATCCCTAGCCAACTAAACAAGTCATTTATTTGCTCTTGTTTATATTCATATTTTAATTTTTAAAAGCTAAAAGGGATTTTAGAGAAATCTGTGCCAGTCTTCCTTAATAGATGGGGAAAGGGAGGACTAGAGAGGATGATTTACCCAAGGGGATACTCTCATGACTTGAATTTATGGAAGAACCATGACTAGAAGCCTGATTTCCAGTTAAAGGTCTTTTCTCTAGACCAGACTGAAACGATCATATAGCCATAATAATTCAGTGTTAACATTAGCCTGTTTAGTTACTAAATGTTGTCTTAAAATTGTGCACCCAGGTGATTTGAGTTGACATGGAGGTAACAACAGAAGGACACTTAGTTTAGGACCCTGGGATTTCTTCATTGCTCTAATTAGCTGTGTGATCTTGAATAAGCCACATGGCCTCAGTTTCCTTATTTGTAAAGTGAGATTTTAACTTGTGGTTATCTTATGCTCATTCCAGCTCTAAAACTTTCAGTAAAAGGCGGTGCATTTATACACCAGTCTAGTTGCTGAATGCTGGTGTGTTCTCCCATGCTTTAAAACATTTTCTGTGATGGTGCAGTAGTCACCTACCTATCTTTTGGATTTAGAATGTTCTTTAAAATCAGAGTAGTGTTAAGGGGCGCCTGGGTGGCTCTGTCGGTTAAGCTTCTGACTTTGGCTCAGGTCATGATCTCGTGGTTCATGAGTTTGAGCCTGGGCCAGGCTGTGTGTGATACCTCAGAGCCTGGAGCTTGCTTCGGATTCTGTGTCTCCCTCCCTCTCTGCCCTCCCTGGCTCTCACTCTGTCTCTTGCTCTCTCAAAAATAAATAAACATTGAAAAAAATTAAAAAAAAAAAAAAAGAATGGTATTATTTCAGTGATGATGCTTAAATAGTAATACGAAGCAGTGGGAAATTAGCTCTGGTTTTTTTTGCTTTTTTTTTGGCATACTTTGTGTGAATTGGTAGCTTCAAGGAATTTTTGAGCAGATTTGATACCAGGTTTTTGTAGTAATTTTTTTGATGGACTTTTGGTATCCTGTCTCATTTGATTACAGTTTAGATTCATTCAAAGACAAAGCTAACAGGTAATTTATACTTTTTCACATTTTTTTCCTCATCCGTTGGACTGTGTATCGCTGATTTCAGGGTAAACTAACTTACAATTTATAGGGCTTTTGACATATTATCATAGTTTTAAAAAACAAGGTTTACTCGTTTCAAAACCACTTAGTGACCTAGGCTAAAGAGAAGAAAATATTGTCACTTTTGATTAAAATTAATACTTTTAGATTGTTAGGATGGAAATATGGAACTCAAACATACGCTCAGATATAAAGTATAAGTAATTTTCTTGGGGCCCTTGGGTGGCTTTGTCAGGTAAGTGTCGGACTTTGCCTCAGGTCATGATCTCACGGCTCCTAGTTCGAGTCCTGCGTTGGACTCTATGCTGACAGCTTGGAGCCTGGAGCCTGCTTCAGATTGTGTGTCTCCCTCTCTTGCTCTGCCCCTCGCCTGCTCACGCCCTGTCTGTCTCTCTCTCTCTCTCTTTCTCTCAAAAATGAATAAACATTTAAAAAAAAAAGTATAAGTAATTTTCTTAATGGGGGAAGGTCTCTAATTATGATGTTTGAGGAGTTCCAGTTACAATGAATGTTGTATTCTTTGGATAAAATGTGTTTCAATGTACCAGGCATGTAGCCTGCCTCCCCCTCCCCCTCCCCCCCCCTTTTTTTCTTTTTTTCAGTGAGGACAGCACAGTAGGACAGTGACAAACTTCTTGGCTCAGTGAGAATACTTAAAATTGCATCTTACTGTGATTATTATCAGACCATGAAATGTCACACATATCCTTTCTCATATATGCAAAAGTCATTCATGGAGATATATTTGAAATATATTAGTCGTAGTCAAGTCATTTGTGACTTACATGGACTTTAATAGGCTAATCTGGAAGTTTGACCTTTGGTATTTGAAAGAAAAAAAATTGTTCCAAATTTCCATATTGATTTTTTGAACAGCCTCCTACTGCTGAGTGCTGAAATGCAGATTATAATTGAACCTTCTATTGATGATTTAGCTTTCTCATTATAAACATACTGTTCTATAATGGTATTAGAGGCCAGCTGAATGTGGATCGGGTTTAGGTTGTGATTTCACAGAATTGTCCCAGGATCCTGTGCCTTTCTAATTGATCATCTTTTTCTCTGATCCCTTGACATCAGTTCCTACTTTCGGCAGCATGGTTCTGCACTCATCTGATCTCCACTGTAACCACAGAGAAACTGGTTAAAGAAACATCAGTCTCAACTTTACATGCAGGTTTAAGTCATTAAGTGAGGCTGTACGTCAGTTTTGTGTAGTAAAGAAGCGAATGTATTGAGTAAGTGCTGTGTGCCAGATGCTTTCACAAACTTTCTTAATTGCCACACAGTACATCATCTCCCATTTCTCCTGCCACAAGCGTGTGAGGAAAGTAAACTCTGGAAAGTTAAATAACTTGTCCAAAATATGAATGTATAGCATTGTACTGTTTTCCTTAATACTTGAGTCTTTGGTTGTATTTTTGATGGTTGAGGTTGGTTAAAGATTAACTGATGGATAAATGGGATTATTGCAGATGTCATAAGCCGTTGTATAGTCATTGGTCATCAGATAAGACTCCTCATCATCATTAACTGTAACTGGACTACATTCAAATCATAGTTTTTGAAAGTCACCTAGGCATTGTCCTGTATATTATAAAGGATACAATAAAATAAAGGGAGAGAGACTTTATATTACTCTAAGTTGCTTATAATCTGGAAGGCAGCTTCCGTACATAATTTATGGCTTAGTTGTGTCTCACTAGAATACTGTCATTCCTCAGATATTTGTACCAGAGCAATTTTTTTTTTTTGAGGCTGAAGCTCAAAATTAAGATTAAGCATTTTTCCTTGTTTGTTTTTTTCTAGCTGTGTCATTCTGAATTGCTTGGAATTTCAAATTCTCACCCTTTTCCCCCACCCACCCTGTTCTAAATTTCTTGTTGAAAATTATTCACAGGGGACTAAAGACTTCTTGTGCTTTGTATACAGTGGATGTGAAGAATACAGTTCTCTTCATTTTAGTTTAATTGGCTCATGCTGTAGTTCTCTCCAACTCTTGGTAATTACAGAACCTTCAAGATGTGTAAGTATATAACAGACCGACATCCTTTCAAATTCAGACATTTTAAAGGTTATGTTTTTACATCATTTGAAATACTGTAGATGAATAACCAAAGATATTTGTGAAAGAAAATAAACACTTAAGGTTATTTTTGCTATTGATACTTACTAATGAGGGAATTGTAATCCTGGATTAGGAAGATGTAAGAGGGTGGAGGTCATTTTTAAAAATTAAACTCTTGATTTGTTTTTTAAAAGTCTCATTAAACCATAAGCATTTAAGAATACTTAATTATAGCTTTCCTTTTAAAAAGAACTTTTGTTTTCTTGCTAAATGAATTTACCTTCCTTGCTGATCACTTTATAACTTGAACTTGTTGGAGCAGAATACTGTATATGCCTAATAATGAGCAAACATTATGTGTGTGTATGCATTCCATTATTTTATTGTTTTGTTGAGGCATTACATTCCTTTCTGAGTGTATTTGCAATTAATGGATCCTAAGTAAAGCAATTTCATCAATGAGATCAAAATCCTGCTCAAATAATTTAGAATATCACTTTAAAAAAATGTTACTACTCTTTAAAAAAGTACACAATGTTAAGGCCTTTAAGTTTTATGACTCTGAGTGAAGTATATAGACTGATGTTTTTATGGTTAACATATTGATGAAATTTGGGGCGCCTGGGTGGCTCAGTGGGTTAAGCGTCAGACTTCACCTCAGGTCATGATCTCGTAGTTTGCAAGTTTGAACTCCATGTGGGGCTCTGTGCTGACAACTTGGAGCTTGGAGCTTGTTTCGGATTCTTTGTCTCCCACTCTCTCTACCTCTTCCCTGCTCACACTCTGGCTCTCAAAAATAAGTAAACATTAAAAAAAATTTTTAAAAATATTGATGAGATTAGAGGTTAACATTTAGTTCTTTTAACTTTCATTGGCAGTTAATGTTGTATTCTGTACCAAGGATGGGTGAGAAATTGAAGTTCATCAATAACATAATTATTTTAGCACTGTTACTGACATGTTCAGTAGATTCTAAGACCAAAAGCATGCATATAGAAGAATCTGCCTTTGAAGCCCATTTCCTTTGTTTTCAGTTTTTTGGTTTAGGGGAAAGATTGTAGCTTATGGATCCTCTCCTGAAGGGGCTTTTCTGCCTGTGATTTTCTTCCTAGTTAATATTTATTAATAAAGTTAATGATTAAGTAGTTAAGTGAATAGGAAAATCTGAAAATACTACTTGATAAATGAAATTTAAGGGTTTATTGCTTGCTTGCACATGATGATACTTTATTTGAAAAGGACATTTGATTATTTTAAAATTACGTTAATTGCAGTAGATAAGCACCTTAAAATATATTTCCATATCTTTATGCTTACTAATTCAGATGTTCGTGTTTTCAAAATTGCATTAGTGTAATACAGATAAATCAAGATACTTTCACCAGGCATTTGTTTATGGCCTTCTAAGTGACATTGAAGAAAAATATGTAACTCCTTAAGTATCTTGTAGTCTACTGGAAGAAAAAGATGCACAGATAATTATGAAGCAGTATGGAGTGTAGTGATAGATATGACCTGAGTATTATGAAAGAGCGGAGAAGGAGTCCACTCTGCGATAGAAGGTCAGGGAAGGATTCCTGGGGGATAGAGGACATCAGAGCTGTGTTCAGAATCTTTGTAAAGAATCAGATATAGAAGAGGCAGAGGAGAGGATTTTAAGAAAACATGGGAAGATGGGGCGCCTGGGTGGCTCAGTCGGTTGAGCGCCTGACCCTTGGTTTCGGCTCAGGTCATGATCTCACAGTTTGTGGGTTCAAGCCCCACATTGGGCTCTGCAGCTGGTAGCATGGAGCCTGCTTGGGATTCATTCTTTCTCTCTTTCTCTCTCCCTCCCCCGCTCAAGCTGTCTCTGTCTCTCTCAAAATAAGAAAAAGTAAAAAAAAAAAAAAATTTAATGAAAAAAAAAAGGCGACATGGGAGGGTGGTGAATGAGGGGGAGGTGTCTCACTGGATGGGAATAACCACTGATTTAATGTTGTTAGGAATAAATGTAGTAGTGAGTGAAAGATGAAGTTAGAGAAGTAGGAATAGACTAGATTTTGAAGATGATTAAAATACACTTTTAAAGTACATCCTTCCACCCTGTTATTAATGAGAGCTAGGTTTTGAACAGGGGCATGATGCTCATATTTATTTTTTAAATGGTGATTCTGAGGAAGATAGATTCTGAGAGGTATTCGAGTTCATGATAGTTGGAATGCTGTCATAGTGACCTAGAGGAAAGTTTTAGGACAGTAGTATGCAGGATGAAAGAATGGGAGCATATTTGAGAAATATTTTGGTCCTACTGTTAGCAGCACCTGATGATTGGATGAGATGGGGATGAGAGAGGAAGAAGAAAAGTTATACATAAATAATTCACAAACCAGCTAGTTATACATGCTTCTAAACTAGCTGGTTTGTGAATTAAAGAATATAGGAGGAGGGTTAGTTTAACAGGGCTTTTGGACATGGTAAGTTTGATCTGTTTCTGGAGCATTTAGTTCGAGATGTCCAGCAGGCAATTGAATACGGTAGTTTCATGTTTTGGAGGAACAGCTGGGCTGGCAGTACAGATTTGGGAGCAATTAACACACAAGCCAGTAACTTATTCTTTGAGATGTGGGCCAAACTTCGTGGGAAATCTGAAAGAGCTCAAGACTCATCATCCAGAAAAAGAAAATGCACACAACATTATTTGGCAAAATTTTGTGTGCAGTTTTAGGAAGCTTCAGAATCCCTTGCTAATCTGGTGTCTTACAATTTTTTGAACTTTAGATGTGTGGGTAATAATTGTAATCATGATAATGGATGGAAATGCATAGTGACCCAGTAGAGAATGAAAACAGCCAAAGACAGAGCCCTGGGGATTAAAATGCCATTTAAAATGGCACTGGAAGAATAGGAGGTATGAAGTAGGGAATACTGTTTCTGAAAGAAGGCTTCATTATATTGACTTGCATTTAGCATAGTTGTACCCTTAAGTATTGTTGTTTTAGCTCTTTTTTTTTTTTTTTTTTTATTAAGCTTGAAAAGTTTTGTTTTGTTTTGTTTTTCTTTGTGACAGTTATTCCCATTGGTGAGAGTTCAAGAGATTCTATCACTGGAAACTTTTGTTAGTCGACATGTGAGGGATTGTGCTGTGTCCTGGGCTGGGCTAAATTCTTCTGACCTTCTTTAATCTTCACGTTAGTCCTTTGAGCTGGATACTGTCACTAAACCTCCTTAACAAGTGAGGAAATGAAGATTTAAGTAATTTTTCCAAGGTCACATGGGTTGTTAATTTAGCAAAACCATGACACAAATCCAGGCCTTTTGGACAGCGAAAGTTAGATACTCTACTAATATTCCACACTATGTTTCCCAGGAAAACCAGTGACTGACACTGTGATATTACTATACCATATTAGCACAGTGGAATGTAATGTGATTCCAGTAGTTTGGACTAGATTTGGGGATATATAAATCCTAATTTCTGTGATTTGGGGTAAGTCATTCAGTCTCTGTGGGTCTATTTTCTTTTTATTTACTTGAAAATTTCTGCACCTAAACATTGTTATCCTTTCGCTCCATCTCTACTCTGTCCATAAAACATGAATACTGAAGAAAATACTACATACAGTCTTGGATTATAAAATGACTCTTGAGTTATATATGTAAGAAATGATTTATTATAATGTAAAGGAAATTCCTACAATAGTCAAAGTCTCTGATTTATGTTTTTTAAAATTCTTTAGTTTCTAATAGCAAATTTAGTAATTCATGATGGGTAGAGATATTTTTGTACATTTTCTAGCTTTCATGGGAACTTATTTAGAGCCTGGAAAGATCATTTGCAGTTTTGCTCAACTATTAGCAGTATAGTTATCACTGGAGTTTATAGTCCACATTAACTTGGTTTTTCTCTGGAATTGTTTTGCTTTATTCATTCGTTATTTAATGTTAAGAGATGTTTTTAGTCTGCTTTTTAATAATCTCTGTATATGCTGCCAGCAAACTAAAACCACATTGCACACATACATGGAGTACTTGAGGCCGTCATTATCACATGGACTTGTATATTTTATTTATGGGAACTTACGACCAGCTACATCTTAAAATATATGGATGGCATCCTATGTATCAGGATATGTGATAAAAATAGATAGTAGTTTTGATGTTGGGGTAAATTCTTTAAAGGCCGTTTTGGAAAAGTTTCTGGTAGACCTGGGATTTGAATAAGATTTGAGTAATAAAAAAGTTGTTCTGTTAAAGAGTTCCTTTTTAAGCACCCCAGAAAAGATTAGAATAATAAGACTCAGTTTGAGTCCTCTGCTTAAGAATCCTCTATGATTGAGGGTTGAACTGATATTTTATTGCTAGGGTGACGGAAAGAACTATCTTGCCTATGTTCCTTACTCTTCCACATTCATACCCATTGGACATAGCTTGGAAAGGATTGTGTTTTGTTTTGTTTTGTTTTTTTCCATAAACCACTTCATTGAGGTGTGCAACTTGATGGATTTGTAGGTAAGTATTCACCTGTGAAGCCTTCAACATAACCTGTGCAATAAACACACTCATCACCTCCAAAAGTTTCTTCCTACCCTCTTTGGAGAGGATTCCATTAGCTCAGTAATTTCTGTTCAGGTCAGAAATATTTGCGGAGCTGATGAGTAATTGTTGCCATGTTTCCCAGGTTGTGAATGCAGAACATGTGGGTTATATGTGGCATAATAACAGCTCCTTAGAGATCAGTAGGAAATCATTCTGTCAACAAGTATGAATGTCTGGTATATGCCATGTATTACTTTAGTTTGTGACGGATTCCACAGTGAAAAAAATCCCTGCCTTCATGGAGTGGACATTTGGCTGGAAGAGGGAGGCCAGGAAAAGAAGTATGGAATGCAGTATTGGAATTTGGGGGTCACTAGTAAGAGTAGCCTGCTATTTTAAAGGGAGTGAGCAGTTAAAGCTTTATTTTATGGTGATGAGCAGCGTTTGTGAGGTTGATAAAGTGATTGAGCTATGGAGATGCCTTAGGGAAGAACAGTTGAGAGACAATAGAGAGTGGCAAATACAAACACCTCAAAGTGAACTTGTTTGACACCTTCCGAAGAATAGCAAAGAGGCCGGTGTGCTGGAGCAGAGTGAGCAAGGAGGAATAGATGAAGTCAGATGATCAGATTGAGTCACATTTTGTAGTTTGTATAAGGACTTTGACTTATAACTCCAAGAGCAATGAAAAGTCACTGGAGGGTTGTGAGCAGAAGAGTGGCATGATAGTGGGGCAAGAGCAGAAACAGACCAGTTAGGGGGCTGTTGGGATGGTCTGAGAGTTGATGGTGGTTTGGATAAGGCTAGTAGTAGTGGAAGAGGTGAGCAGGAGTTAGATTCTGGGTACATTTTGGAGGTAAAAACAACAGAATTTCCTGTTGGATTAGAATCAAGATGAGGGAATACAAGGGATTACAAGCTTTTGGCCTTAGCAACCGAAAGGATGGTGTGGACATTTGCTCATTTGGAGAAGGCTGCAGGGGAAGCAGACTTTGGGGGCAAAGATTAGGATTTCTGTTTTGGACACGGTAAATTTGAGATGCTTCGTAGGTATTCAAGTGGAAACATTGAAAAGGTGCTGAATGTAGGACTCTGGCATCAAGGGCAGAAGGCCAAACGAGGTCTATAAATTTGAGGTTAACTTAAAGCCGTGAACATAGATGAGACCAGCTTCACCTGAAAACTGAGTTGTGGCCAGAAGGGTTTAGGGTGGGAGGTTGCTGTGAGAAGGAACCAGTAAGCAGACTGACAAATAGAAGCTAGAGAAATAGGAAGAAAAACAAGAGATTGTAATGCTTGGAAGGCAAAGCAAGGAATCTGTTTCAAGGAGTAGGCATGATCAGCTTTTTCATTAACTGCCAGATGGGTCAGGTATGATGAGAACTAAAACTCTGACCGTTTACATTTAGCAGGATGGAAGTCGCTGATGACTTTCTCAAGTAGTTTCAGTGAAACAGAAATTAAAGCCTTATTGGAGTAGAGTCAAGATACAGTGGGGGAAGTGGGGCTTGGAGTCAGTGAATGTAGAAATCTCTTAAGTCTTGTGATTTCTCTGTAAATGGAAAAGAGAAATTTGATGGTACTGGAGAAGTATGAGGGTTTGTGAGGATTTCTTTTTAACATGGGAAACTGATGATTTTGAATGTGGGTGGAAATTATCTAGCAGAGAGGAAAGAATGTGGTGATGATGAGGAGAAGGGAGATTGATAAAGGGAGGTTCTTTATAGGTGAGTTGGCATGGAACTAAACTTCCTTCTGTGTAGGTGAGTTGGCATGGAACTAAACTTCCTTCCTTCTGGGTTCAAAATGCTGATTAGGGTTCTGTAGGTCTGGGGTGGAGCCTGAAATTCTGCATTTCTGTAGTAAGTCCTTGATGATGTCTGTGTTTCTAGTCCCTGTGCTATAATTTGAGCAGAAGAACTTGGTACTTTGAGAACCAGGACTAGCAGGGTATATTGATTCATAATCCTATAGATTGGTGGATATGGTTGGGGTTTGCGCATTGTGTCTTCAGATTGTTTCTGTTTTCTCAGTAGAACAGGAAGCAAGTCATTATCCTAGAGTGAGGATGAAGGAGATGGTGTAAAATCAGCTGTTTGGTAGAGTTAACAGTCTAGAATGTAGGATGGTGGGGTTGTACTCTGGGCCCACTTGTGGTTAGTGGTTATGAATTTAAACCAAGACCTATTGAATATGGGTGTGTGTGTGTTACTCATTTACTTTCAGCTACACACATGGGTGAGTGTGAGCAGTTGGTGGGTAGATGTGGTTTAGAATGGTAAGTATTTTGGAGGGGAGAGGGGCAAGTGATTCATGGGTGTATACAAGGTAGCTACAAATGATGGGGCTGTGGAATCTGAACTGGGAAAGGAAGAAAATAAGAGAATCCTAGGTTAAACAGAAAATGTGGGGTTTTTGTTTTGTTTTTAATTGCACGTCTTCTTCCAATCTTTAATTTGCTAAGGAGCTCTGTAAATCTTCAGGAGAGGAAAATAGTGTTCATGTCCTCAGTTTCGTTTTTTTTTGTTTTTAATTAGGGAACTCTTTCTGTCTCAGCATCTCTCTGAGTTTGTATTCCACTAAATAAACTAAGGGAAGGATGTCTTAACACTTTTGGCTAAAGCCAGGTATTAACATTGGGGATTATGATTTCATTTAAATTGGAGGGTTTTGATGCATGTAAGAAAGGAGGAAAGTCTTAAGGATTTTTTTAAAAATTGGCTTTTGTCAGCTCTAAAAACTATTCTTATGTGTATTTTTTAATTTTTGTTAGAACAGACTGTTAACATCCTTATTAAGTAATGCAGATTTATAGTCATAGCCATATAATAAAATAATTACTCTGTGGGCAAATACAGAAAGATTTTCAACCATTGGTGTTTTTTTTTGTCTTTTTGTCTCTCTTGGATATTACAGATGACCATGGATGAAAAATATGTAAACAGCATTTGGGACCTTCTGAAAAATGCAATTCAAGAAATCCAGCGTAAGAATAACAGTGGTCTTAGTTTTGAGGAGCTCTATAGAAATGCTTATACAATGGTTTTGCATAAACACGGAGAAAAGCTCTACACTGGACTAAGAGAAGTTGTTACCGAACATCTCATAAATAAGGTATCCAACCTTAAAGGACTATTGCTAATTCTATGGAATCTAGAAAATCCTTTATATACTATATAGTACTGTGACTAGCAGTGTTAGCTTTAAAGGCTGTAGGAAGCCTAGAGAAATAATAATTAGTGGCTGTATTCTAAAACCTCACTCAGAATTTCTAACCGGCTAAGTCACAATTTTTGATAATTGAGGGAAGATGAAATTTGTGATTTATGATAAATACATTCTTTGTAATCATTATTAAGGAAACAGACTTTGATTAACTTATAAATGCTTGTTTATTAATGTGTGATTTACAGATCATTATTTTTTCCTTGAAATGCTTAATCAGTCAGCCCATTTTAGCTTTCTCTACTTCCTCTGTATACTTGAAAGGAATAAAGCTACAATGTTTAAAAAATATCGTCTAAGACTTTTCACCAGTTGAAATTGACTCTGTTTTAACCAAGTTCCATAGTAAACATGAATTTAAAAAAAAAAAAAAAAAAAACAAAAAACATAAATTAGTGTTGGGCTATTAAAATTAGAAAATGTTTCTTTGGTTCTAAAATGATGTTTTTGTTTTTTTAGAATAAATCTTTATATAAAGCAAACTTTTCTATTGCAAGTATGTCTTGCTTTTAAGATTGTCTGATGAAATGTAAAATACCACAGATAAATAAAAACTTCTCAAAGTTTTTGTGTGGTAGTAGGGTGTTCGTTTTTTAAATTTTATTTTGAAAAGAAATGGAAAAGTTGCACCAAATAGTACAGTGATCTCTTGTAGATTCAACAGTTGCTAACATTTTGCCAATCTTGCTGTTGATACTTGTTATTATTACTATTATTGATATTACTATTACTGAACAATTAGTGAATAAGTTTTAAAATCATTTACCCTCAAATACTTTGGGATGTTTGTCCTGAGAACAAGGAAATTCTCTCACTTAACCAAAGAACAATGTTCAAAATTAGGCAGTTTAACATTACTATAATACTGTTACCAAATACAGTCCACATTCATATTCATCAGTTGTCCTCTGTAGCAGTGATGTCCTTAGAGCAGTTCATTTTCTGATCCAGGATCCAATCCAGGATCATACACTCCGTTCCTCAGCTTTTTGTTTTTCAGCACATTGACATTTTTGACGAGTATAGGCCAGTTGTTTTGTAGATTGTCCCTCGGTTTTTGGTTTGTCTGATTGTTTCCTCATGACTAGTTTCAGGTTATGCATTTTTGGCAGGAATAATACATAAGTGATGTTGTGTCCTCAGTGCATCACATCAGGAGGCACATGATGTCAGTTTATCCCATTATTGGTGATGTTAACTTTGATCACTTGGTGTCCGCCAGATTTCTCCACTGTGAAGGTACCTTTTTTCCCTTTGTAATTCATAAGTAATTTGTTCAGATATATTTTGAGACTGTATAAATATCCTGTTCCCCAAGAAACTTTCATGTGATGGTTTTAGCATCCATTGATGATTCTTGCATGAATCATTATAACTATGGTGGTTACAAAATAGTCACTTTCTGTTTCTACTATTCCTTCCATAATTTCTTTCTCTTAAATGGGATTATGTAAGCAGGTAGCTAGTGTTTCAAGAAGCAAAGTGATTGTGGTGTTCATGCAATCAACAGGTTTTTTTAGTGCCTGCTCTCCACAGCTTTCTAGGAAAATGCAGTGGGTGCGAAGGGTTATGATACCCTTGTCTTTACTGTGATGTAAGAGATGATGCAGACATTTGGATACCAGTGTGAGGCGTTATATAATTAAATGGCAAATGAATTGAATGAACAGTAAATGGCTTAGGAATTCATAGGAGGGAGAGATTATCCTGGGCTGTAAGATTTCATGGGAAGATATCAAATTGAACTGAGCCGTGAAAAATTTGGGATATAAGTGAACAATGTGGAAGGCATTCCAGGATGGCAGATGTCATGTGATTATACAGAAATAATAAATTTGGTATACTTAATGTGTACTAAAGGTGGTAAATAAGAATTTGAGGTATATAATAATTTGTAGGGATTAATAGATTGTAATGTTGCAAAGGTGGTTTGGGAACAGATTGGAGAAAGACTTGAATGTCAAGCTAAGGAATTTGGACTTAACAGTTTTTTTGGAAATTTTTAAGTGGATGATAATGTGACAGAATATTTTAAGAAGATTAGGATGAAAATGATATATAAATGTAGAATTGGGAGATTGTTTGCTAGAAGCAGGGGAGAACCTGGAAATTTTTGAGTAAAGCGATAGGCTAGAAATGAATAGATTGAGGAGGTGACAGATTTTGTTTTCGGTAATATTAGAGATTTTTATAGTTGGAAGCAGCCTTAGAGATCATTTCACATGTGAGGGAAATTGAGTGTGAGATCATCACAGAATTGTGTTTAGAGATATACAGGTTTAGAGCTTGAGCAGGAACTCCGAACTGGAGATCGAGGTTGGACGTGTGGTAGCACGTACTGAGGATTAAGTGTTGGAGTCCAGAGAACAAAAATCCCAGAGCCAAAGGACAAGTCTTCAAAAACAAACTGGTACGTAGGTGTGGGAAATGAAGAAGTCTAATTTAAGAAACTTGGCATCAAAAGAAAGAAGAAATGTGGAGTGGGAGAATTTTGCTTCAAGCTGTTGAAGGGGAGAAGACTGGAGCATCGGAGTTCTTGGATATGGAGAGAGTGCGGAATTGAGAACGACTGAGAATTAACGGTAGAACAGAGGCACGTTCTCATTTGCCGGAGATTCCATGGTGAATGATGGTAGTGACTGTGTGCTTGGTTCAGTTCTAGTGCATTTATTTACATGTTTTAGTTCTTGGTGACAAACTAATGAGCCAGATACTACGATTCTCCCCTGTTTTACAAATGGGGAAACCAAGGCACAGAGACTTAGTGATTTGTCCAGATGAACATAGCTAGTAAGTGGCCTAGCTGGAACAGTATTCAGGCAGCGTGGCTTCAGGCTGAGCCCTTGACTTCTCTGTAGATCTGCTCCTGAGGCATAATGAATGGATCAAGATGCAGTAAACACACTGAAAATGAGGGGATTCAAGTAAATTGCCTCAGTGTTTGTAAAGCTATAGTCCTTTAAATTCTAGCTCTTGCTTTATTTATAATTAAAATGAAGGAGCTGGCAGTAATATCTCCTGAGATTCTTTAGTTCTAAAACTATTACAAATCTAATAATTAAACTGTGCATCTTCTGGAAACGTGAAGAGACTCGGAGTAGCCCTTTTTGGGTATATACTAAGAAATTGGCAAGTGAGGAAAAAGATAGCTCAGTAGGAGTTGGCCTGAATGTGCGATTTGCCGTTTTTGTCTGTCTTGAAGTGCTGCTTTGCAGCTTGGGCACAGATGCGGAAAAAACATCTGTAGTTATGTGCTGTGTTGAGAATTGGCTCCTCCAAAAAGCAAGGAGAGGAGGGGAGACCGGAGTGGAAAATCCGTGTTTAAGTGATTTTTCAACTCTGAAACATGGTTAGGTAGAAATTGAAGTCATGTGAACATTACTCTGTGCTAACTGTAAGAGTTTCAGCATATTTGTGAGTTGCTTAAGGTGGTCCCATACCTAAGGTTAATTGTTACTTCGAAATATAGGCAGTTAGTTCCCTATAATATGTATGTTCCAGAGAACATGTAGTCAAGTTAATTGTGCTGAAGAAATTATATATGCCACCTTCTTTTTATTTCTCTTACATAGGCATTAATGATACATCACCAGCATCTCAACATGTTCGTCGATTTTTTTTTTTTTCTTTGACAAACACTCATTTGACAAGTTTAAACTAGGCAATTTCTGACTAGGAGATGTACCAATACTAGTTTATCTCAGAATCCATTTCTTTATTTCAGCTGAATTAAGTCTTTTAACCTCTGCTAGTATCTGTGCTCATTTTTGGGTTTTCTACTTAACTTCTTTCATTTTTACTCTTAACCACACAAATATAGTACTATTATATGAAGGGCACACGAACAGGGCCATTATACATTATACATTATACATTGTACATTAATGTGCCCTGGTGCAGGAAATCCCAGTTTTTTCTGCCAAATGGGACTTAGGAATGTTACTAACATAATGTGCAAAAGTGTAGTTTGCACGAAAATTGCTATTACCTGTTTGTACGTTGAATTCTCTGACAGGAAGGTGAGAGAATGGTTTAGGGTTCTGTGGGATCAAAGTAACCATCTTCAGTCTCACAGAATGTGTTCCTTTTTGTGGTTCTGAAAGCCTTACTGTGTGGTCTAGTCATCAGGGGTTTTTTTGTTCACTGTGCTTTTAGCAGTTTGCTGAACTGCGTAAGCAGTAACATTTTTTTTTAAAGCAAAGTTATTTCCTACTCAAGTGAACATTTCAGTGCTATGGTATAGGCAGCCAGAACCTATTTTTTTTTTAATGTTGAAGGTTTCAGATGAAATACATTTTTATGGAGAATTGGGGCTGGTTTATCATAGTTGCTAGTGCCCTGGATTTAAGATGAGAATAGTAAACATCTGGGCAATATCTTTGGTAAAGCAGAGTGGCATAAGTAAACTATCAGAGCACATGAATGGAGGAACTTCTTTGAGATGAAAGTAACTGATTATTGGCTCTAGAGGTAATTTCACAAAATTGAAGCTGACATAGAAAAGCTAAATGCTTTTCTCTTACTTGGTTAGTATATTCTTCCTAGGTCTGGAAGAATGGTCCCTTTGAGGAAACTGAGATCCGAAGGAATTCAGTAGATTTCTCTAGACCACAAAGCAAAACTTAGGGTGTGATATGGCTCTTGTGCCTTGCCATAAGAAAAAACTCTGGTCTTATTTTAGAAAATATGAAAACATTTCAGAATTCACAGGGATTGGCTTTTCTTTAACATTTATTTCTAAATAAAATAACTTTAAATTCATGGTTATACTAGAGAAAAAAAGTTCTGCTACTTTCTAATTTTAAGGATTTTTAAATTGTAGATCATTTTGTTAAAGCCTCAAAAATATCCCCATAAGGTTTATCAGTACAGAATTCAGCATTCAAAACTGTATGTTACTTGCTACCTCTGACTTAGGTGTAAAAAATTAGTTGGGATGCATTTGATCCCTGCACACATGGAACAGATTAACAAGTAAACAAATGTTTAGTTATAAAACATAGTGAAGAAAATGGGCTGTGGCGATAAAGAAGAGGGTAACTATGTAGGCCAAGAAGGGGGTCTCTGAGTAAGTAATACTTGTAACGATGTTTAGACTGGGACTTGAAGAGTGAGAAGGTGCTCGTGACAAAAGTGGGTTGAAGAGCATTCCAGGCAAAGGGGATGGCTGTAGAATATTTTTTCTTTACAGGACCAGATAGTCAATATTTTCAACTTCCTGAGCCGTATGTTCTCCGTCGGCAGTCCCTCAGCCCTCTCCTGTTGTAACACCGGAGGAGCAGTAGACCATATGTAATGAATGGATGTGGCAGTTTTCCAGTACAACTTTATTTTAGAAAGACAGCAGGCCATCCTTTGCCAATCCCTGGAATAGAGAAATTGAAAACAAAGCCTGTTGTGAATGGGGAATTAAGTATTGGCAGTGGGGAAGAATGGGACAAGATGAGGTTTGGAGAGAGGCATTGAAACCATGGTGTAAAGGTTTCATACTTAATTATATGTGCATTAGGAAGTCATTCAAGAATTTTAAGCAAGACAGAGACGTGATCTGACGCAGATCTTTAAAATACTACTCTGGTTGCTATGTGGTGACTAAATCAGAGGGCCCAAGAGTTGAAGTGAGCAGAGCAGGAAGGAGTAATCTAGTAATTCAGGTGAGCGATAGTGGTGATTTACATGAGTGTAGTGACATTGGGGATAGAGACATTTCAGATTCAGGATACTTTGAATATAGAAAGATTGTTACCTCTGAATAGATTGTGTAGGGAATGAGGAGGAGGAATCCAAGATGACTTCTAGGTTTTTGGTTCTTGAACAGCAAGGTGTTTCTATTTTTTTCAACATAGGTTTG
This sequence comes from Leopardus geoffroyi, assembly GCF_018350155.1. Lineage (NCBI taxonomy): Eukaryota > Metazoa > Chordata > Mammalia > Carnivora > Felidae > Leopardus > Leopardus geoffroyi. The sequence goes on along the minus strand of NC_059328.1, from coordinate 208,202,897 downwards.
GGGTAGAAAAAGGAGTTTCCATTTGAATATATTAATCTTAAGATGCCAGTGAAATTGGATACGCAAGTCTAGTTCTCTGAGAAATTTTGACTGGAAATGTAAATTTGGGAATTGTGAGCATGTAGATGCTACATAAAACTTTGGAAGTGGATAAATTCACACAGAAGAAAACGAATGGGGACTTCAGATTTAACCCTGAGGAATTTAAATGTTTCATGTAGATTTAAGGATTGCAATGGAAACTGAAAAATAGCCAGGTACTTTAAGACTCAGCTCTCACCTTAAGTTATAAAATCATTTAATGTCAACATTTATTTAGCAGTTTTGGTTTTCATAATCATTTTGTCTGTGTGTATATGTGTGTGTGTGTGTTTGTGTGTGTGTGTGTGTGTGTGTGTAATGGCTGAAGACTATTTTTTTTAATTAATTTACTTTTTTTTAACATTTATTCATTATTGAGAGAGAGAAACTGAGCATGAGGAGGGGAGGGGCAGAGAGAGGGGGAGACACAGAATCCGAAGCAGACTCCAGGCTCTGAGCCGTCAGCACAGAGCCCGACGCGGGGCTCGAACTCACAAACCGTGAGATCATGACCTGAGCTGAAGTCGGATGCCCAACCGACTGAGCCACCCAGGCGCCCCTAAAGACTACTTTAAATTTCAGTGTAGTGCCAGTCAGTTCTGTTACTTGTGGGCAGGGGTAGGTAAGGTTAGAACCATCCTGTTTTTAATTTTTTTTCCCCTCCTTCAGCTTTATTGAGGTGTAGCTGACAAAATTGTTAAGATATTAATGTGTTTAGAAGATTGCTGTTTGGGATTTAAACTTGACAGAAAGCCTTTAAGCTCATAGTAAAGTAACTGAGGACTTCTTTTTCTTCTTTATCCACTACTGAACACTCCATATTTAATGATAAATAACCTAGAAGTAGCTGCAGTGGAAAAAATACTGGGTAGAAAGAAGGGAGAACTGGGCTTTAGGCCTAATTCTACCACTAACAGTCTTGAACAAATTACTAGACTTTCTCCTGGATTTCGGATTATTAATTTATAAAATGAGATTGGGATTGTTTTTGTTAATAATCTCAATGAGCTTTAAAATTGTATAATGGCTTGTGTGTCTTGATAATTTTGGTTTATTAAGACTTAGGAAGATTATAGTTTTAAAGTTTACCATTGTTCTTTACTGTGCCATAATAAGTATTTAGAATAAAAACATTTTCTTTTTCAAAAATATTTATTTATATTTGGGAAGGAGAGAGAAAAGTCCCAAGCAGGATCCGCACTGTCAGCGCAGAGCCTAACATGAGGCTCGAACTCATAAACCGTGAGATTGTGATCTGAGCCAAAATCAAGAGTTGGACACTTAACCAACTGAGCCACCCGGGCGCCCCTCCCTCCTTTTTAAAATGTTTATTTATTTTTGAGAGAGAAAAACATTTTTAATTGTTTCTTAAAATCAGGGGAGAAACTCTTATTTTAATGTGGCAAAAATTTTATTCTAATTTCGTGATGCTTAATAGTTTCTTAAATTAGCCTTATGCTTAATTTCCTCTCTTTCTCTCAAATTAACTCTGTAGTAAGAATTGAGTAATGTGGGAGCCTCATAAATGAGCTAATTCTTGTGCTTTGAAAGTTTGAACAAAAAAGATACTGACTTTTTAGCTCTACTAGAAACAACTTCTTACTGCTAAAAAGAATATTTATTTAAAGTCTTTCTGTGAGCACTGGGTGTTATATGTAAGTGAGGAGTCACTAAATACTCCTGAAACGAATATTACACTCTATGTTAACTAACTGGAATTTAAATTAGAAAAAGAAAAGAAAAAGAAAAAAAAGAAAAAAGAATTTGTCCTGTAGATATATTTAAATATGTATATAAAGAGTATGCTACTGTTTATTGTAGTATTGTATTTAAATGCCAAAAAGGCTGAAAACTCTCTAAATGTTAACTAATAGACTGTTCAATAAATGGAATTATATCCACACAATGAAAAAAAAATCCATCCATATAACCTGTGTTTTTCAAATAATATCTTACTTTGGAAGGAAGGCAGATTAGTCAGATTAGAGGTTCCTCCCGCTCACTTTTCATTCATTTAGAAAACTACTAAGGACCTCTCATGTGCCAGGCACTCCTCTAATAAGCATTTACGTTATATCAAAGGTCCTTGTCCTTACCTTTGGGGAACTTAAGCTTTGGACTTAAGCACTTGAAAAACTGAAGCTTTGAAGAATAGTTTGAATTTTTAAATGGCTTTCTTGTTTGAGGTTTTTTGTCTTGTTTGTATGTTTGGTAAATTGAAAAGTCTTTCTGTAAAGTAACACACTACTGTTTATTTTTTGTATGTAGGGTTTCCTTTGCTGAAAATGGTATCTCTGGGTAAACTATTCTTTCAATATATTGCTTTTTCTTCCCATTTTTAAAGAGAGAATGAGAAGAGCCAGAATTTTAAATACTGTGTATTCACCAGTAAATTAAAGTGTTTCTGTGAGGGTACTAATTGCATGTGAAAATGAAGTTGGTATTTCCCGGTAAGCTCTGGACTATTTTATAAGTCAGTTATTTATTTATTTATTTATTTATTTATTTATTTATTTATTATTTTTTCAACATTTTTTTTTTTTTTTTTTTTGGGACAGAGAGAGACAGAGCATGAACGGGGGAGGGGCAGAGAGAGAGGGAGACACAGAATCGGAAACAGGCTCCAGGCTCTGAGCCATCAGCCCAGAGCCCGACGCGGGGCTCGAACTCACGGACCGTGAGATCGTGACCTGGCTGAAGTCGGACGCTCAACCGACTGTGCCACCCAGGCGCCCCATAAGTCAGTTATTTAAACAGACTTGACTTTTTATAAGAAAGCTTTTTAGTGCTTTTCTTTGTAGGCAAATGTGGATGAATGTAGGTTTTTTTTTTTAAATGGCATTTATAAAATATAAATACAATGATTGCAGTGAATTATAAGAGGACATTGATAGAAACACTCAGGAATAAGATTTTCCTTAGCAAAGACATTTCATTTCAGAGGCCCACAGATACTGAGTCTCTTGTGTTTCATCTGCCAAAAAAATAATTAAGACACTATGCCTGTCAGCAAGACTCTCCCAATTTTAGTGGAGGTAATCAGATTTGAAGGAGAATTATTTTGCCTGAAGAATTCAGGGCAGAGTAGAAAGAGGAGGTCATTTTCGACGAGCCTTAAATAATTATTAAAGATTCATCGTGTGAACAAAGGCGATATGAGTTCAAAAAGGCAGGTAGGTACGATGAGCACAGTCACGTATGGTCAGTGTAGATGGAATATAAAAGGTGTCTGATGGCATTTTTTGGGAATGAGAGTGTTAAAGTTAGTTGGACTCGTTTTTGAAAAACATGGTAGGGGACTTGGGTTTTATCCTGTGGGTGGTGGGAACCATTGGTTTTCACCTTCTAAAAGAGACTGACCGGAGTGGAGATGGAGTGAAAGATTTAGTAGGCATTCCTTCTTCAGTGCTTCATTGCTGGGCATCTTTCGTTCGCCTGCCATCTTGTCTTGTCCTTTTTTTCTAACTGAAAAGTTGTTGAAGGAAACAATCCATTTCATTGAATATTGCTTGGGGTGATGATGAGGAAGAAGGCTCTGAGCTAGAGGTACAAACCCTTAATGAATATGTTTTGGAAGGGTGGCTTGAATAGGAATAGAGTAATCCCCAAAGAGGAAGAGATTACTGGGGATAGCGTAGGGGACAGAGACCATTAGAGAGTCAGGAAGATAGCAACCATGGGATATGAGGGGAGTAGGAACTTGAGTAGCTACTACTTTAACAGGATTGGCAGAGAAATGATGTTGGGGGAGCGCCAGGCTTAAAGCTTGGCCTAGGTTATTTGGTAAATTCACCCATGTGTTACATATCAGCTATTCCCGCTTAAATTGTTAAGTAGCCTGTAAGCACTGTGAGGGCAGTTACCTACCTTTTCTGCTTTCTTGTCTGGTTGTAATGTCTAGTGATGTTTTTTTTAATTATAAAATAAGCAGACGAGCCAAGGGTAAGACCTGTTTTATTCATCTTCATGTCTCCTTCTCTTTCATATAGTTGGCACTCAGTAATTGTCGATTGAAATGAATCCCTGAGAATACTAGCAGTCAAATGGAAACCATGCTTTATATCCACGAACTGCCAAATTCTGTTTTGTCTTCCACGTGTGCAGTGATACTTACACCTACCCAAGTTAATTGCCGAATCCAAACCCTGTTTAAGCAGAGTGTATTTCACCATTTAAAAGCACAGTGTAATTTCTGGGTTGTATATCTCTCATTTTTTGAGATGGTTCTGCTGGCAGCCAGATCGTGTGATCCTGTGGAACTGTGGACTTTTTTCCTCCACGTTAACTCAAGAAACGAAAAGACTGATTGCCATATTGCCATGCTTTGTATATGTCTTACTACTTACTCTGTAAGTGGCCCTGTTGTTCAAAGTTTATGATAGTGCTATAATGGTTTTTTATGCATATCTTTTGTTTTAACCATTGTGAATGGAATACTCTACAAATGTTAGATAATTCATGTCCTTCTGTGGTACACTTAGGCTCCATTAAGTAAAAAGCTACCAGTTTTCATGGTACTACTTTGTACTCAAAGAGAAATCAGGCTTTTTCTAAGGTGTATTATTTTTTTAAGTTAATACTGTGAATTTATTTTTTAAAAATGAAGCCAAATTTAGACAGTTTGTTACTTAAATATGTAGCAGATATTCTTCATGCATGAAATTAAAAAGTATGTTGTCCTAACTCCCACTCCATGCCCCTACTTTGAGCCTCTCGTGATTCTCCAGTGCTTCCCATCATACTGTACTTTGTATTAAGGTCATATGAATGCTAATGTTAGGCTCCTCTTTTCTCCCTTCCCCCATAGAGACTGTAAAGTGTCTGAATGCATTTTGTATCCCCCATAGTGGCTAGCACCCTGGTTTGTTTGTCGGAAGTAATCATTAAATACTTGAACTGATAGTTCGAAGAAAGATTTTTATGTTACCCTTTTGAGTGAAGAGCTTCGTTTTGACACTTAAAGAGCAAGTGAGGGAATATTGCCACTAGGAATGAGTTTTATGTTAAAATTACAAGTAATGTGCTCTTTGTAAAATGGTTAAACTTTTATTACTAACTACGTATACATTAGTAAAATTACTTCTAGAAAAGTCTTCTGTTGGCAGTCAAGAAACAAGTTTTCCCTGTAGTCACTATCTTACTGTTTGGTCAGTGGTATGATTCCTCTGATCAAGACGGCCACCTTTATTCTAAAAGTTAGTGGAAAAAATGAGAAACAACACTGTCTAGGAAATATTGAAAGGTCAGTGATCTTTAGATCATTCAGGAATTTCTTGTCATTAGTCAATGCTTGGAAAGTGTAAGATCTCTACAAAAGTTAAGATGAGTTCTCCCAACCTTGGTAGAAGTTTGCTTTGAAATACAAAATTCTGAGGTGGTTATATGTATTACGAGAGAGAGCAACGTCTGTTCACCAGCCATATATTGAATACACAAATAATAGGATATTAGCTGCATTACAAGTTCCTCAACCTGTAAAAAAAAAAAAAAGGACACCTTCCAGTTACAGGGAGAAATAACTGTTTTAGAAGAAAGGAAAGCAAGAATCAAGTGGGAATTGAGGCTTAGGAAATAATTGTATAAAGTATTTAAACATATGTATGTTTTATGTTTCATGCTTTCAAAATCTCAAGCACTTGAAAATGCAGATTCTGATTCAGTAGGGCTAACATAGGATCTGAGATTGTGCATTTCTCTCTCTCTCTTTTTTAATGTTTATTTATTTTGAGAGACAGAGCAGAGGAGGGGCAGAGAGAGGGGGAGAGAGAGAATCCCAGGCAGGCTCTGTGCTGTCAGTGACAAGCCTGATGCGGGGCTTGAACTCACGAACCGTGAGATCATGACCTGAGCTGAAACCAAGAGTCGGATACTTAACCGACTGAGCCGCCCAGGCACCCCTGAGATTGTGCATTTCTAATAAGTGCCCAGGTGATGATGATGATGAATCTTGACGATGACAGTGCTCTGTGGACATTTATAGAGTAGCAAGATCAAATATCTGTGCTAATAATATGAATATGTAATACAAGTAACATTTTGATATTCGCAAATGCTTATATGGCATTTACTGTGGGCTGGGCCTTGTTAAAAGCATTATTTGTATATTAACTGATTTTATCCACACAACAGCTCCTTGCAGCAGGTGCTGTTACTGTTCCTCTTTTGTAAAAACTTGATGCACAAAGAAATTAAGTTACTCACGGTCACGTATCTATTAAGTGTTGGATCTGTAATTTGCATCAGGCAGGCATGCTTTCCAGCCTCTGCACTCTGGTGTTGCCACTATTCGCTCTGTGGAACTGTTGCATAAAAATAGCAAAACATAACACTATTTTTAATCTTTTAATTCAGGAATTCTCAGGAGAAAGGGAAGAGCTGTGGAGCTTTTTAAAAACTGTCCGATTAAGAGACATGTCTTCTATACTCCATGGTTTGGCTTCTCTGGAGATCACTCCTGTAGGTAGCCACTTTTATTGCAGGTTTATATCACATCACCCTGGTGTGGTTGAAAGGTTTTTGAGATCTTCAAGAATAACTCTTTAATGACATTCCTTGGAAAAATAGGGTTTCCCTAACTGGTAAAATTTGTAAAGTGACAAGCCCTCAAATCATGTGTGCGGGACTCTGAAAAAGTTCAGATGTTGTTAAGTGGGAACTTAAACGCTATTTTGTGATCATGTAAATGTTGCACACTTACGTAAATAGTTCAGTCAGATGAGATAAGCAATATTTGTTTTAGAATTTAGAGCCAGAGAGGTACTTTTTAGCAGGTCCTGTGGCTCTCAGGTTTTTTTTTCTTTTCCAAACAGTGGGAAGCCCCACTTTTAAAATCATACAAAACCAATATAAATCATATTTGCTCAGTGAAGTGGAGCCTGCCCTGCAGTGGTACTAAGACATCTTAGTGGAGCAGGATGTGAATGCCATTGTTCTTGTCAACCCCACTGATACAAAAGGTGAGAGGAGCTCTAGACCAGATAGGTTAAGTAACTTATTCACAGTCCTAGTTACTAACTTCCCTGGAAAGTTGTTTTCAAATACTAATTTGATTGTTTTAACTCTTGGGTGACTGTTAAAATCTGGCAGATTTCTAGGAGGTTACAGCTTTTAAAGTTAGAGTTTCTCTGTGATATTTTTAGAATGTTCTTTGTGTAATTAGCATGTGCTCCATGACCCATTTTGTGTTTCTAATACACAATGTGTATTTCAGTGCAAGGTAGTGCTAAATACAATTTTCCGTACTTCAGAGATTTGTCTGTATTTGAAATTGTCCTGCATTTTGAGACTTTTAAGAAGGAAGTCATTCATTTTCAGTAGTTCATATCATCGTTAATGATATGGCTCAGTTCTAGTTTCAGCGGACTTCACAGCCAAAATCTTTATAATTAGTGTTAGCTGATGAATTTCTTCGTGTCACCTAAATATTTAATTAGGATTGGCTGGCTTGGATTTTGCCCAGACATTGAAACTTATAGAGGGTGAAAACATCTTAATGAATGATTTAATTTGTGTGTGTGTGCACCCGCCCCCCTCCCCCGCCGGGTACTAGTGCTGTTAGAGGGTGGGGGGAACTGTGAGATCATTAATGTCCTTTGATTCTCCAACCAGCCAAGAGTTGCTGGCCCAGGGTTGGCCTCCTTGTCAATCCATGAAGGTATTTGGTTAAGAAAACTCAAGGCAAAGACTGGGAGTTTAGAGGTCTTGCTCATGCCTGCTGGCCTCTCCTGTCATCCTCCTTTCCATCCTTCTCTTCCTTTTGCCAGTAATTTGATTGATTTGAGAATGTGTTTCCTGCAACTTGGACATTAATTTATCAGTGAACAGATTTTATCACAATGGTGAAAAATAAACATTTTCTTTTGACTTAGTAATTCCACTTTAATCTTTGCTAAGGATATAATTAAAAGGACAGGAAAAGCTATGTTCACAGAAATGAAGAATGTAGTATGCCAACATGAATTATTCCAGAGTCATTCATAGGTTTACACTCTCAAAATAATAATTCTTTCATTGTTTGGCATTCAAGTTGGATTTTTTTTTTTTTTTTAAGAGATGATTTTTTATTTTTATTTTAGAGAGAGCATGCTAGTGGGGGAGAGGGGCAGAGGGAGAGAGAGAATCCTAAGCAGGCCCATGCTCAGCACAGAGCCCAGCATTGGGCTCGATACCATGACCCTGGGCTGAAATCAAGAGTCGGATACTCAACTGACTGAGCCACCCAGGCACCTCTCAAGTTAGTTTTAAAAATAAGCATTGTGGGGGCGCCTGGGTGGCTCAGTCGGTTGGGCGTCTGACTTCAGCTCAGGTCACGATCTCGCGGTTCATGAGTTCGAGCCCCGCGTCGGGCTCTGGGCTGTTGGCTCGGAGCCTGGAGCCTGCTTCTGATTCTGTGTCTCCCTCTCTCTCTGCCCCTCCCCCATTCATGCTCTGTCTCTCTCTGTCCCAAAAATAAATAAACGTTTAAAAAAAAAAAAATAAGCATTGTGGCATCATAGCTTATGTTTATGATATATAATAATAAAATGGTCTAACTTGAGAATCATAATTGTTGCAAGTTCTTAAAAAGCCAATATCAATAAAAGTAGCCTTTTATTTTTATGTATAGTTTTATGAATTTTAGCCCATGTATAGATTCATGTAAATGCTGTCATGATCAGTACAGAACATTTCTTCACCCCAAACACTCCTATTCATTTATATTCACATCGTCCTCCCACCCCAGTACCTGGCAACCACTGATCTGTTTCGTCATTATAGTTTTGTTTATCATGTAAATGGAACAACACAGTCTATAACCTTTTGAGACCAATGTCTTTCATTCAACATAATTATTTTGAGATTGAACCAAGGTGTTGTATGTATCAGTAGTTTGTTCCTTTTCGTTGCTGAATGGTATATCCTATTGTATGAATGTACCACAGTTTACATATCCATTTACGTGTTGTATGTAGTGTTTTATGATTATGAAGAGAGCTGTTGTAAACATGCACATATAGATTTTGTGTGAAGAGAAGTTTTCATTTCTCAAGAATAAATATCTAGGAGTGGGATTGCTGAGTCATATGGCAAGTGAATATTTAACTTCATAAGATACTGCCAAACTGTTTTCCTGTCAGGCTGTACCATTTTGTATTCCCGCTAGCAATGTATATAAGAAGAGTTCTAGTTGCTTGGCATCTTTGCAAATACTTGGTATTGTTAATATATTTTGCTTTAGCCATTATCGTAATGGGTGTGTAGTGGTATCTCATGTTTAAAAGTTTCATTTCCTTAATGGCCAGTGTTGTCGGACATCTCTTTTCACGTGCAAAGTTGCTTTATATAACGTCTTTGGTGAAGTGTCTATTCAGGTCTTTTGCCCATTTCTTAATTGTTTGCTTTCTTTACAGAGTTGTAAGAGTTCTTCTCTCCCTGTGTATCTCTATATAGAGAGAGACGTGAGAGATTTATTCTGGATACAAATTATTTGGTATTTTCTCCCATTCTGTAGCTTGTTTACTGTTTAAACAGTCTTCAGAACAGAAGTTTTTAATTTTGATGAAGTTCAGTTTATTATTTTTTTAAATCACTTTTAGGTTCATAGCAGAATTAAGAAGAAGGTGCAGACATTTTGTGTATTTCCCACTGTCTCCCCCACTATCAGCATCTCATACCAGAGTGGTACATTTGTTACAATGATTAACCCACAGTGACTTATCATTATCACCCAGGTTCCATATTTTATATTAGAGGTCACTCTTGGTGTTGTACATTCTGTGGATTTAAGTGAATGTATAATGAAATGTATCCACTATTGTAGTGCCATACGGAATAGTTTCACTCTCCTAAAAATCCTCCGTGCTCTGCCTGTTCATCTCTCCCTCCACCCTAATGCCCACTGATCTTTCTATTGTCTCCTTAGTTTTGCCTTTTCCAGAATGTCATGTAGTTGGAATGATACCGTTAGATAGCCTTTTCAGATTGTGTTCTTGCACTTGATAATATGCATTTAAGGTGCCTCCATCTCTTTTCATGGCTTTAATGCCTCATTTCTTTTTAGTACTGAAGAATATTCTATTGTTTGGATGCACCACAGTTTATTGTTTCACCTACTGAAGGACATTTTGATGGCTTCCAAGTTTTGGACTTTATGAATAAAGCTACTGTAAACATCTGAATGTGGGATTTTGTGTGGACATAAATTGTTAACTCCTTTGGTACTTCTACCAAGGAGCATCATGGCTGGATCGTATGATTGGAGTACATGTAATTTTGTAAGAAATTGCCAGACCTGTGTATCATTTTGCATTCCCACCAGTAATGAGTAGAAGAGCTTGTTCACTACATCCACCTCAGCATTTAGTGTAGTCAGTGTTTTGGATTTTGGCCATTCTAATAGATGCGTAAAGGATGTCCCATTGTTGTTTTAATTTGCAATTTCCTTCTTTTTTTTAAGATTTTATTTTTAAGTAATCTCTGGGGCTTGAACACACAACCCCAAGATCAAGAGTCTCACTCTCCACCAACTGAGCCAGCCAGATGGCCCCTCAACTTGCAATTTCTTAATCAGAGATTGAATATCTCTCAGTATGCCATCTGGTTATCTTTTTGGTGAGGTGGCCAGGTCTTTTGCCAGTATTTTAGATCGGGTTCTCTTGTTGAGTCTTATGAATTCTTTGTATATTTTGTATAATAGTCCTTTGCCAGATAGGCCTTTTGCAGATATTTTCTCCCAGTATGTGTCTTGTCATCTCATTCTCTTCAGCAAAATCTGTTGCTCTTCAAGTGATTCTAATTCTCTGTCAGGTTTGTGATCTGCTGCTCTCGACTGCTGTCTGTATCTTGCTTTTTGCAAGGCCAAGGGCTATGAACAGCCATCAGGTTTCAACTGCTCATTTTAGCCTTGTCAGCTGGTCCCATCGTACTCTCTGTTTTCATGACTTTGTTACTTGTTTTTCCTTGTCTCACACTTCAAATTCCAGGTCTTCATCTGGACGACCTTCATGTAGCTTTTCTTACATAACATTGTTGCACATACCTGAGCTGCAGATCCACTTTGGACTGGACCACCTCTACGGCAGGCTTCCTTCCTGCTTGCCTTCGCTGGTGCAAAAACCAGTGCAGGGGTGTGTCAGGGAGCGAGACGAACAGTGTTAATTCACACACAGACTGACCCCACTTTTTATTTAAAATTTTCTGTATTCTGTTAACGATTTGTAAAATAAGGGTTAAGTCTTTTTTTCCCCATTTAATGTGTTTTTTGACTTATGTACAAACATACCTTCTTTTAAGAACCCCATTTTAATCTTCATGAAGGTTGAATTTTCATCCCCTTCCTCCTTTTTATGGTATGTATTTGAACAAATACTTGCTCACTCTTCATGTCTCAGAGTAGAAAAACATTTTTCTGAGGCAGCGTTAGAGGAAGAATTTTTTGCTCACAGAGTGATCTGAATAAGAGGAGAATGCAGCAAGTGTATCTAAGGCATTTATTTTATGTCTTCCAGTCACATATCTGTATTTGTGTGTGCATAGTCATTCAAAAATAAAGGGGCGCCTGGGTGGCGCAGTCGGTTAAGCGTCCGACTTCAGCCAGGTCACGATCTCGCGGTCCGTGAGTTCGAGCCCCGCGTCAGGCTCTGGGCTGACGGCTCGGAGCCTGGAGCCTGCTTCCGATTCTGTGTCTCCCTCTCTCTCTGCCCCTCCCCCATTCATGCTCTGTCTCTCTCTGTCCCAAAAATAAATAAACGTTGAAAAAAAAAAATTAAAAAAATAAATAAATAAAATAAATGTAAGAGTATGTCTGAAAAACAGATCTTCTGGGACACCTCTTAGAACTCCCATGTCCTGTTATAAAAGCTAATTGTGAATGTATTTAATACCGCCAAACTTTACACTTAAAAATTAAGCTGGTAGAGTTTACATCATGTGGAAGTGATGAATCATTTCTGCTTATGTCATTGGCCAAAGCAGATCCATGGCCACATCTCACTTCAACAGTAGACAGACAAATGAAATATAACAAAATTAACTTAATAGCAGATATTTTCTGCTAAGTAAAATTCATTGTTACTGATATGTCAGGATAAATTTTTGAAGTATGCAAATAAAGCAGTTTTATAATTTATGACACACTGTGCTCATTGATCACATTTTTCATTTTGTTGAAAGGCAGCAAGAAATACGAATATTACTTAAGTACTTGGTATGTTTTATTTTAAAGTGTATATAAGTTAGTGATTTTAGGAAACATCTTTTTTTAAATAACCTTAAAATTTTTAATTGGCAAGTTTTTCATTCATCTAACAGATACACCAAGCACATTTTTGCATTCCAAAATTAGGGTGACGTTAATACAGTTTAAGTGTAACTTGATTTTATAACAAAGGGTCATACCAAAGTTCATTTAAGTCCTTAAGAATAATTAATTGCTAGATATTCTGATGTTTGGAATACAGACATTTTATTTTTGTCATATAGTACGATTTCTCTGGCATTGTCATGATTTTAATTTAATTACTACTCGAAATTTAGTGTTTCAGTGAACGAATATGAAGCTTGGTGAAAAATTTTATAAATAGGTGTATTTTCATTTTGTAGTTTTTCTACCGTTAGCTACCTTGGGAATTTGCATCTGACAAGTGGTAAACTTAATGAGTTGAAATAAATGATACATTACCCACTTTACAAAAATGTGTTTATTTAACACAGTACTGTCTACGAACCTACATGAGTGTTTATCACTTTTGATATATATAGTCCAAATATTGATGGGTGATATGTGTTGAAGTCAAGGCACTTAGTCTTATGAAGAAAAGATTATATATAAAATAAAATTCTAAATTACGTCGTATAGGCTAGTGGTTTTCATAAGACACGTAGAGTAGAACAGACATACTGTCTCCTCACTAAAACCTCTTAATGACCATTTTTCCTCTAACATAGAAGAAAAGATAGATACATTTTTCTCAGTTTGAACTTATTTTGTCGTGTGTTGGGAATAGTGTGTTACGTGTATTTTTTTTCAGTCTTTGGTACTTCCAACCACTTGCTTATACTTGTTTATACTAGTGCTAACACACAATGACATTTTATTTACTGTTTATAATTCAAGTTGATAGATCTCTGTATATGTCAACACACGTATGAAATCATTTCTCACAGACCACCATGACTTCAGATTCTCCCCAACCTAAAAATGTTTAACCGCTACTGCAGATGTTTGGGGATAGAACATGTCTGCTGACACTGGAGTTGGGAGTTGAGCTAGACCACAGAGGGCTGGTTGGGTTTGCATGATTGACAGGTTGGCAGTGTGGTCCCAAAGTGTTGTAGGAACTTAGAGAACAGGCATACTGCTTCTTCATGATAAAAGCTAGAACCAGAGTCTGCATTCTTTTTTCTAGTCCGCAGTCTTCCCATTGGACTGATCACACGGCAGGAAATAGCAGTGGTCCGGAACCTCTTACTAGAGAAGGTGGCAGTATGCTTGTAGACTGTGGGAAGGAATTCTTGACGGCTGAGTTGTCTTAGCAAGATTGCATTAGGACGGCATTTCAGACTCCGGGCAACTTGATGTGCAAAGGCAGATACCCTGAAAAAGCTTACGGTGTTGTAGGTGGATCATGGTGTTCAAGGGCATGGTGAATGAAGTAAAGGGTCGTACAGATGCCAGGCACTGTGAGGTGTGGGAGGCACACAGAGAAGTCAGAATCCGTGCTGCCGTCGTTCTTACGTTTTAGTGAGAGCGACGGTAAACTGATAAATATGTGACAGAGTAGGTAGTGACAAGTACTGTGAGGAAAAATTTAGGGTTAAGAGTGGAGATAGAGGCTGTTGTTTGAAATAGGGCGGTCGGGGAAGACCTCTGTGTGGAGGTTAAACTTGAGCAGAAAGAAGTGAGGGCGTGAGCTCTGAAGCCTGCAGAAGAAAGGGCAGAGCACGGTTGCTGTGTGCAGCTCCGTTGTAGCTGGAGCACACTACGTTAATAGTTGATGCTCATTCAGTGTTCAGAGTGCCAAGCACTGTTCTAAGTGTGTTGCTGCTATTTCACATATAAGGAAACTGAAGCACAGAGTTGAAATAACTTAACACAAGGTGACACAGCTAGTCAGGGAGCTGGGATTTGAGCCCGGGTAGTTTGACTCCAAAGTCAGCATTCTCAACCATTCTATAAAGATGGGGAAAGGGAGGCGTCGTAGGAAATTTAGTTGGAGCAGTAGCCTGGGGCCAGTTATGTGGGGCCCTGTAGTTCCTTACGAGTATTTAGCATTTTATTCTTACTGTGATGTTAAGTTGTTGGAGGGTTGAGAAATGCCCAGGAGGTGGCTTTCTGATTCTGGAGGTCAGGAGATGGGTCTGGACTACACGACACATTTGTTAATTGTCTGTATAGAGGTAATATTAGAGCTTAAAATAATTCCACTGGTCTAATATGTGTTTCTTTGATTGAAAATGGGAGATTTCCACCTTGTTTTATTGAACAGATATGTGCATGTATACGTACAAGAGCGTGTAGGCGTGTCAACAAACTGTAATGAACTCTTCTGTCAATAGGTGCGAGAAGATGTACTAAATTCATTGAATAACAACTTTCTTCAAACGCTAAATCAAGCTTGGAATGATCATCAAACAGCTATGGTGATGATTAGAGACATACTAATGTATATGGTAAGTAGAGCTTTTTTGTTTTTCCTTTAGAAGTTAGCCATTTCAAAACACGGTGTCTTTCTGTCACATTTAGTTGGATGCTACAGGTCAGTGTGGAATGTGTTGTTGTTTTAAATAAACCATATTTCCTTTGCAAGGACCTACCTTAGCTTGTGTGAACTAAAATCTTACTTGTTTATATTTAATGATTAGAATGGAAAACTGAAAGAGAAAGATTTAATTTTGTTTTCTCAGTATCTAGCACATTGTGTTTCAAAATGGAAAATACTGAAAACCTTACTGACATCTCTTTTTGAGTAACTGGTTGAATGCGAGCAGACAGATGAAAGCTGAGTATTCTCTTACAAGTTTTTAAAACTTAATGTCCTTACATCTTCAGTGATGAGGATGTCGTTTTATACAAATATTTTTGTAATAAGTGCACTCTAATAGCTGCTGACTTCGTAGTAAATCTTTGCTGTATATATGTTACTCAGATATACATTCCATTTTTTATCTGTTGCGACTGTTTTATGTTTTTATGAGTCAAGAAAAATATCTTGTTCAGCAAGACAATTTGGAAAACATTGACTTGAGCTGTTTAATAACTTTCAAAGAGATTAAACAACCAAGTTTTTTCTTACCTTGGTGTGTTCATGGTAGGGAGCTGCATTCATCAAGCTTAATTATTGTGTCACCGCAGAATGATCAAGTCTGATGACTTTTCTTGTTGCTTTAGTGTTTATATTTGGGAATTGGACATAAGATTTTCTTCTCAGGTTTTACTCTGCTTTTCAAATTTTTATTTTCAGCTTCTTTAGTTTGATTTTAGTTATAGTGGTGAGAGCATGGCCTAGTTTCTTTCACTTGATAGAGTAAAGTGATGGTTGGAAAGAAGTTCCCACGAGAGCAAACAGCCGTGAAGTGTTTTGTTCTGTGCAGAGTCCAGTCAGGCCTGTGAGCCCTGGTTTCCTGGGGCTCCGTGGCAAGACGGGCAGGGAAAGGCCACTTCACTTTTCAGGGCTTTGCTAAAAGGTATAACGTATCATTTAGCCTTTCTGAGCCTCATTTTCCTCTTCAGGATATAGATTCATCTTGTGCTGACAGTTTGAGGTAAATGACATCACCTGTGAAAACATCCATCATACTGCCTGGGATGTAAATGTGAAACAAGTTAGCTTGTACTGCATAGTCTCATTAAGTTCTGGATTTGAGGAGTCTTTAAATTTTAACACAAACACTAAGCTAGAAAACCACTTGTAATTTCATGGTCCATTACTCTATTGATAAAAGAATATTTTAATATTATACACACCCTCCACTCTGACATAATATTATTTTAAAAACTTCTGTTTTCTTTCAGTTCCCTTTTGGGGTAGGGGGGAGCGGGGAGAGGGTTCCCAAGTGAAATCTCAAGACTGAATCCTATTATGTGACCATAGTCCAGAAACTAGTTTATTCCTCAGCTTCCTCATTTATGAAACGAGCATACTGTTGTACTCACCGGGTAGGGTAGCCACGAGGCTAGAAGGTGCCATTCATGCATAGCACTTACAGCACCTGGACCGTAGCGTCATGTGCTCCGTCACAATTTACTAGGATTAGTATTTCTTGTCCCTTCTTCTTTCATCAGACCCGTCTGATAGTGCCTCAACCCTGGTTAAACCCAGCAAGCTCCCTTTCCTGGGCCTCTGCTGGAGGAAACCCCACACGAGGTGGATCAGTGCCACTGTCTGTCCTTTGTCACGGACCTCCAGTTGACCCTTCACACTGTCCAGCGGTCGTCTTGTCCCTCCACTTCTCCTCAGACGTTCAGCTCTCCTGCTGGCCTCCTCACTCTTGATAAATAAATGATCTTGCCTTCCACCTCCCAGGGGAAAGAGCAGGAAGCATCGGGTAGAACCTGTGTTCGGTTCTTACCATTCTACCTACAGTTTTGTCTGTATTTTCTCCCCTTTTGTGTTTTTTTCTTTCCCTCCTGTTTTAATGGAGGGCAGTGTCTCCTCTCCTGTTAAAGGCCAGTGTTCCTCCTGTGCTAAGGATCACATTCCTTTCTACCTTGTCAAAAACCTAAAGTATTTTCAGGGCTCTGCCTTTTTACTGAGTCTTACTCATCAGCATGAGACATGTTCAGGCCACTCACATCCTCAAAATAAAATTCTACTAAATTTTCTGTTGGACTCCTGCACTGCCTCTCAGGGTCTCCATTGCCATCCACAGCCAAGTGTCTCGTAAGAAATGTCGCCACTTGCTGTCTCCCTTCTCTCATCTTTCATCACTCTGGGTATGTTCCAGTTCCACCTGCTTCCTCAACTGTGCTGTTCCGTCTTGCTCTTACTAGAATCACCAGGTCTGCACATCTCTGAAGGCAGAGATCACTGTGAATACTACTCTTGCAGCGGCCTTTGGCACAGATGGCTACTCTTTCTTCCTCTCGTGTGCTGGGTCCTTAATTCGGTGACCTAGCACTCCTTTGGTGTGCCTCCTACCTTTCTGTTTCTTTTCAAGTACTTACTCTTCTTTCTCATCAGCCCTTTAAATGGAGGCCTTCTTGGGGTGTAGTAACCCAGACTTTTCCTCCTCCTGGCATACCTCGTTTGCTACCATAGCTTCAGTTAGTGCCTCTGTGCACATGATTCCCACATTTTATCTCTAGCCTCGTTCTGTGAGATTGAGATTTGGTACATTCGTTTGTCAAGTTGATGGTTGCCTTTGTATTTGTTGTCGGAGAGCTACTGCAAAATAGGCATTTTCAAATGAACCTGTTGATCATTCCATTTTCTATGCCAGAAACCTGGGAATTATTCTTGTCAGTATCTTCCCCGTTCTCTCTACTTCATGGATTTCTACAATCTGCAGTTTTTCCACTTTCCTCACTACCCAGGATGAAAGCACCTTCGTTTCTCTCTCGGAGTATTCAGTAACTAGTCTTAGAACATTCACTGTGTCCTTTGCTATTTTCTTTTCCGTATTGCTCTTGGAGTTATTATCTGAAAGCCACATATCAAGTTACTGCCCTGCTGAAATTTGTGTGGCTCATCTTGAAATTTTCACATATGTCTTCTGTCTGGAAATGTTTCCAGAATGTTTCCTCTCTTTACGTGATTTGCTCCTACTTATCCTTTTAAGTCTTAGCTTCAATTTCTGGGCAGCTTTCCCTGAGCTGTGCTGTGTACTGCCCACCGACTGCAGTTGTCTCACCGTACCCGGTGCTGTTCCTTTGCGGCATTTGTCATAATCATGATTAACTGTTTAGGGCCTCATTTCTCTGCCAGACCAAACTTTTTTTTTTTTTTTTTTTTTTTTTTAATGTTTATTTACTTTTGAGAGAGAGAGCACGGGCAAGCAGGGGGAGGGGCAGAACATAGTGGGGAGAGAGAATCCCATGCTGTCAGCTCAGAGCCCGACTTGGGGCTTGATCCCATGAACCGTGAGATCATAACCTGAGCCCAAATCAAGAGTCGAATGCTCAGCCGACTGAGCCATCCAGGTGCCCATGCCAGACTGAATTTTAGGAGGAGGGGCCAGTGTCCCCGACACGCAGCACATCTCTTGGAACAAACCAGGCATTCACATGTAGTTTAAATAAGTTCACACAGATTGGTTTTTAACAGATTATAGGTACACTTTTGCAAAATGCTTTTTAAAAATATGCTGCTGTCGATTTGGAAAGAAATTAAAGTATTGATAAGATATCTTCACATCCTACAAAATAGAATTCTTTCATTTTCATAGACTTCATTCTCTTTGTTTTGTCTTTTTATGTTTAGTGTCTGAGCTTATTAAATAAGTGGTTTTTAAGATTAAGGTAATGTTTATACACTGAAATGTGCAGAACTGGCGTGTATGAATTATTTTTGACAAACATGCATTTATGTAACCCAATACTTTGGTTAAGTAGAAATGCTTTTAATTTTCCAAAAATACAAAGATTTTTTTTTTTTTCTGTTGATGTTTACATTATTTTCCTTGAAGATTTTTACCCTCATTCCAGACTTCTCAGGCGACTACCTGCTAGATAGTGCATATACCTGAAGTATACTGACTGTACCGTCATGGACCTTAGACACATATTTTCTTCCTATGAATACTGGCTCTAACTGGTGGAATTTGAGATCTCAGGCTCAGAAAGGGAGGAGAGAAGATGCTTCACTGTCTACCCACCCTACCACCTACTTACAGCTGGCTGACTTTTACTCTTAACAAGGAGGTGTCTGGATATAAAATGTCATGCTGCAGACTGGATGTGTAGATACTATGGGACACACTGACTCTGGAAAATGGAATCACTGGTTACATGGAGGCAGCCACTGGTCACAGTTTGTTTCATGTAACTTTGTTGTTTGGCAGGTGCAGTGTTTCAAAAAGAAAAATGTACATGTCTCTAAATGTACATGACTTCTGGTTTCTGCCACTCCACCCCTTCCTAGTGTCTGAAACTTGCCATGTTGAACTTGTAAGATTGGTTTGAGGCTGCTTGGTAAAAGTTTCATTGTCAGTTTTCATTGTTTAAAAGATGAGTGATTGGGGAAAGAGTTGAGCATGTTATGGAGAAAATCTGTCCTAGTTCTGTAATCATTTTGTGAATATAAACCATAAGTATATATTACTACTCAGTTGATTTTTCTTTTTAAACTATAAAAATGAATGTCATAAGAAGGGAAAGTAAATACACGGATGGTATTCTGTAGGCTGCTTTTGAGCAGTTAGAGTTAATGCCAAAGGAAATAGAAAAGCATTTCCTATTGTGATATATAGGGTTACTGGAAGGTTAATAGAGAAATTTTCTGCATAAAACTCTATGGTGAAATTATTTGCATGCTTTTACTTGAATTTGTCCATATTTCCAGTCATTTTCACAAATAGAGCTATGGTAGTAGTGCAGGTTTTCCTGAAAGGTTAGATCGAGGCTGTAAATTCATAGGCATAGGGAGAGAGTTCACCCTGGAAAGGAGGGTGTCACTGCTTCTTTAAGCTGTTTATTTGGAAAGTCGCTAAGGATGAGTAAAGAGATCAAGCAAAATGTAGCCGCAACTTTGTGAAGAGAGAAGCTGAGGAACTTCTGATGCTCTTAGTCTCCTTAGTAAAGTAGAAGGTGGGACCATTGGCTTAGGGTAACTGAAGTATATGAGGTGTTAAAGGTCAAGTGGTAGGCCGAGTAACCTGCCCTCCCCTCCCCCCCCCCCCCCCCCGCCCCGATATGCCCATGACTGGTATCTGGAACTTAGGGATTGTTACGTTATAGGGCAGAAGGAACTTTGTAAATGTGACTAGATTAAGGATCTTGAGGTGAGGAGATTGTCCTAAGTTACCCCAGTGGGCCCAGTGGAATCACAGGGTCATTACAAAAGGAGGGTCAGTAGGTGACAGAGGTGATGTGATGACTGAGGCAGGGATTAGAGCGATGTGCTCTGAAGATGGAGGAGGGGCTACAGCTAAGGAATACAGGTAACCACTAGAAGCTGAAAAAGGCAAGGAACTGGGCTCCCCCTCAGATCCTCTAAAAGGAACCAGCCCTGCTGACATCTTGACTTTAGTCCAGGGAAACTAATTTTAGTCTTAACTCTGGAACCATGAGAAAGTAAGCAAGCTACCAAATTTATGGTCATTTATTCAGCAGTAATAGGAATCTCACACAAGGACAAAGTTTGGAATATCCCCTGTGCTGGGATCTGCCATCTGTAAATAAATGGGTCATCTGTAGTTGTGAGGGGATAATTTAGTTGAGTTGGCACAATGTTTGCATAGTGGAGGCGGTCAGCAGAGTTTGTACTTTTTCCAGGTATACTTGACAGTTTCAGACAAGAATGTTCAAAATAAGGAATACGTACTGATGGAATTAGCCTTATCGGGTATGGGGGAGAATTCTAAGGGTAGTAGCATTATTGAAATGGTTGATTGTGGGTCTGTGGTGTTTAATAAGTAGGCAACTGAATCATAAGATCCTAGAAAATAGAAGTATTAGCTATTAGGGATCAGTAAACCTGGAGACCTAGTGAGAGTGAGGAGCAGGTTCCTTTCAGGGTAACAGAGTAGGAAAGGTAGGAGGAAAAAGAAGATCTTTAGCACCAGAGATATTTGGTGTCTTGTTAATGATGAGGCTCAGCGTTTACCCATATCAACATATGGGTGAAGGGAATAAAATAAGGTGGGGGGTGAAAATTTAGGCACCCGTAGAGTGTGTCAGATTGGTCATTATTGTCAGTGTTGGAGTTACCAATGACAATAGGTGGCAGGGAACCGACTTGAGAGAAGTAAGTAAGCTGTTTGCTGAAGCTACCACGGATTTATGTGTTTTGGGAGGTCAGATGATAGAATGAGAATATGGAGATGATGGAATTTGTGTTCATGTATTTTCTGCTAGGTTCTAATGCTTTAGGTCCAAAAAACATTTCTTCTTTACGATATTCTAGATTGCACATTTAGAGAAGTTTGAAAATAGCTATATTCTGGAAGAGCACAGGTTGCTTATGAGTCTTTTGGCACCTTCTCTGCCTTTAAAATGACATCTTAAGTTCAAAATAATAGGAAATAGGATCCAGTGGCTTTGAGATTATTGAGCTTCACACCTGTTCAGTATTTTTTCTGACCCAGGAAAGACACATTTTACCCATATGTACTGTAGTTTTCACATTTGCAACTGACAATATAAATACTGAGGCATCCTTTTCTGGTTAGATTACAATCCAAGTACCAGGCCTTTGTGTTATAAGAAAAAAAAAAAAACAAAACAAAAAACCAGGGCATCATCATAAATACTGTAAAGGTCAAGAGTGTTATGCTTGGTAATTAGGATTTCTTCCTTGCCTTCCATCTCAGTTCCTGTTTCTAACAAATTAATAGACTCATAAACGCCTTGATTACCATGCCCTGTGAACTGTTTTCTGTGTTTATGCAGTGGTGATGTAGCAGTGCATGACGTTGACTTTAGGGAGGCGAGTATTTATTCAGCATAAAGTGGTGCAGTCAGAAATACAGCACATATTTCTTGAGGTAGTAAAGGAAATTAAACCTTTTTTTTTTTTTTTTTTTTTTAAGAGAGAGGGAGAGCGCGAGCCGGGAGAGGGCTAGGCGTGGGAAGAGAGACTGAGACTGAGACTGAGGGAGAAGTAGGCTCCATGCTCAGCATGAGCCCAACGCAGGGCTTGATCACACCACACGACCACGCGATCATGACCTGAGCTGATATCAAGAGTTGGATGCTTAACTGAGCCACCGAGGCTCCCTGGAAATGAAACTTTTGTTCATAAAGGGGACTGCTTCCATATTTTGTGTGTGTGGGTCCAGGAAATTTGGAGAACTGGAGAAAAATATTTAATGATGAATTAAGAGGTCCTCCACTTCCTATGTTGTTCCTATGTTGTCAGTTCCTGTGTTGTCATTGTTTGCCTAAGTTATTTAACTTCTCTGGGTAAAACTCTTGTTTCCTTATTTGTAAGTAAAATAGATTTGTTGCGTAAGAACTCTGGTTTTTATCTTTTTGGGATTTTAGACCCCTTGGAAGAATGGTCAAGAGTCATGGACCGTCTACTAAAAGTAGACATCTGTGCATCTGCACACCACACAACATACACTTTTATATACGGTTTCAAGTGGTTTATGGGTTCCTTGTGGCCTGTCTATGGGCCTGTCTATGGGTGGAGGATGTGTTGGTTAGATCATTTTTAAGTTTTCAAGTTCTTTGGACTCTGAAGGTGTTTTTAATACCATTAAAATTTTTACTAATGTTTATTCACTTTCTGAGAGAGAGAGAGAGAGAAAGAGAGCACGTAAGTAGGGGAGGGACAGGGAGAGGGAGGGAGACATAATCTGAAGCAGGCTCCAGGCTCTGAGCTGTCAGCACAGAGTCCATTGTGGGGCTCAAACCCATGAACTGTGAGATCATGACCGGAGCCACAATCAGATGCTGAACCAACAGAGCCACCCAGGTGCCCCTATACTATTTTAAAACCGAAAGTGAACAGCTACCTGTGTTGTCTGTAATGAAGGAAAAAACAGGAGGTGTGAGAAGAGAAGTATTAAGTTGATGACAGTTTCTTTAGGAACTCTTAAAGTGGGTTGATGAAGCCTTGGTTGGCTAGGAGTCTCCCCAGTACTGTTCCTTATACTAGCACATAACACTTTCAAAGCCCTTAGCGTGTGCCAGGCACTGTTTTAAGCATATTTAAATATATTTCATTTAATCCTTAAAATACCTTTTGATTGTTGTTTTTAAGCAGTAGTTTGGGAAAGCAATAAAATTTTTATTTTTTTATTAAGAAAATTTGCATTTTTAATTTCTTTTAAAAAGTAAAAAATATTTTGGGGCACCTGGCTGGCTCAGTTGGTTAAGCGTCCAACTTCAGCTCAGGTTATGATCTCACAGTTCATGAGTGCCAGCCCCACATCGGGCTCTGTGCTGACAGCTTGGAGCCTGGATCCTGCTTCAGATTCTGTGTCTCCCTGTCTCTCTGCCCCTCCCCACTCGCACTCTGCCTCTCTCTCTCTCTCTCTCTCTCAAAAATAAATAAAGATTTAAAAAAATTATAAAAAAGTAAAAATATTTTTCTGAATATGTAACACATACTATTTACTACATGGCTGTCTCCCTGTGCTAAATGTTTTAAATACCTGACCTTGCAGGTGTTATTATACTCTCCAATTCACGAATGAATAAACCAAAGTTAGAGAGATTAACTAACCTGCCAAGATCACACAGTTAACTATGTTACTGGAATTGTGAATCCAGGTCTTTTTTGAGTCAAAAGCCCATGGTCTTTACCACTTGTGTGTACTACCTCAGTGCAAAATTAAGTATATTAACTCTGCTTAACAGAATTTATGATTATTTACCCAGGGTTGAGCTAACATGCATTCACCTTTGTGCTTATGAGGATAAATTCATTCGTTCACCAAGTATGCAGCAAGTGTGTATTATGTATTAAGCATTGCTCTAAACAATTGTGGTTCCTTTTTCCAAGTTCTGTCATTGGGCAGTTGTATGATGTGGACCTCCATTTGGGCAGATAATCCTGGTTCCCTAAACCTAATCGAAGAATAGTGACTTTTTCCATGATCTAAGCGTAAGCTTTTTTTTTTTTTTTTTTTTTTTTTTAATTTTTTGTCTTAAAGTTTATTTTGGGGAGAGAGAGAGAGAGAGAATGTGAGCGGGAGAGGGACAGAGAGAGAGGGAGACACAGAATCTGAAGCAGGCTCCAGGCTTTGAGCTGTCAACACAGAGCCTGACACGGGGCTCAAACTCAGGAACCCTGAGATCATGACCTGAGCTGAAGTCGGATGCTTAACTGACTGAGCCACCCAGGCGCCCCCAGTGTAAGCTATTGAAGCATATTAGAATAGTATTCTGTGTTTCTTTTCTCATTTTTTTGTTTGCAGCTGATACTAAAATTCTCCTTGAAGAAGTAACTTGGTGTATGATCTTAAGATTCCTAATTGTCATCAGAAGTTACTTAAAACCAGAAATACTGGAATACTTAGAAACTCACCCAAAATATTAGATACCCTAGTGGTTATTTCATCCACTTGGTAGTACACTAGCCCTACAGTGTACTATCTGATTTTTCTCTTCTAATTTTTTTTTGACATTTTTGTTGATATATAACGTAAATAAAAGTGCACAAGCCTTTTCTTATCCATTTTTCTTTAATGTGAGTTTTCTAGGATTTTTGTTTGCTTTTTAGTCACTTGTAGGAGCCTTTTATGGATCCTGGATAAAAGTTCTTTGTAGATATATGTTTTATAAGATATTGTCTTCCACTCTGGGCTTGCCTTTTCTCTCTTTATGGTGTCTTTGAAGAGAAGTTTTTAAAGTTTTGTTTTTTAATATTTATTTTTGAGAGAGAGAGAGAGAGTGTGTGTGAGTGGAAGAGGGACAGAGAGAGAGAGAGGGAGACACAGAATCCAAAGCAGGTTCCAGGCTCTGAGCTGTCAGCACAGAGCCCGACACGGGGCTCGAGCCCACAAACTGTGAGATCATGACCTGAGCGGAATTCAGATGTTCAACCAACTCAGCCACCCAGGCACACTGAAGAGAAGTTTTAAAATGTGTGTGTGTGTGTGTGTGTGTGTGTGTTTTTTTTTTAATTATTATTTATTTTTTTTTTATTTTGGAGAGGGGCAGAGAGAAAGAGGGAGACACAGAATGTAAAGCAGGCTCCAGGCTCTGAGCTGTCAGCACAGAGCCCGACACGGAGCCACGAGATCATCACCTGGGCCGAAGTCAGACGCTCAGCTGACTGAGCCACTCAGGTGCTCCCCGAAGACAAGTTTTAAATTTACATTAATTACAGTTTTTAAACTGTAGTTGTTCAGTAAAGTGCATAAATATCTGTTTGGTCAAATTTATTAACCATGTTCAGATTTTCCACGTCTTTACTAAATATTGTTGTCTGTCCTATTAGCTCCTGAGAAATGTTAAAATTTTAGATTTGATTATGGATTTGTCTTTTTCTTCTTTTAGTTTATGTATTTTGAGGTTTGCTATAAAATAAAAATTTAGGGCTATTTTATCTTCCTGTTGAAAAGACTCTTTTTATGAAATATCCTTCTTTATTCCCTGTAATACTTCTTGCCTTAAAGTCTACTTTGTCTAGTATTGTTCTGTGAGCTTTCTTTCAGTTTATGTTTGTATGGCAGCTTTCTTTCCTTCTCAAGCTTTTGTGTCCTTGTATTTAAGGTGTGTCACTTGTCAACACCATACAGTAACATGCTTTTTAACCCCATCTGATAACCTTTGTTTTTAAATGGAAGCATATGGTTTATTTATGTTTATGTAATTATTAATATATTTGGGGTTAAATTTGCCATTATGTTGGTTTTTTTTCTATTTATCTCACCTGTTCTTTATTGATTTTTCCAGCTTGCTTGCCTTTTTTGTGTGAATCAAGTATGTTTTATTATCCATACCCCTTCCCCATTAGCTGTTATTTATTTATTCCTTTATTATTATTGTAGTGGCTACTTTAGAGATTATAACATAGATTCCCGACTTACAGTTACCTTACGTATGTGTATATTTTAAACCACTTCCTGGATAAGAATTTCAGAATACTTTGACTTCCTGGAGTTTTTTTCCCCCTTGGCTTTTAGATATTTAATCCTGGGGTGTTTGTTTTGGTGTGTGGGACAGGCCTGGTAATTTTTCTAACATTGTATATAAAAAATTGGGGAGGCACTGGATGGTAGTATCTTTCTTCAAAGGACATGTAGTTCTGGCAGGCAGGTACAGCATGGGCAGATTACCATGGTCTAGTTGGAGCTGACTTTAGGCTTTGTTAAAGTTCCTCTGTTGGAGTTTGTCTTCATTCCAGGGCATCTCTTTGCTGGTAGGGAATAGCTGGCTGGGGTCTAGAAGCCTGAGGTGTTTACCAGTTTGCTCTTCATGTTACTGTGCCTTCAATTCCATCTTCTGTCTCCTCACCCCTGCAGGTCTACCCGTGGTGTCTGTTGCACTCTGTAGCCTCCCAGGGCTGCTTTGTCTCTAGTGTATTGGTGTCTTGCCCGCGCTTAGGTAGTAGGTCAGGAAACGTCTTGATGAAAATTACTTGCGGAATTTCTGGTTCTTCTTTGCATTTCTTTCCTTTGCAGACTTTGGCTTCATAAGTCCTAGCTGCTTGATAGCCAGCCTACCTGTGACTTTCTTCTTAGCCTCCCGTTTCCAGTCCTCCAAATAAAACAAATGATTGAAGGCGAATGTTGGCCTCCTGTCAGTGTATTTGCCTTTTGTCCCGAATCTTGGCCCCACAAATCCAGGTTGCCTTTGTTGTTCTTTGATGCTTTTAAACAGTTGGTGATTCTTTGTTTAAATTGTTATAAAATGCACATAACGTACAATTTATTATCTTCATCAACTTTAAGTGTACAGTTGGGTGATACTAAGTATGTTCGTACTGATGTGCCCCGTGACCTCCATCACCTCCATCACCTCCAGAACTTTTCATCTTGCAAAACTAAAATTCTGTACCTGTTAAACAGTAACTCCCCTTTCCACTCTCCTTTGAACCTTTGCACCATCATTGTACTTTCTGTTTATATGAACTTGACCACTCTAGGTACCTCATATAAATGGAATCAGAGTGTCTGTCTTTTTGTGACTCAGGGTTCATCTCGGTTGTAGCGTGTCTCAGAATTCCCTTCCCTTTTTTTTTTTTTTTAAACTTTTTTTTGTTTACACATACTCATTTTTGAGAGACAGAGTGTGAGCGGGGGAGGGGCAGAGAGAGAGGGAGACACAGAATCCGAAGCAGGCTCCAGGCTCCGAGCTGCCAGCACAGAGCCCGATGCGGGGCTCAAACTCACGAACCGTGAGATCATGACCTGAGAAGTCGGATGCCTAACCGACTGAGCCAGCCAGGCTCCCTGCAAATTCCCTTCCTTCTTAAGGCTGAATAATATTCTGTTGCATGTGTGTACCCCATTTTGCTTATCCATTCATTTGTCAGTGAACACTTGGGTTGTTTTCATCTTTTGGCTATTTTGAATACTGCTTCTATGAACACGGGTATACAAATATTTCACTAAGACCCTATTCTCAGTTATTTTAAGAATATACCTGGATGGTGGAATTGCTAGATCATGTGGCATCCATTTTTAATTTTTGAGTAACCTCCATATTGTTTACCATAGCAGTGGCACCATTTTACATTCCCACCAGCAATGCTCAAGTGTTCCAATTTCTTCACATATTTGTCAGCACTTGTTATTTTCTGTTTTTTTGTTTGGTGTTCTAATAGTAGCTGTTTTGATGGGTGTGAGGGGGTGTAGCTTTTTATTTTCATACAGTTTTTATAGTTGTTCTTGCCAGAGGAATTGGTCTTGTAAAAGCCTTTCTTTCAATATTAGAAGTGGAAGTGAAATAGCATTTTAAGGTAGATGTTATTACAAAGATGTTAAAGTCACACCTAGTAAATGGCTGTGATAGGAATGAAATAACGCATCTGGTTCTTAAATCTGAGCTTTTTTTTTCTTTTTAAGTTTATTTATCTTGAGAGAGAGAGGGAGAGAGAACGTGTCGAGGGAGGGGCAGAGAGAGAGAGAGAGAGAGAGAGGGAGAGCACGAATCCCAAGCAGGCTTTTTGCTGACAGCCCATTGCAGGGCTTGGTCCCACGAACCGCAAGATCCTGACCTGAGCTGAAATCAAGAGTCGGCCACTTAACTGACTGAGCCCCAGGCACCCCTTAAATCTGAGTTCTTAACTAGTGAATTATGTTGCTTCTCTGATACAGGTCTTCTTTCCTAAAGTCTTATAATCTCATTGTTCCAAGACCTTGAGGGTGTTTACTCGTATGGTTCTAATAGGGACTGTTTTCTAGTGTTGATGCTTTTTTCTCCCACACTGTTAAGATTGTCAAAATTTAGAATAGGGAGCATTGTGTTTATTTTATGATTTGGTACAATTAACACAGCTTTAGAGAAACATGACTAGGGTTTTGATTTGTTGGATTGACTAGGATACAATTCTTAAAATAAATGGAAGTTATATATATAATATACATATCATATGTATTATTTTTTTGAGAGAAAGAGAGCAAGTGTGTACACAAGTAGAGGAGAGGGGCAGAGAGAGAGAGAGAGATTGAGAATCTCAGGCAGGCTTCATGCTCAGCACAGAGCCTGATGTGGGGCTTGATCCCATGAACTGCAAGATCATGGTCTGAGTCGAAGTCAAGACTCAGGACACTTAACTGAGCCCCAAATGTTATTTTTAAATAAAATTCCTTAAAACTATATATATTTTTTAAAACTGTGACAGCCATGAGAGATTTTGAACTAATTTTACAGTGGTGGAAACTATGACTTTGATTTAGTCATGGAGCTAAATTTTCAAGCCAACCGTATTCTGTGCTTTTTTTCCATGTACTTTACCCAGTAACATTGTTAAGTCCAGAAATGTTAATTTGTCTGCAATTTACTATATTACCTCTTACTAGTGCCTTTTCAGCAGTATAGTCAGACACCAGCATTGCGGAAAATATTGGGACAGTTCTGTAAAATTTGCTGTAATTAGACTTTTTTTTTTTTTTTTTTTTTTTTTTTTTTTTTTTTTTACTATAACTCTGCACTAGAAACTTTTTGTTATTTTTCTGGGTTTTGTTTTGCTTTTTAATTTTCTGTTTCTGTTTTCATAGTGTTGAGTCTTCTTGTATTTATTTCATGGCTTGAGAGTGAACCCTATTTGAAAACACTTACATTTATTGCTTGTTGATAGAAGATTGCCTAGTGATTAAGCTTGGGAAAGCAGGTTCAAGCATGTTCTAACAGACAATAGCTACTTGTTACAGAGTCATTTACTTTTTTTTTTTTTTTTTTAATAAGTTAAACTTTTTAGGGTTTATCTCTAGTTTATGAGCAGGACAAATATTTACTATTTGTAAAGATTTATAAACCTGTTTATATTCCTCATCCTCCTGTTTTTAAAAAATAAAAAATGTTCAGCTGGTTAAAGATACTTGAACTACTTCTTGCAAGTAAATTAACTAGTAAGAGTTAATGTTATTTTTTGAACTTCATTATCAGTTGTTTGTTTTTTTAAGTTTATTTTGAGAGAGCACGCGCGAGTGGGGGAGGGGCAGAGAGAGCCTCGCAAGCAGGCTCTGCACTGTCAGTGAAGAGCCCCACATGGGTCTCGATCTCATAGACCACGAAATCATGACCTGAGCTGAATTCAAGAGTCCGATGCTTAACCGACAGAGCCACCTGGGTGCCCCAGTACTTTTTCATTTCTGATCTAGGTTTTATAGTTGTTCTTGGCAGGGAACTTGGCCTTCCAAAAGCTATTCTTTCAAGACTAGACATGGAAATAAGTGCGATAGCATTGTGAGGTAGGTGTTGTGTTGCAGTTGAAGTCAGATGGAAAAGCAGTCTGGCTTTTTCCCAGGTCTATAAAACGAAAGACAAAGAGATGGTCCCATCATTATTTCCTCCTCCTCACCCTTGGGTTCATCTAGCTTGTGAAGAGTCTTGCTGGTTGTAGATTTGCTTGGCCAAAAATAGCAACCTCTGAGACAGAACCATAAATAAAGATTTAAAATGTAATTTATCTCTGTGGTGTTGAAGCTCATATCCCTTTAGTAAATGTAATGTTTGACTCAGACATTAAGCTTTCAAACATGTTTTTAAAAAGGCGAATGGAAGCAGCCACCAACTTT
Source organism: Leopardus geoffroyi (assembly GCF_018350155.1). NCBI lineage: Eukaryota > Metazoa > Chordata > Mammalia > Carnivora > Felidae > Leopardus > Leopardus geoffroyi. Next base: position 208,173,041 of record NC_059328.1, on the reverse strand, counting down.
CTATCTCTACTTAGCTTTCCTCAATAGATCAATGCCTAATTGTGAACTCATACAAACTATATTTTGGTCAAAAAGCCTGAGATTATGAAAATAATAGTTTTAGGTTTTTTTAAACATTTTTTTTCATTTTTGGTATGAGTTTATATCTATCCTTACTTTGAGGTTGTATTCTCTTAGAGGTTAACTAGTGGTGGGATTTTTAAATAGATCTTTTAAATTAAATATTCACATAGAAACATATACAAAATGAAAGTCCTACAGTGATTTAAACAATTAGAGCTGCATTAATATTATATTGCATAAATCTAGCCACTTATTAATTTAAAAAACTGTTTTTTTTAAAGTAATCTGTATACCCAATGTGGGGCTCGAACCTACGGCCCTGAGATCAAGAGTTGCATGTGCCATTAACTGATCCTGCCAGGGGCCCCCCAGGCACTAATTTTTTTAACAGAGACATTCCTGTTAGAATCTGTTAGGAAAATGCTATTGTGTACCCACAGCCTGAATTCCTTCAGATAGTACTAGTAAGCAGTAAACAAGATTCAGCATGTTTATTTAGCAAGTACTTTAATATATATTATGCACAGATCATAAGTTTGTGAACGTGTGCATGCGTTTCCATTTAACATGTACACTTATTATAAACACTTGAGTGTATGTATGCATCACTCTTAATTTTGATTGATGGTAATTAATCATACATACCAAACATTTAATATAAATGACTCTTTAGTATTACTGATTTAAACAGCCACACTCAATTTTGTGGGTTTTCTCCATTTATTAGCTCTGTTATCGATAATCAAATTTTGGGGTTGACAGGTTTTAATATTATATGTCATTTAATTATAATCATCATATACACCTTGACAGTCTCACCTTAAAAGGCAAACTTTGAGGTCTTAACACTAACATCTGTATTTCTTTTGTCTCCAATCATCTTCCATGGACTTAAATGTTGCGTACCCTCAAACACTCTAACCATGTGTTCCCATCATACCTGGCTTCCTTTACTGAAGCATTGTTTCTCCCCATACAGAGTATACCTGGAGAATTCCATCAGCTGCACCTGACTTTTTTTTTTTTTGGCTTTTGGCTTTTGGCTCTTCTCAGAGGACTTGAGCTAGATGGCATTATAGGCCATAAGGTTATTGATTCACCCACATCACTGTGCGTGGGAATGAGAAGAAGGAAACCCAGGCCAGGGATACTAGTAACAAATAGAAAGGGAATAAGTAATATTGAAGTCTGTTTTGGTCCTTCATATATGTTAACTTTTGATCAGAGAGTAAAGCTTCATAAGAAATCATATTAGAGTTTGAGATTATCTTTACCAACCTTTTGTGTTACCCAGAACCAGAGTGGATAAATGACTTACTCAGGGTCACCCAGCCGGTTAATAGTGATACAGCCAGAGCTCATATGAAAAATTCCTAACTCCACATCTAATATTTTTCCATTTAAAAATCTGCTGTAACTGATGAGTCCACTTTAGACAGCAGTTTAGCAATTTCCATATGATCCAACACTTCCACTTCTAGAAATCTGGTCCAAGAAGAATGAAAGCATGTATCCACCAAAGGATTGTACCCAAACGTGCCTAGCAACATTACTCCTAGTAGACAAAAACTGAAAAGAGCCCAAAATATCCATCAGCTGGTAAAATAAACTAAATGTGGCATATCCATACAATGAAGTACTATTCAGCACTACAAAGGAATGAAATACTGATAAATGTTATATCATTAATGAACCTTAGCAACTTTATGCTTAGTGAAAAATCAGATACGAAAGATTATATATAATTCAGTTACATTTAAATGACCAGAAAAGGAAATCTGTAGAAAGAGAAAGCAGGTGTGCTGAAAGTGGGATTGACTACAAACGGGCTTAAGGGACTTTTTTGGGTGATGGAAATAGTCTAGAACTAGATTGTGGCAATGGTTAGACAACTATAGAAATTTACTGTAAATTATTGAAGGGTACTCTTAAAATAGGTAAATTTTATGGCATGCAAATTATACTGCAGTAAAGCCAAAAAAGGGGAACATTAAAATTTCACTCTAAAAAAACTCCACTCTAAAACTCATAATTTATTCTGAAGGTTATGCTGTATGTGCCTTTTGTTTTATAATTCTTACTGGTATTGTGCCTTTTGCCAAAAACAATAAAATCTGACCTGATTCTCTAGACATTTCTCTTAATTAAGAACATTTGATTTCTTAAAGAGGTTAAACTTGTCAATGTCATATATACATCATATATTGTATATACATATATGACCCCCACACACCCTACAAGTCCCTTGGGCTTGAAGTAGAGTCGGAACTTCCTGTGCTTGCCACAATTACCAGTGTTTTCTATTCTAACTGTACAGCCTGAGTAAAAACTCTCTCACTGCTATTTCACTACTTTTAGTATATCTTCTCTATTTTGCTCTCACCAGTCGAGCTTTGTGTTTACTGAGAGTTTTTTGCATTCATTTTCAAACCTGTTTATGCCACTTGTACCTGTTATTACATAACTTAATATTGTGTAAACCAATAAAATGGTGTTAGAAGCAGTAGAATTTCTTGGTAAACAGATTGGATGTTTTAGAAAGACTTGACAAAGGCTAATCACTAAATATTGGTTCGAATTAAGTGTGGGTAATTTAAAAGACTGGAGTGGGGATTGTAAAAATCTAGAAGGACTGTTTTTACATTCATACAGCTTCACAAATGTCTCTAGTTCATGCTCCGTCTTAATGAAACAAAGTAGAAAAGTCTATTAGGTGAGGGTGTGTGTAAGAAAGGTAACACTGAACTCTAATCACAGGATTCATGTTCAAAGACAAAAGTCTTGATATCTCTATGAACATGTATTATGTTTTAAAGTAAAAATTTTAAGATGCAGACGTGTGTGTATGCTTGTTTTTCTTTTACCACCTGTCTGCAATTAAGCAGCCAGTCAGTGGTTTTGATCCCATAGGGTGAGAGTGATTCTGTATATGGTACTATTCAAAACTATATAAACATCAAATTTATAAATAACTTATGTGATAGAATATTTTGATAATAAAAAGGATTCTTGTTGCTTTAAAAATTTTTAGATTTATGACTTTTATTGAATGTATCTTGTTTTATTTTATTAATGTTTATTTTTCAGAGAGAGAGTGGGGGGAGGCAAGGGAAGGGGACAGAGGATCCGAAGCAGCAGTCGTGCTGACAGCAGAGAGCACAACACAGGGACTCGAACTCATGAATTGTGAGATCGTGACCTGAGCCACGTTCGGATGCTCAGCCAACTGAGCCACCAGGCACCCCGAATGTGTCTCATTTTATGCAGAAAAGTAAGCCAAAGTCAGGATGATAGTAGGAGAGGACTAAGCCTGCAGGGGAGTAGAGAGTTGCTTCAGTACCTACAAAACAAGGCCGTCAGAAAGGAGGAAGGGTGCAGTCAGGAGACACTCAGAATTTAAGATCTTGAGATGGAAGTGTGAAGTTTAAGAATCTCCCAGAGAGATGGGACACCTGCAGGGCTCAGTCAGTTGAGAGTCCGACTTTGGCTCAGGACATTGATTTCAAGGTTCCCGGGTTCAGGCCCCGCGTCAGGCTCTGTGCTGACATCTCAGAGCCTGGAGTCTGATTCGGATTCTATGTCTCCCTCCCTCTCTTCCCCGCCCCCCCCCCCCCCACACTCAACGAGTGTGTGTGTGCGCTCGCTCTCTCTCTCTCTCTCTCTCTCTCTCTCAGAATAAAACGTTAAAAAAATGTTTTTAAGTAACATTAAAAAAAAAAAGTATCTACCAGAGAAAGAAAACACCAAATGAGAGAAGACACTGGTGCTGCCAGAGGGCCCGTGGCCCTGGATTAGGAGGCCACAGAGTCTCCCTCGTTGGCTTTGGCAGTGCCATCGGGGCTTGGGGTCACGACGGTGGTTGGTGGTTGGGGTGAGGCCGGGGCCACGGAGCTTGCAAAGGCAAGGCGGAAAACAGGGAACGGATCCCCATCACCAAGCTGAGCCACCTGATCAAGGACGTGAAGGTGAAGTCCCTGGAGGAGATCTCGCGCTCTTCCCTGCCCATCAAAGAATCCGAGGTCATTGACTTTTTCCTGGGAGCATCCCTTAAGAATGAGGTTTTGAAGATAATACCTGTGCAGCAGCAGACCTGCGCTGGCCCGCAGGCCAGGTTCAAGGCGTTCGTTGCCATCCGAGATTATCATCGGACACGTTGGTCCGGGTGTTAAGTCCTCCAGGGAGGTAGCCACTGCCATCCTTGGGGTCATCATCCTGGCCAAGCTTTTCTAGTGTCCCTGTGTGGCAGGGTTCCTGGGGGGAACAAGATCAACAAGCCCCACACTGTTCCGTGCAAGATGACCGGCCACCGTGGCTCTTCATCCCTGCCTCCAGAGGCGCTGCCATTGTCTCAGCCCCTGTGCCCAAGAAGCTACTGATGGTGGCTCGTATTGACGACTGCTGCCCCTCAGCTAGGGGCTGCACTGCCACCCTGGGCAGCTTTGCCAAGGCCACATTTGATCCATTTCCAAGACCTACAGCTGCCTCACCCCTGATGTCTGGAAAGACTGTGTTCACCAATTCCCTGTCAGGAATTCACTGACCTCTTGGAAAGACTCACACCAGAGTCTCCATGCAGAGGACCCAGGCTCCAGCTGTGGGCACCACATAGTTTTATACAAGGGAAAAAAGGTCCAAGCCTGTTAAAAAGAAAAAAAAAAAGAAGAAGAAGGAAAGAAAATCTACTGGAGAGTCATCAGTGAAAACTTTGAACGTACTAACTTGGATGCACGGTTTTGAAAACGTGAGCTTGTGCTGAGATGGTATGGAATGTAGAAATGTGAGCGGCGAAGATACTAATCAGAGTGGCTTTCCTTGTAGCCATTAGGTGTGTACCCTTGGGGGAGCTGAATGAAATAAGGTCGGAGGAGTGCGGTCACATGAAGAGAGTGCTACTCCTGGAGAATTGAGTTAAAACTGTCGGGAGGATAGGATGTGGTCAGTGCCATTTTAGTTGCGTCGCTGATAGTGGTCCAGCTTCTGTTAATGTTCACCTGGTAGCTTTGTTTGGTGTTGCTTGCAATGATAGTGTGCCTTTTAAAAGTTCCAGGATCACAGTTTGCTGTGGTTCTTAACTGGTTTTGGATTGCAAATGCCTTTAAGAACCTGGTGAAAGCTATGGGCTCTGTTTCTAAAATACTTATGTACCAGCAAACACACAGTAATTTTACAATTTTTAGTTCTTCAGAGACTCACCAAAGCCCAGAGAGATCCTGGTTAAGAACAGAAAGGAATTCTCTTGTTAATCCTTTGTGAATTAAAACAGTATTCCGGTGTGTTTTGGTGCAAATGTGGATTTGCAAATAATGCACAAAATAGGACTTCTATAGCCAATAATTCTGGATTGTATGTGCTCTATAGAGTGAGACACCTGTAATCAAGTTGGCAAGAACTTGAAAATAAGAGGACTGCAAGTAATCTGTTTGAAAGGACGGTAACTAGAAGCGTTTTAATTATGTAATACTTAATGCTGCTGTATTATAAGCATTAGAGCCTTTTAATATTTACCAGTAAGCAGTCAACTTCAGTTACATGGATCGGTATTTCTTTTGGCTCTTCAGAGAATATGGTCTTCAAGTATGGTATTTAAGAAAGCAAGAACCATGTTTGGGCATGGTATGGCTTTGGAGAGAAAGGGAGATGTGCATGTGCCTACCTTGCTGCCTCCCTTTCTCCCCTGCTTTCTGCTGACCTGTATTCTGCCTGCGGCTGGTGCCTTCTTCCCCCACCCCCTTTTTGCTTAAGGTGAAATGGGCAACCAACTATATATAACCAATTGTTTGTAAATTGTAAAGACCAACTTTTATGTAAGTTGGGAGGTGCTAGAAAATTCTGTGTTGCTTAAGATAGTGTGAAATGTTTCTCACCTAAAAAATGGACCGCTTTTATAATTTTAGGTCCTGTATTATTGTAGCTCACGGTGATTATTTTTATGTTTGCAAGAGTTGTGCTCAGTGTTTCTGTTATTTTGTTTCAACTGCAGGACCGTGTATATGTACAACAAAATAATGTGGAGAATGTCTACAATTTGGGATTAATTATTTTTCGAGATCAAGTTGTACGTTATGGGTGTATTAGGGATCATCTACGACAAACACTATTGGACATGATCGCAAGAGAGCGGAAAGGAGAAGTTGTAGATCGGTATAATCATCTCTTTCTACTTCAGTGTTTAGTTTTTTAGTGGTTGTGTCTTGGGAACCAATGTGCTCTCGTAATCCTATTGAAATAAAAGTTTTATTGTCCAGCACATTGTGAAAATCCTCAAAAATCTTTTCACAATTAACGAAGTTACCTAGATTTTAACTTAAGGCACATATCTATTTTTAGAAGAGTCCACCCTAAGCTTCTATTTAATTTACTTTTAAAAAAGCAAATCAGCCATTAGTCTTCTCTTTTTATTTTTCATTTATTTTTTTTCATGCTGGCATTTGGTTCTTTTTTGCTGTGTGATAACTTTTTTGTTTCTTCTCTTTGTCTTTTTCTTTAAAAGGCTCTCTAGCTTTCATTCTTAACATATTTGAAGAAAAATGTTGAACATAGTCTACAATGACTAAGAAATACTGTACTCCTTCTGTTAAGTCACATTCCCTCCCCCTTTCTTACATGATTGCAGCCCAGTTTTTGTGACACTGCAGTTAAGAGTGGCTTGAAACATACAAGATTGCGTTCTCTATTTCTCTGTATTCAGAGAAGCTATTAGAGGAAGACTTGTGAAGTTCTTTTTTATTTCGGCTTGGGTGCTTGATCAGAATTGCCCGGAAGCCATTTGGTACAAAAAAATTATAATGCCTGTGAGTAGCTGTGTGTTGTGCCCGAGTCAAGTAACTTCTCCTGCCTGCTTTCTCATAGTCCTTTTATATTCTGTATTTTTACATAAACAGGAATATTTAGACATTTTAGACATGTTTTCTTGCAGATTTTAAGGTTATAACAATGTGAGAACAACCTGAGATCAGTAGCTGTACAGTCAAGATATGCTTTCCAATTAAAATGACTCCACATCCTTACGTATAATAAGTTGCTTATGGGAGACGGGTCACTTTGATTTAAAACATGTTCTCAAAGTCTTTGTAACAAGTTCTGTTAAGTTTTTTTACATGAATATTTAATGGAATTTGGTGATCAAGTGGTTTAACTTCTTTTGACAGGGGCGCAATAAGAAATGCTTGCCAGATGTTAATGATTTTAGGTCTCGAAGGACGATCCGTCTATGAAGAAGATTTTGAAGCTCCTTTTTTGGAAATGTCTGCAGAATTTTTTCAGGTAATCAGTGAAGATCTAAATAAATGCTCTTTGAAGATGTTCTCAAAGTTACTGAGTGCAGTTACTGATTTGAATATTTGACCTTTTTCTACTGAGGCCCTTTTGGGAAAGAGGGTACAAAAAATACCCTTTAGCGCACTTACTCCCCACCTACTCCCCATTCTCACATTCCAGGGAAGGAACCCATTAAAGAAAAATTGAAGAGTGTGGACTCAGACACATGATTTTTTAAATTATGTGTAATGAAACATACAAACTTAGACATAACCTTAATATTTTATTATGTTTATATGTTACAAATTATTTACCATAAATTCACAGGCAGTGCATCACTAACGAAGTCCCATTATTCAGTCTTTTGTGAATATAAGTTACTGGTAAAATAAGTATAGAAATACGCACGATCTCATGGCGCGCACACACGCAGACACATATATATATCTATATGTCTGTGTATATCTATATCTTAAAAACTATTGATGAGGAAATTAGAGGTCATAAGTATAATTGATAGAAACTTGCAGCAGTATATACCACCCAAAACCAACTGAATTGCTAAAAGTGAAGTTAAACTAGTACTAATTTGTAATGAAGTTACAAAATGGAAGGCGTATTTATAAGATCGTGGTAACCATGCATCCTCCTGAAAACCTCATTGCTAGTAGGAGCTTTAAGTCTGTTGTTAAAACAGACTTAGCTGAATACTAACTAAAAGTTTTTACTTCAGTAGGAGGCTTTTTAAAAAATAAATGAATACAAAGTTACAATAATTCTTAATAGTTCAGTAGGTCATTCATAGGAGCCATGAGATGTATACAAAGATGGAACATGGTGAATTTTGGCGTCCTTTACACATAAAGAATAGACTTGCTGCCTTTTTTGTTTGTTTGTTTGTTTGTTTGTTTGTTTGTTTGTTAAGTTAGTGTGTAGCCCATCAAGAAGACCTTTGTGGCCTGCACTGGTGAGCCTGGACCGTGCTTTATGAACTATTAATTTCATAATGTAGGAAACAGTTTCTATTTTCTAAGAATGCAGCAACTCATTCTAGATATTTTTGACCTGTGCATTCGTTTTAATTCCCTTCGTTACATTGTCGACATACCAAGAGAAGATTAATCATCAAGATCCCCAGATGTGCTGCAGTAATGTGTATGCATGTATGTATACACATAGTACATACTGTTGTTAACAGTGAGTGGAAAGATGGTCTTACCTGGAGTTTCATTTGGTGTGTTAATGTCTATTCTTAGAAACTTGATTGTTTTCAAGGATTAAAACTACTTGTTGTCAAAAAGTGGAACGTGTTACTGAATTTTATACATGGTTTATATCAGCATGTCTTCTGATTTGTGATTCTTAGATGTGTTTGTTAATCCTCCTATCAAATAGGTTAAAATCACCTGGGTTAACATTTATAATTTAGTGGAACTTCGGTAAGGCTGGTGTTAGCAGACAAGATTAAGAGTTACATAAAAGCTCTGTTTCTCAATCATAAGTTTATAGACACGCGCGTGCGCACACACGTACATAATACACACGCTCCTTTGAGACTGGGAGTGGGTGGCATTTGGACTTTAGTAACTAGCAGTGTGTGAGCAAAACTGTATGATAAACATGAAAAATCCTTATAGGCATAATTTATACACATTAAAACAAATCAAAGAAGAATTTCCTACTCTGACTTGGGGTCAGATGCTCCGTTCTGTACTTTTGACCCTTACTAGCATTTGCTCACTTTTTCTGTTATTGGAGGTATATTGGCAAAGTTTGAAAACACTGATTAAGGATAGTGTATTGATTTTTCTTCTGTAATCAGTGCTTTAAAGGATGTAATTCAGCCATGTGGGTATGTGTGATAAGAAACTACATAAAATGTTAATAGTGCTAATGATATTTAGATTGTAGAAACCCACTTAAAAGCAGAAACGCATTTTGCTTCTACATTTAAAAACAAAAAAGTCATGTTTCTTATTTGCAGATGGAAAGCCAGAAATTTTTAGCAGAAAACAGTGCTTCAGTATATATAAAGAAAGTAGAAGCTAGAATTAATGAAGAAATAGAACGGGTGATGCACTGCCTTGACAAATCAACCGAAGAGCCAATAGTAAAGGTGGTTGAGAGGGAACTCATTTCCAAGCACATGAAAACTATAGTAGAAATGGAGAATTCTGGGCTAGTACATATGCTGAAAAATGGAAAGACAGAAGGTAAGTATCAGCAATTGAAAAATAATTAAATGTTTATAGTTCTACCAGGATCTTAGTATTTTTTTTTTATTTTGCTATAATGAAAATAGGTTATGAATGTCAGTTTTCAAGTTGTGTGTGTCATTAATGTATCAACTGCTGTTACTTTGATAGGATTTAACAGGAAAGCTCCACACTTATTAATGTGGATTTTCGGTGTCTCTTTTAATTAAATGGCTTTTTTTCCTCTTTCATCTTACTCTCCCTCATTTTTTGTGTTTTTCTTAACCCAGAAGTCTGTGTTATTGGTGAGACCAATGAGGTCCTCTGTTACTGTCCTTTTTATATACAAGGGAGTTGGACTGTCTTCATTGCCATGTACTCTCTCGTTTTTGTGATTGTTTTAAAATCTGACATTCCAATCATAAAATTTGTATAGGCTTTCCTTTGGGAGTTAGTTGTGATAAGGGTGTTGAAAATGCAAAAATTATGTGTCTTTCATGTGACATTTTAGATAAATTAGTAGACTGGTTTTGAGAACTCCAGAGTTACAGACTTCAGAGAAAGGAAACTTGCATAAAAGTGAAAGCACAGTTTTGAGATAACTGTAGCATTTATTCTTGTTGGCTATTTACCCCCTTTTTTTTTTTTTTTTTTCAAATTTTTTAAATGTTTATTCGTTTTTGAGAGACAGAGACAGAACAGGAGTGGGGGGTGGGGCGGGCAGAGAGAGAGGGGAGTAAAGAATCTGAAGCAGGCTCTGAGCTGTCAGCACAGAGCCCATCGCGGGGCTCGAACTCATGGACCACGAGATCATGACCTGAGCTGAAGTCAGACGTTCAACCAACTGAGCCACCCAGGTGCCTCTACCCTTTTTTTCCTGAAAACAATATTTTGTGATAAGTACCTTAGGAGAAATCATAAATCAAAGAATAACAGTCATGTTGTCCTTATTCTTAATTTCTGAAGTTTTACTTAAAACTATGACTTTAGGAATCACTAATATGCTGTTAAAAAATAGGGGTGTCTGGGTGGCTCAGTCGGTTAAACGTCCGACTTCAGCTCAGGTCTTGATCTTGTGGTCCGTGAGTTCGAGCCCCGCGTTGGGCTCTGTACTGTACTGACAGCTCAGAGCCTGGAGCCTGCTTCAGAATCTGTGTCTCCCTCCCTGCCCCTCCCCCACTTGCACTCGCTTGCCCTCTCTCTCAAAAATAAACATGGTACTCTTGGTATTTTCCTGTTTCTTAGATGATCTCTTAGTATTTTAGCCAGCTTACTTATTACAAAAGAAACACATATTGCCTCAAGGTTGTAAGCTTGCAGGGAATGAAAACAATATTTAAGTGAATCACTTAAAAAAGAGGTAGATATAAGAGGAGAGAAAAGTAAGATGGTAGGAAAGGAAGTTGTTTTCTGTGCTGCCTTCAAGTGTGATTCTTGCTTTCTGTTTTGAGATGCTTATATTTCTGTATATTTCTTTCTGAAAGTTGTATGTAAATTTGTTGTTTTTATTAAACCAGAGAAAAGATGCTTCTGGTAAACGTTTTCTTTTGTAAAAGCCAAAAAAAAAAAAAAATCATTTTTAAATTATGTTTGTCATGTTTTCTAAACTAAGCTATCCCTGGATGTCTAAAGTCTAAGTCAAGGGCTGGCAAACTTTTTTGTAAAAGGCCCATACAGTAAACTACTCCTCTTTGTTGTAATAGTGAGAAAGTAGGCATAGACAGTAGCACAAATGGATTAACTTGACTGTGTTCCCATGAAACACTGATTTTTTTTTTTTTTCCAACCACTTAAAAATGTAGAAACCATTTTTAGTTCATGAGATGCACAAAAATGGACAGTGGGCTGTATTTGGTTCAGGGGCTATAGTTGGACAAACCCTGATCTAAATGCTCATCTAGAGTTAATGTTTTCTTGTCTACCCTGGGGGAAGGTGGGAGAGGGTGAATTAAATTGGCTGGAGAGTAGAGCTTAGGAAGTGTTTGATGGAGAGGTTGTTGGGCATACCTAAATTACAGTATGTCTGAAATCTGCATGGAGACTTGTGTTAAAGGCATTAAGTATGCCTGACAACATGGCAAGTGCTTAATAAGTACATAAATGAAGAAATATCAGAATACTAACCATAGTTCTCTAGTACTTAATGTTTTTAGCAAGTAAACAGCTATCTGTGATTGTAAATTAAATTTTAAAACGCTGGTGTCAATTTTTTCAGCTTCCCACTAGGAACCTAATTGCAAAATGTCTTCATTGTGTTAGGCCCTGCTCTGGAGCAGTAAGTCAAGAATATGTCAGAGGCACAACTTAACCATTATGAAGCCAAGCGTCTCATAAATCAGAAAGTGAAACAGCTTTCTGACCATGAATGGAGGCTGAATTGGATTGGCTATTAGATGCAGATAGCTCTATGAAATTTAAATTCAAATAGCACTTCATTTTACTAAGTTTGTACAAAAACGTTTGATTTTTGAATGCCCAAGTATTTTTAATTTTCTCTTTCACGTTACCCACTACACCATACATTTATATATGGTGAATTCAGTACAGTGAAATTGTATTAATTTCCATATAGTTAAATATGCAACATATAATTGAGCAAAACTGTAACAACAGAGGAACAAAATAGACAAGTTGGGAACCATTTTGTTAGAGATGGGTTTGATATGCCAAATTTACTATAGTAAATCTCCATAAATTACTGTGCGTTTTTATTTTTTAATTTAAAAAAATTTTTTTTACATTTATTTATTTTTGAGAGACAGAGCACTAGTTGGGGGAGGGGCAGAGAGAGAGAGAGAGAGAGACAGAATCCAAAGCAGGCTCCAGGCTCTGAGTTATCAGCACAGAGCCCAACGTGGGGCTTGAACTCACAAACCGTGAGATCATGACCTGAGCCAAAGTCAGACGCTCAACTGACTGAGCCACCCAGGCGCCCCAACTGTTGCATTTTTAATACCTGTTTTTAACATGGGAAATTTGGATGTAATTTATGCCAAATGTAAGAAACTGTAAGATTTGCTGTGTGGAGATGACTTTGGACGTGTATTATTGCTGAAAACTTCGTGTTTAATAAAATTTGATTTTGAAAGTCTCTGAAACAAATTTTAGAAGCCCTTTTTTCCTAACATTTGCTTCTAAGTATTTCTCAAATACGAAAAACTTCAGTATTAGGATCTAAATTATAGCCTGTCTGTCAAGCTTGGCCCACCAGCAGTTTGATTAGAGCCCCCCCCCATCAAAAGAAAAATAACGTTTTATTGCTTATGAAAACTACATAAATTTTTAGATATCAGTGTCCATAAATAAAGTTTTATGGCAACACAGTCATGCCCATTTATTTATGTGTTATATGTGGCTTCTTTCTTGTTACAGTGGCAGAACTGAAGTAGTTGCAAGAGAGACCATATGGCCCACAAGTCTATAAAATATTTACTGTCTGGCACTTTCCAGAAAAAAATTTCCCAGCCCCCGATCTAGAAGCTGCTATTCTAACTTCCATTTCAAAAGTTCTTGATGATAAAACTTTTTTTATATTATTGTACAGTCCTTACACTTAGAGTCTCCCAGTAAGTTTCAGAGAAACCCCAGACATACGGGAAACAAAGCATTTTACCTCCACATTAAAAAAATTTTTTTTTAATGTTTATTTATTTTTGAGAGAGCACGAGCAGGGGAGGAGCAGAGAGAGAGGGAGACACAGAATCCGAAGCAGGCTCCAGGCTCTGAGCTGTCAGCACTGAGCCTGATGTGGGGCTTGAACTCAATAGCCGTGAGATCATGACCTGAGCCAAAGTTGGGCACTTAACCAAGACTGAGCCACCCAGGCGCCCCTACCTCCACGTTTTGATCTTGTGAAAAATGATATACAAAATGGACAGAGTCCAGAACTTTCATTCTAAATAAAAACAATATAGTGAGATACCAAGTTTTAAAATACAAGTATTGGCCTAGGACATCCCCTGGAAAATGTTAGGGATTGTTTTGAGGAAAATACTAAGGAATAGGAACATATAAAACTATAAATATCATAAATATCATATACACTTTACCATGGTGTGTAATGAAATAAATCCTAGTATAGTTTATTTTATTTTATTTTGTTTTGTTTTGTTTTGTTTTGTTTTAATTATCATGTTATTGTTTGAACTTTGAGATAGACATACCTAAAAATATCTGTAAGACTTTTCATTGGTTCTTATTATGTTGACTACTAATGAATCCATAAAGTTATCCTTAAAGTTATCCTTTTGATAGACATTTCATAGTATATGATTGGGTTCTAGATTAGAATTGTATAGGAACTCAAAATTACAGTTTTCTTTTTTTTGTGGCTTTCTCATTACACTGTGTAGGCATATTCCACGTAAACTGAAATTTGCTGAGACATCTTATTAATGCTCTCAAAGCATCTTATCTGAAAGCTGTATTTCATAAATTGCAATAATAACCATTAGCCAGCCTAATTTTTTTTTCCTTTTGTCTATTTTGCTGGATGTTTTCTAGTAATTTTTCGCATGGTCAGCGAGTAGTAGTGATAAGCTTCTTTAAGTTTCACAAATCAGAATGAACAGAGATTCACATTTTTTCCCTTAATCTTTAATGTAGCCGATTTTTATGTTCTTTCTGATTGCAGACCTCGCTTGCATGTACAAGTTATTTAGTCGCGTGCCAAATGGCTTGAAAACAATGTGTGAGTGTATGAGTTCCTATTTGAGGGAGCAGGGTAAAGCCCTTGTTTCTGAGGAAGGAGAAGGAAAGAATCCTGTTGACTATATCCAGGTGAGTGAATACAGCAGAATCTCTGTATGTTTGTAGTAACTTGACACCTGCTAATAGAAAGGTCACTTTTACTGGTGCGCCTGGGTGGCTCAGTCGGTTGAGCGTCTGACTTCGGCTCAGGTCATGATCTCACAATCCATGAGTTCAAGCCCCGTGTCGGGCTCTATGCTGACAGCTCAGAGCCTGGAGCCTGCCTCGGATTCTGTGTCTTCCTCTCTCTCTGCCCGTCCCCTGCTCATGCTCTCTCTTTCTGTCAAAAAAAATAAATAAACATTAAAAAAAAAAAAATTAAAAAAGAAAGGTCACTTTTACTAAGCTGTATGTATTACGTGTTTTTTTACCTTCATTGTCCCAGTGGAAAAGTATGTCTACTTCTCCTAAATAGTTTAGAATTTTGCAAAGTGTGTATATTTATATCTGGGAACCGAACTCAGCGGCTGCTTTTCATTTATTAATTAACCTGCTTGTTGAAGATCTTATTTACATGGTCTCAAGAATGAAAGTTATTACTTTTTCCTATGCTTCAGTGTTCACACTCCGGGTATTAGAAAAAATAACTTCTCAATTAAATCCTTTTTGTTCTAAAATGTTTTCTTTTAAGCAATACTGTGAATAAATTATGCCTCAGGTTTTTCATGTTTCAGTATAAATAACCAGCTTTTTTTTGTGCGTTTTTAAAGCTGATTTTCTTGGGCTGTATCCATTCAGTCAGGACAGGGAAGGATGAGGAGAAGCGGTGCAGAAGCTCTTAGACGTCTTTGGTAGAGTGATACGTGAATAGCAAACAGGCTGCTCCCTCATGGCTGACATTTTGAATACAGGCTTAGATCTAGGCTTGAAAATAATAACATGGAACCTGTAAGTTTAACACTGAGCGCACACATTTGTAGCCCGCAAACTTAAGGCACACATACCTGATCGTATGTGTCTTGTTTATAGAAAAAAATTATTATGATGTATCCTGATTTCTTTGTTTTTATTTGGAAGGGCTTATTGGATCTGAAGAGTAGGTTTGATCGCTTCCTCCAGGAATCGTTCAATAATGACCGGCTCTTTAAACAAACTATTGCGGGTGACTTTGAGTATTTTCTCAACCTCAACTCCAGGTCCCCTGAATACCTCTCATTATTTATTGATGATAAGCTGAAAAAGGGAGTCAAAGGGGTAAGTATTAATGCATTTGAAAACACATGAAATTGTATTTCTAGATTTAAAATTGTATACAAAATTAGGAACTACAAAATAGAAAATTAGGGAATTCTGTAGACATAAAATTAAGCCTAGCCCTTTGCTGTGCTTAAATGTGTGCTGTGATCTTTGAAAAGGATTGCTTAAGGTATTTGAAATGGTCCAAAGTCCTTTGACATTTCACTTAATGTATAATTTATACCAAAACCAAGCAACTACACAGTCACAGTTGTTAAAACAGTCTTTATAGACTATGAGGGTTAGATATGCTGTAGAGATGAGAGGCGACTAGAAGACCGCACTAATGCATAGCTTGGGATGTTGCTGTTGTCACCTTGTCCTGGGTGTTGTGTATCCAACAACTCTTGGATGCCTAGAATTTGAAGGAGTAGATTAGAATAGCTACCAGAAAGTAGCTTGAGAGCCTTTATTATATATCAGGCTCATTATATTATATATAATTATATATGCTTATTATATTAAGCATGTTGTTGTCACACATGCATTGGTCTTTTTAACTTCTTCTTAGAATTTGTGAGGCAAAAGGGAAAAGCAATAAATGCAGGTTTTCCAAGCACAGAAGCACAGACAAGAGGAAGATCACCATAGGAAAGACCATTTCGTCTTCCATATTTTTTAAATATATGCTTAATTGGCTATAATAGCATCTTACCCTTACTTAAAAGATGAGGGCAGGGGCCTTTTTAGTTTTTGAGCTACAGCCAATTATTATTACCCTTCTGCTTGCACAATTGAGATTTTGAATGAGCTTGCATCAAAATACCTGTCTTTTGCCCATATAAATCTCTGCCTAAATACTATGGAAAAGCATTGTAATATTCTTTTTTGTGATTAGAATTTCATTTCATTTGTTCTCAGTCATCCTTTACTGCAGCCATTATCACCTCATTGCTGCATTCAGTGGTAGCCCTCTAGGGAGGGGAAAGAACTCTGCCCTGTCCCCTGAACTGTGCTACACTAGATGAGGACTTAAGAATGGGGCTGCTCTGAAGGAGGAGGCACGTTCTCCAGCTGGGTCCCTCCTTCTGACATCTCTCAACCAGCCCACATTTGTTATCAGTCTTATAACTGCAGATGAACTGTGGTGCGATTTTTGTAGAACTAAAATTTTATAATTACTAAATTGTCTTTTAATTGGTTTTGCAGCTAACAGAACAGGAAGTAGAAACAATATTGGATAAGGCAATGGTCCTTTTTAGGTTTATGCAAGAAAAAGATGTATTTGAACGTTATTATAAACAACACTTGGCAAGGAGACTTCTCACAAATAAAAGTGTTTCTGATGACTCTGAAAAAAATATGATATCTAAGTTAAAGGTAAGGTGTATATATAAACTGGAATGATGTGCACCTAACTAATGTTTGTTATGTGATTGAACGCCAACATGCAGTTAGAAAATGTTTAATTGATGTAAAATATTTCTATAAATTAATAAAGCTAGATGTTTTACAGCAGATTGCACTTAGATTTGCTTAGGTTCTGAGACATTCAGAGTTTGCTGAAATTTCTCTTGGTGTGGCAGGATACATTCATGGAGATTTGGGGGAGGATTAGTGCAAGGGAAATACTAAAAAGTATCACTGTGTAGTTTCATTTTCACAGAGTGCGGTTCATAGACCACCTGTACTCCTGTCGCCTGGGGTGCCTGTTAAAAACGTAGAGTACCAGTCCCTACCTTTGATGAGGTGTATTGGAATCTCCGAAAGAGTCTGGGAACCTGCATTTTATTCGTGGGTTATTCTTAAATACACTGTTCTTAAATCCGCTAAGTTGGGTGCCCACAGGCATAGAGCAACTATTGGAAAGGTTTAGAAAGGATGTCAGCAACGTGGAAGAATTTCTTTGTACGTTCACTCATAGAAAACTCCATGGTTAATTTATTTCTTTGCACATTCGCTGATAGAAAAATCCATGGTTTATTTGTGCATATTTGTGTTTTTCTTCCACAGACTGAATGTGGATGTCAGTTCACATCAAAACTGGAAGGAATGTTTCGGGATATGAGCATCTCAAACACAACTATGGATGAATTCAGGCAGCATCTACAGGCAACTGGGGTAAGATTGTCCATTAATTTCTACTTGTATGTGTGTATCTGTGTGAAGTCTTTTGTAATGGGCATTTTCATCCATGTATCAGATAACTGCTGGTGTCATTTCTTCAGATGTTAGTGGCAACATTTGTATTGTCTGTGCATACTTTAAAGATCGTTTTCTGCCATATAAGCATTCTTTTAACTATTACTGTTAAAGTAGGTTTTTCTTTCTCTTCTAAAATTTAGTTTATCCTCTCTCCTTGAAGGAGTGTTCTGAAACTTTGATAGAATGATTTCACTGTCGTAACCATTACAGATTGTGGAAAGAATATGGGGCCTGGGCAGACTTGCTGAGTTTTACACTCTTCCTCTCACCTTACCCCCAGGATTGTGCTATCCTCGAATCGTTGCCTGACCTTCCTATACCTCAGTATTCTCATCCATAAGATCAGCATAAAGGGAGTCTGACATTCTCAGAGCCCCTAGGGAATGATCAAGAGTATAAAAATGCTGACATTAATGTGTTGTAAATGTGGTTTTGTATTGTGCCTCCTGGAAGACAGTAAAGCTGCAGCTTTAAACAGCTTTGGAGTCTGATGGGGTTTTTGTGAGGGTTTAATGAAGTTCAGAATTTTCTTTTTATTCTCTTTCTCTCCCCTTCCCTCCCCTCCCCTCTGTTTTTCAGCTTCACCTTAAACTTTCTGTTTAGAGAACTCCACAGGTTTTCCCTTTTTTCTCGAGTGACCTTATACAACTTCGTAATTCAGACCTATGACAGCCGGGGCACCTGGGTGGCTCAGTCGGTTAATTGTCTGGCTTCAGCTCAGGTCATGTTCTCATGGTTCGTGAGTTCCAGCCCCGCATTGGGCTCTGTGCTGACAGCTCAGAGCCTGGAGCCTGTTTCAGATTCTGTGTCTCACTCTCTCAAAATTAAATAAACATTAAAAAAAAAAAAGACATAACAGCCATTTAAAAAATTTGGAGGTCATTTCCTCTGACATTTAGATATCAGACTATCACTTCTCTTGGTCATCACAAGCCAAATTATGTGAAAATACCTAATTCTATAGAAATGGACATTTATATATATTAAGGCATTCTGACTTAGAGGGACTTCTGGTCTCTCCCCATTATATATAGTTGTATGATTTGCCTCAAAGTTGATTGTGGAGAAGGGTTGAGAGCAGGAAAGATACAAGTCTGTGACAAATAGAAATTTGGTTGGGCAGGAACTGAATAATACGATTATCCTAGGTAGTTTTTTCTTTTTTAGATTATTTAGAGATTTATACTTAATTCTGATACACTAATATATTTTCATGAGATATAATTATTTTTCCTGTTTATTTTTTTTCTTCCACTAATCTTACACATAGATTTTTTTAAACGTTTGCTTATTTTTGAGAGAGAGTTTGTTTATTTTTGAGAAGGGGGCGGGCAGAGGGGAAGAGAGAGAATCTTAAGCAGGCTTCATGCCTAGCGCAGAGCCCAGTGTAGGGCTTGATCTCACAATTCTGGGATCAGTACCTGACCCAAAATCGGGAGTCAGATGCTCAACAGCCTGAGCCACTCAGGCACTTCTCTTGTGTTTTTATTTTAAAAACTGAGAGAGGGGCAGGAAAAACAGACTTGCTATTATATTTCTATTTGTTTATATCAGCAGGTTGTATCCTAACTCAATAGCCGTTTCTGTTACTTCAGTCTCAGTACGCTTGCCCTTGTCATGTACTGCCTTTGAATATACGGTGAATGTCTTCAAAATATTACTTACTAAGACAACTAGGAAGAGGAGATGCAGACCACTGAAGGAATATTTCTTTGAGGTTCTTCCTTTTTTTCCCCTCACTTAATGAATAATTCATTAAGTGCCTTCTATGCCAAGCACTGTTCTGGGCACTGGGTATACAGCAGAGAATGGAACAGACAAAATTCCCTCCCACGATGGAACTTACATTCTAATCTGGGTCACAGATGAGAACGAGATAAACAAGCACATAGCACCTTAGCAGGTGACAGGTAATAGGAAATCTGTAGTGGCAGAGTGGTCAGGGAAGGCCTCCTTTAAAAAATGACATTCTGAGGAAAGATTTGAAAATTAGCAAGATGTATGGGTATGTGGGAGAAGGGATTGAGCCAAGTTGTGGCGCCATTACTGCCACTTGGAAATGTACTGCTGCCACTGCCCACCTCTGTTCGTCATCTAAGAGTCTCCTGTGGTCATCTCTCCTGTGCATTATCTAAGATTATTAGCTTCAGCTGCTTGAGTAGTTCTTCAGGAGATCTGAGTGGGGCATACTTCTTGATATTTATGAAATTTATCTCCTTAAAAAAAAAAATCTGTATCACTGGGGCGCCTGGGTGGCTCAGTCGGTTAGGCGTCTGACTTCTGCTCAGGTCACGACCTCACAGTCTGTGAGTTCAAGCCCCGCGTTGGGCTCTGTGCTGACAGCTCAGAGCCTGGAGTCTCCTTCAGATTCTGTTTCTCCCTCTCTCTCTGCCCCTCCCCTGCTCACGCTCTGTCTCTCTCTCAAAAAAATAAAGACTAAAAAAAAAAAATCTGTATCACTAATCATCCAGGTTAGATAAATATGGAATAATGGTTTAAAACAAGTTGTGAATATCAATAACAATATTTCATTTGCGCTTAAGAGTTCCTGTTGGGGCCCCTGAGTGGCTCAGTCAGTAAAGCGTCCAACTCTTGGTTTCTGCTCAGGTCATGATCTCGCAGTTTGTGAGTTCGGGCCCTGCATCAGGCTCCGTGTTGACAGTATGGAGCCTGCTGGGGATTCTCTCCCCCTCTGTCTCTCCCCCTCCCCCGTACTCCCTCTCGCTCTCACACGTGCGCGCACGCGCGCTCTCTCTCTCTCTCTCTCTCAAAATAAATAGAAACTTTAAAAGTTACTGTTAATGTGCTTTCTTGTTTTTTTAGAAATGGGTTGATAAGGAAGAAGATACCTCACTGTGACAGCAATGCTAGCATCTATTTTGTAGAGATAGTTACCCATTTTACAGTATTTGTGGAGCACACTTTGTAGAACTGGATCTGCAGCATCTTCTGCAGAGGCTGTGAAAATAAGAACTACATGTGAAAACATGAAAGTTTTGATTAATGTGGTGGAAATGTGAATGAGATATTAGAAATAGGTTGTGTGTTAAGATGGTAAAAATATGTAAAAGATGAGATGAGAAGTGGATACCCTTAAGGTGAAAGATTTAGAATTTTCTCTAAAATGATACTTCCATGACACCTTGACGTTGTATCTAAAAAGACATAATGGCCAAAACTTTATACTTCTCAGTGATACCGTTAACACTTTTGGTTATATAGTAAGAATTCTCTCTTGGTCATTATTTTAAAGCCAACATCTTAAGCAATCATGGCAAATATTTGCTAGGATAATTAAAATTTGGAAAACACTGATGGATCTAGCCTTTAAGAAGTTAAGTTTTACTTGCTAGATATTGGACAAGGAGCGAACTACTTGGATAACTCTAACACAGTGTCTATATGGAACGGAAAACAAATCCTAGTTGATTTGTGGGGGACATCTTTTTATCTTTTACACAGGTATCTTTAGGTGGTGTTGATCTCACAGTCCGGGTGCTCACAACAGGATATTGGCCCACTCAGTCAGCCACACCAAAGTGCAACATCCCACCAGCACCAAGACATGCTTTTGAGATATTCAGAAGGTAAACATAGATCAAACTTTGTATTTGTAAGTACACATAATTGTCCAAAGTTGAAATCAACTTGAGCATTAGTGGTGTTCCTGATTGAGGATGACTGTACTTCATGTTTTACCTAGTGTTCAAAAGGCAAATGTATTCTTCATGCTTTTTAATGTGTGAGAATGAGTTGTGTAAACTCTTTTCAAAGGGCCAGTTTACTAATGTCTTCATCCTTAGTGTATTTTGTATTGTGGACGTCTGCCCATGGCTTAGAACAAACGGATTGTTGGGTTACTGTGGAGAAAAGTGGTCTTAGGGACAGTAGCAGCCGATCTGCAGGCCAGGGGCAAAGTGTACTAATAGCAATTAATACTGCCCTTACACATAGACGCTTGTTAAGGGTTATTATCCTGTAGTTTATAATTTCAAATATGTAAGTTACATGACTCTCTAAAACCTGGTTTGATTTGCTAAAGGTTTTACTTAGCCAAACACAGTGGTCGACAGCTCACGCTCCAGCATCATATGGGTTCTGCAGATCTCAATGCCACCTTTTACGGACCAGTTAAAAAGGTAACTGTTGACAGTTGGAACATACTTACATTAAGTAACTGGAAATTAGTTTATGGAATTGATTTCTGATTTTTGTTGACCTGGGTAATTTATGTATTCCTCTTATTTTCCTACCTGTTTGAAATATTCACAAGGGGAAACTGGCTTTAACTTCCTTCCTTCTGTTCTTTATTGGACACTATGAAGACTCAGTAGCCTTCCTTCAGGAATGTATAATAATATAATGATGCATTTTATGTATAAGATTAGATTTGAGACAGTATTGCATAAGCTAATAAAAGCTTATTTAAGAGCATAGAAAGCTGTTAGTCCCTTTTCAGAATTCTCACATCTCCTATAATCTTTGTTTCCAGTAAATCAAAACCAGGAAAATTAACATGGCATTTGTGAGATGTACAAAATACTACAAAAGTATTTACTTTAAAAATTAGCAAGGCACTAGTGAATTGCTTTTGTTTAAAAAACGTAATAGCTTTTTTACATCCAACGTTGTGAAGTTTAGACTAATAACTTGCTTGCATTGCTTGGATATCATTCAAATCAAAGTCATTTCCCTTCAAATAAGAAAGTAATAAATAATAAATCTTTTAGAAAAACATTAAAAGAAAAATACCTGAACTGTCATCTAGGCAGCAAATAACAGTTTTATTCCGTATTTTAAGAATAGTCCTAATGGTTTTATAGAAGTTACTCTAACTCCCCCTCCCCCGCTTTTTTTAAATATTGTTAATGTCTACACCTGTTCTAATTTTTATGCTTAAATGAAATGGAAAATATTCTTTACAGTTCATGTTTGACACTATTAAATATTTGAGCGTAAGTAGTAAGGTTATGGATACTAACGAACTCAGCTTTTAATTATTGCTTGCTTTTGTTTTAAAGGAGAGGGTTTTTTCCTAAATAATCATGTTTTCTTTTGAAGTTGGGTTAAATAGATAGTGGGTTTTAAAAAACAATTCGCATGTTAATTGCTGAAGGCTTAACTTTCTACTTTGTACTTAAATCATAGAGCAGAAACAGGCTTAAGGATGGCAGAGATTTTTTTCCCTCATCCTGTGCTGTTATTTGATCTTACTGTGATCAGACCACACAGAAAGAAACCCCTATTACTTTTGGTAGGAGTATGATGACAGTGTTGTCTCTTAAGTCTTTTATTCCATCCTGAACTGTTAAAATAATTTTAGCTATCACTATAAGGAATTGTTGATTCATTACTTGCTCAGATATATTAAAATGTTCATAATGGGAAAAAAAAAGGACAGTCCTAAATAATGAATGAGTGTGCGTGTGTGTGTGCATGTGTGCGCATATGTACATATACACGTACCTATTTTTTTTAAGTTCTGTTTCCTTTTTATGTAGGAATAAGTTAGGTAGTTTTATTCTGGGAACAGTTGGATATTACAGTGCTTATCTTTCAAACATACTGTTAAAGTTACCACGAGATAATTCTGTCTTGTTTGTATTTTTTAAAAAATGAAACAGGAAGATGGATCCGAAGTTGGTGTTGGAGGGGCCCAAGTAACTGGCTCTAATACACGGAAGCACATACTGCAGGTCTCCACTTTCCAGATGACCATTTTAATGCTCTTTAACAATAGAGAAAAATACACGTTTGAGGTATGTGTCGCTTATATAAATTTTAAGCAATTGTATTGTTTCTGATTCTCCCCGGTTACCAGGGGTCTTTATTTGAATAACCTTTAAAGTTATTATCATTTGAGTATTATTTTTATTAAGTAACCTTTGAGTGAGTACCATTAGGGAAAACAATGTAAAATTGGGCGATGGAACTATCTGACCATCACATACTTACTGGCTCACATTTCATTTCGTTTTTTTAAAAACCAGCTTTATGTAGCATGAGTGTTACATGATAAAACATACCCCATCTAAGTGCATAATTTTAGGAGTTTTAACAGATCTGTGAACTTGTATAAGTGCCATCACAACCACGATCTAGAATATTACCCCCTAAATTTATACTCCTTTGCAGTGTGTTCCAGCTCACTGTCCCAACGTTGCCAGTGATCTGCTCTGTATCACTATAGATGAGTTTCGCCTTGCTAAAATTTCCTGTAAATGGGATCATAGAATATGTGTTGTGCTTGTCCATCACGTATTTTTGAGTCATCCATGTTGGTGTGTGTATGGTTTCAGTAGTTCGTTCCTTTCTATTGCTGAATGATATTCTATTATACAGATTTACTACGTTTTCTTTACCCACTTACCTAGCGATGGGCATTTGAGTCATTCTCAGATTTAGGCTGTTAGGAAGAGAAAGATGGGTTGAACTTTTTAAGAGACGGCCAAACGATGTCCCAAAGTGTCGTGCTCTTTCACATTCCTGCCAGCAGTGTAGGAGAGTTCCAGTTGCCCCATATCGTCTACAGAATTTAATACTTTTAAATTGTAGCTGTTTTATTTGGCGTGTAATTGTATGTGACTGTGGATTTAACTTGCCTTTCCTTGATGGCGATCAAGACGCAGAGAATCCTGGGTGTGTTCCTGGGCCACTTACATGTCTTGTTTGGTGAAGCGCCTCTTCCTGTCTTTATTGGGTTGTTTGGAAAGCTTTTTACAAATTTTGGATACAAATCCTTTGTCAGATCTGCGTGGTATGAATATTTTCTCACACTGTCACTTGCCTTTTCATTTTCCTTAAATGATATTTTTTGAAGAGCAGTAGCTTTTAATATTGAAAAAGTCCAGTTGCCACTTTCCTTTTATAGTTCATGGCTTTTGATATCCTGTCTAAGAAATGTTAGAATTTACTTACAAAAAATAAAGTAAAAATTAAGAATTATTTCCCCCCACACACAGATACTCAGTTGTTCATTCCATTGTTCTTTGTCCAAAGCATTGTTCTTTTCCCTTTGAATTACCTGGCACCTTTATGAAAAAAATCAATTGACCATATATGTGTAGGTCTGTTTCTGCACTCTGAGCAATCAAATCTGATCGCTTTCTATGTCTAGTGCTAGTTTTACACTATCTTGGTAGTGTCAAATTTCTTTTTTATACCCATCTTTTTTTCTTTCCTCCACCAAGACCTTTGATTACGTTAAATGCAATTAGTCTTTTCCCATGCCTTTAATAGGTACGTTGAGTGGAAATAAAGATCGTGTGATTCTTCCTAAATTTTTTTTTAAATGTTTGTTTATTTTTGAGAGAGAGACAGAGTATATGAGAGGGGCGGGGTAGACAGTGAGAGGAAGACACAGAATCTGAAGCAGCCTCCAGGCTCTGAACTGTCAGCACAGAGCCTGATGCGGGGCTTGAATTCAGTAGCCGTGAGATCATGACCTGAGCTGAAGTCGGACACTTAACCGATTGAGCCAACCAGGGGCCCCAAGATCATGTGATTCTTAAGTGTAAATTTAAGATAAAAGCTGTAAAATTATTGCCATATTTATTCTTAATTGAAAGCTAATTTTCAGATACCGTGAACATAGAAATAAGTTCACTTGAAATTTAGGGCAGAATTGAATTGTAGATATTTTTGAGAGAGAGAGCGCTTAAGAAGGCTCCACGCCCAGTGTCCCAGCACTGAGCCTGACACAGGGGTCAGTCGCGTGAGCGTGGGACCATGACCCGAGCCAAAATCAAGAGTCAGGTGAGCCACCCAGGCACCCCTGTAGGCCTATTTTATACCTACCTTCATGCTTGCATTTAAGAGATTATTGTTTTTATGGGATACACCTAAAGGAAATGCTTTGAAACTCAAGTGTTGTAGGTCTGGTGGCTAAGTCAAGAGGTCTTGGTCTTATCTATTTCCAGGTGTGTCTTATCTAGGGGAGTAACCTCAACTGTCCAGAGCAAGTTACATATGATTTAGTCCCAAGGAAATTAATTAAGCAAGTATTGAGTACCTTGCTCAAGTTGTAAGCCTTTTCAAACAGAGGTGGAATTAAATGATCTCTAACAGCTTGACTGTTTTAATCTGCAGCTACCATGGGTAATATATTTTAAGCAAAATAAACTGCTGATAAATGCTAATTAATGTTGGTTTTCAGTCCTACTTTATAAAGAGCTGGTGAAAATAATGAGACAAAACCATAAACTCATTTTCTAAAGCCATTATTAGAATTGCTAGTAATTTTAGTGGTTCAGGCTTACTCTTCTCTTTCCCAACCGACTTGGGATCACTGATACTAATGAGCATCATTAAGTAGAGGGTAAAATTAGGCAGAAAATTCCTCCAATATTTCAAATGTTAGCTAAGTAACAAACCAGATGCCTGAGCATAAATGGCATATGTAGAATGCCATTCCTGTGGCTCCAAAGCCTTCTGGCTGCTTGCATCTTGAACAGGGGGCATTGTGAGAAGGCACTTGAAGTTTGTACTCATACCGTATGTTGCATTCTAGGCTGCTGTGTAAGCGTTATTAGCCGGCTCTTTTACACAACTCACCTCCACAAATTAGAGAGGATAGTTGAAAGTAATACTTTAAAAGGAGGCTGATTTTTTAACTCTGAGTACTCTTTATAAGTTCAGTAAAATGGTGTATGTGTTATTTAATGCTACATAACACATCTGAAACTTAAGTTTAAAACAGCTCTAACAATGTATCATCTTTCCTGGTTTCTGTGGGTTAGAGGTTTAGGAGGGGCTCATTTGGTGAGTTTTGGCTCACAGGTTCTCATGAGGTTGTGAAGATGTCACCTGGGGCTTCAGTCATCTAATGTTTGTGCCTGGAAAATACACTTCTAAGCTGTTGGAATATTCTTCCTTCCACGTAGCTGGCAAGTTCATTTCAGCTCTTGATAAAAGAGGTCTCCGTGTCTCCTCACGTGGCCCTTACCACATAGCTGTTCAGTTGTCCTTGCATACCAGTGGGAAACTCTCCCTAACCCGAGCCATCCAAGAGCCCCGGGCAGAACCTGGCATGCCTTTATGACGCTAGCCTTTGAAGTCACATACGGTCACTTCTTACTTTCTTGATCACCCAAGTTAGCCCCAATACTGTGAGAGGATCACACAAGGCTAAAACATACCAGGATCATTATGGGCCATCTCAGAAGCTGCCTGCAAAAGGTGGCATTTATATGTTGTGTCACATTTCATCCATGGTAGTGAAGCTGCTGAAGCTTTTTCTCTTTTTATGTATTTTTTTAATGAATAGAAGTTTGTTACGGTTTAAAACAGCTAAAATCAGGAAATACATAAAGTGGTAGTTTCTACCCTAGATTATAGTAACTAGCATTTGGTTTTTGAAAGGCATGTAGATATTAATTAATATATATTTTTCTGAATGTTCTTTATTATACTTCTTAAATTTTCTTGAGAGTGAGTCTGAAATATAAAAACTAGTTATGGATAATAGCAAAATTAACGTTAGGCAGTAGCACTTAAATTTTAGAAATCGGTTAAAAACCAGTGATAATTGGTATCTCATGAAGAAGTGCTAACATCATTAATAACATAATTTCACATCATATAAAGGAAAGTGTTTGGGAATACAAGGTGAAATAGACAATTTGCAATCACAGAAATCCTTCGCAAATGTCCTGACAAGACAATAAAAAAGATCGTCTAGAAGATCTGAATAATATAATTAGCAAATTAAAATTGAAAGCTATACAGAGAACTTTCAACTCAGCAAAATACACCTTTTGCTCTTGGAAATATGTGAGGTTGACATAAGCTTACTACTAAAAGTGAACAAGGAGAATACAAAAAAGAAAAAGCTATAGGTTATTCAACTTTAAATGCACAAATCTTGGGACGCTTGAAGTGGCTCAGTCAGTTAAGTGTCTGACTCTTGATTTTGGCTCAGGTCATGATCTCATGGTTCGTGGGATCAAGCCCCACATCAGGCTCTGTGCCAATAGCCTCCTTGGCATTCTCTCTCTCTGCCCCTCCCCAACTCGCTTGTGCTGTCTCTGAAAATAAATAAGTAAACTTAAAAACAAAAAAAAAAAGAAATGCACAAATCTTAAATAAAATATCGGCAGGTCATACTCAGCAGCATATTGAAAGAATGATTCTGTGTGTCCAAATAGGATTTATCCCTGGAATACAAAGAAGGAATTTGTTAACATAATTAAGGTTTCTTCTCCTCCTTCATCATCATCATCATCATCATCATAAAGTTAACTGAGCATTTGCTGTATTGCCAGACTTTTCAAGGAGAAAATCAATTAATGATTTCTATAGATACACAAAAAGCATTTGTAGTAGTCAGTCTCCATTTCATATTTCCAGGATATGGGGAACTCTTAGCCACCTAAGAATAGAATGAAATCCCCTTAATGTCATAAGGTTATATCTAACGAGAGACCTAATAAGCAAGCAGTAGTTAGTAGTAAAATATTAGACCTCTGCCCATGAAAGGTAGGAACAGATTTTAGGATATCTGCCTAATTATTACTATTATTCAGCATTGTTCTGCAGGTCCTAACACTAAGAAAAAGTGAAATTTATAAAATACCAGGAGTTGACAAAATTTGTAGGCAGGGTGATTGTCAACTATGATAATCACCTGAGAACATTCTTACAGAAGAGTTCAGATGAAAAATCAACTTTTATATAAAAATCAGTTAATCAGAAAATAACTTGAGGAAAGCAATATTTTAATAAGAATCATAATCATTTCCTAGGACTCATTCTAGCGAGAAAGGTAGAAGACTTCTACCAAAAAGGTAATAAAGCAAAAGAAAATGAAAGGGTACATGTGCCGGAATGGGAAAAGTACATGTTACAGAGGAGGTATCCCATTTATATTTAACATTAATACTGGTGTATTAATGGGCATGTTCCCGTACATACGCATGTGTGTATGGATTTGTATTCCTGTGTGGATATGTAGATGTATAGGAAAAGTCCTAAAGGATGCACACTGAATTGCAATAGTCACCTGTGGGAATGATCTGTAATTGTAAAATATCACCTAAGAAGGAGCTTCTAGTTTTCTCTCAGTGTGACTAAACAATAGAATATGTGATTAAGTCACTTGTCACACATAATAATAATTATAATCAACATTGTAATAATAGCACCTATTTAATTTGCCAGGGTTTAACATTTATAGTATTTGAAATGACTAAAGTATGGAGACATACAGAGATCATTTGAGGCAAAGGAATGTGCTTCATCATCACTAAAATTCGCATTTCTTTCACTCCTCCCTGATAGTCCTTTAGAGAAACCCACGCTGGTGCTCAGACTCCTGCGAAAGAGAGAATGACTCTCTCCAGATCAGTTACACGATCCATATGCCTATTCTTCCTGAGCTGCTCTTGAGAAAGAATAGCTTTTACACAGCAAATCAAAGTGATCTGCCCTGCTGTGAAGACTGGGTGGCATCATACATCTGTAGACATGTAGGAACTACATCGTATACATGTACAATTCCCTTACTGTCCCGTGGACCAAAGAGGAGCGTGATCAATCAAGACATCACACATTCATTCTTCTCTAAACTGCTTTTGTTTTTACTATTGCATTTTATTCATACCATGGTAAGAAGCAAAAATTACCACCTGGACTTGAAAACATTTCTCACTTTTTTTCATGTTTAATGTTAATTACCAGGAATTTATGTTTTTTTCATTTGGTCATACAGGCAGTAAATGGTCAACACGGATTGTGAATTTTGATTGTATGGTAGAGTGCCTTAGCTTTGGGCTGACTTTGCTTCTTTCTATAAAAGAAGTTGCTGAGCAGAAGTAGTGTGGGTCCACTTGTAGGATCGTAGAGCTTTTCCAAAAGCAATCGTGTTTGTTAACACTTTGTTTCGTTTTTTTTTACTTAAGTAGTAGAGCAGGTCCCAAATAATCTCTGCTGGATGACATTTTTAGACTAGGCCTTATATCTCCTGAAATAAAAAAGTACATGTCTTTTCAATATTTTGTGATTTGAATCACCTTTTCCTCTAGTTTGTTCAAATAAGTGAGATTTTAGTGAAGTGTCCTAATAATCAGGCAATTCTTTGTTGTAAATTATTTCTTTCATGTAATTATCTCTCTCTCCTGTTCAGTTGATTTTACTTAGTAATTAACCGATCTGCTTTAATCTTTCAAAAAGTCTAATTCTATCAATCTGGTGAAATTTCAGGAAATTCAGCAAGAGACCGATATCCCTGAAAGAGAGCTCGTTCGAGCCCTGCAGTCCCTCGCCTGTGGTAAACCAACCCAGCGGGTTCTCACGAAAGAACCCAAGTCAAAGGAAATAGAAAACGGTCACATATTTACAGTTAATGATCAGTTCACATCCAAACTACACAGAGTCAAGATTCAAACAGGTATCTGGAATTATATTTTTCCTCTGAAAAAATTATTATCTGTTGGATTTCTTTCTTCAAAAGCAGTACTGCGTTTCTGATGCTGTGTGACACGTAGGTTTAAGGACTAAAGCAGCTCTATTCATATGTGTTCCTGTCAAAATACAGTTGAATCCAAGTACGGTGAGCGTTTTAAAAAGTAATTTGTAGTGTGAACAAGGTATTTATTTCCATTTGGTTTTCAACAGGTAAATACAATTTTGTTATAGATTAGTATTTATAAAATAATTGTTTTTAATTGGTTGAGTTAACTAATGATGGACATCTTTTTTGAACTGATTTACAAATTTGTCAGAGTTGGGGGTTATTTATCTAAAGTTTGATTTTTAGATGCAGCTATTTATGTTTTGATGGGTATTTTTTAAGTTGCAAAACCTTAAAAACCCATATTATCTCTCATTTAAAAGCTTAGAAATGACCCTATTGTGAACAATTTTTAATGTGTTTATTTTTAATTAATAATGAGCATCCTGTTTATTATATACTTAACATAGTGTACAACGTGTGTTTTCTATGTATTTAAGGGGAAAAAAGCACTTTACCTTTGCTCATGTTTAAACCTCTAACATAGTTTGTTCCCTGATTTCAAAATTACTGTTAGATGAGCTTCACAGGACTGACTCATCCATTACAGCTCTGTAGTCTTTGTAGAAAAATAGTATTTTAAAATAAGTGTAAAATGACTGTAGTGGGGCGCCTGGGTGGCGCAGTCGGTTAAGCGTCCGACTTCAGCCAGGTCACGATCTCGCGGTCCGTGAGTTCGAGCCCCGCGTCGGGCTCTGGGCTGATGGCTCAGAGCCTGGAGCCTATTTCCGATTCTGTGTCTCCCTCTCTCTCTGCCCCTCCCCCGTTCATGCTCTGTCTCTCCCTGTCCAAAAATAAATAAACGTTGAAAAAAAAAAAAAATGACTGTAGTTTCTTTAACTTTAATATAAGTGTTTTTTTTTTTTTCTTTTTTCCAACGTTTTTATTTTTATTTTTGGGACAGAGAGAGACAGAGCATGAACGGGGGAGGGTCAGAGAGAGAGGGAGACACAGAATCGGAAACAGGCTCCAGGCTCTGAGCCATCAGCCCAGAGCCCGACGCGGGGCTCGAACTCACGGACCGCGAGACCGTGACCCGGCTGAAGTCGGACGCTTAACCGACTGCGCCACCCAGGCGCCCCTCTTTAACTTTAAAAAATTGTGTTTATAAGAGTCTTTTAAAAATTATTTTAATGTTAAATCTGTAACTGATTACCAGAATACATTAAAAAAACATTGTATGCACACTTCTACTGACCTTTTTGACCCTGATTGGATTTGTATGCCTTCTGAAGCAGGGTGGTGTCTCTTTTAAAGCATTGCCTAATTTGTCCCATGTTTGCAGACCGTATCATTGTACCTTCATCACCAAAAATAGCCTCATGTTTGGACACAGATGTAAATTGAAAATAAAAACAGAACTATGCTTAAAAAGTCATGGAATAAAATATCTTTTTTTCCCCAGTGCAGGGCATAAGACTTTACAGGTTTAGGTAGATACAGGTTTTGGATTTCAGGACTTGTTTGTATTCTAGATTTAGAGGAAGATGTATGCTGATACATAATCTGAATTACCAAACCTCACCCTGCTTTACCCTAAATAAGTAACTCTTTATAATCCTAGATTCCATTATGTCCAGCAATAATTTCAGATACTATTTTTGTTCAAAAAAAAAAAAAATAGTCTTCTCTCTGGATTTTTAATTTGGGGTGGCAGTGGTGTGTGTGTGTGGTATTTTAGATCCGATGAAAATAGAATTTTTTATTTTTGATGTTAAATGTGCGCATATAACACTTTAATTAAAATACGAATACAGTTCTGTATGGTAAGGAATTCAGCTAGATCTCTTAAAGTTCTTTTCAGCTATAAAATTCTAGGAAGAAATAATGTTTTCATTTAGGAATGGCACTTAGATTATCATGGCTCTTAAAAATATTTTGTAGAAGTTAAAATTTTCTTTCTGGTGATAAGTATGTGATCACATGGGTTTTTCCTAAGTTGTCAAAATACATCCTTGCCTTTTGGCTCATAATCGAAGATGCAGAGACTCTGTCCTAACCTAATTATGCTGCTCTTACTATAGTCAGGAATCGAAGTTTAGACAAAGAAGTTAAAAATATTACTCAAGGGGCGCCTGGGTGGCGCAGTCGGTTAAGCGTCCGACTTCAGCCAGGTCACGATCTCGCGGTCCGTGAGTTCGAGCCCCGCATCAGGCTCGGGGCTGATGGCTCAGAGCCTGGAGCCTGTTTCCGATTCTGTGTCTCCCTCTCTCTCTGCCCCTCCCCCGTTCATGCTCTGTTTCTCTGTCCCAAAAATAAATAAACGTTGA
Organism: Leopardus geoffroyi; assembly: GCF_018350155.1. Lineage (NCBI taxonomy): Eukaryota > Metazoa > Chordata > Mammalia > Carnivora > Felidae > Leopardus > Leopardus geoffroyi. The sequence continues at coordinate 208,140,618 of NC_059328.1, read as the reverse complement.
AAAAAAATTTAAAAAAAAAAAAATATTACTCAAATAAAACAACCTTTGAGAAGAATTAGATTTCACTGGGCCCCTGGGTGGCTCAGTCGGTTAAGCGTCCGACTTCAGCTCAGGTCGTGATCTCATGGTTTGTGAGTTCAAGCCCCACATCAGGCTCTGTGCTGACAGCTCAGGGCCTGGAACCTGCTTTGAATGCTGTGTCTCCTGCTCTCTCTGCCTCTCCCCCGCTGGCGTTCTGTCTCTCTCTCAAAAATAAATAACCGTTAAAAAAAAAAAATTAGATTTCACTGTAATCTACAGCAATTTCCATAGTTAACAGTTTTCCCCACCACTGCATCCCACTTTTCCCCAACCCTTTCCCAGATATAGCTAGATACATCTGTACCCCCTTACACAAGCATGTGCCTCTGTTATGTTCTTCTTAAGGGAAGGGTATTGTGTGAGACTGAGAGTGAGCTTCTGCCCTCACGTTTTAAAAAACCTCCTAATCCAGTGTGTATCACCACAGCCTTCCCATTTATCTTGGAATATACCTATTTACATGGTCACATCTAGCAGAACACAATAGATTGTTTTTTAAAAAATTCTTGGGGCGCCTGGGTGGCTCAGTTGGTTAAGCGTCCGACTTCAGCTCAGGTCATGGTCTCGCGGTCCGTGGGTTCGAGCCCCGTGTCAGGCTCTGTGCTGACCGCTCAGAGCCTAGAGCCTGTTTCAGATTCTGTGTCTCCCTCTCTCTCTGACCCTCCCCCATTCATGCTCTTATCTCTCTCTGTCTCAAAAATAAATAAACGTTAAAAAAAAAAATTAAATTCTTTTCTCCACCTTTTTATTTTAAATATTTTCAAATCCATAGAAAAAGTGAGAAACACGATAATGGACAAAGGTATGTATGGCCGTCACCTGTATTTATGAGTCATTAAATTTTTTGTCCCATTTGCTCCGGTGCCCTTGACCCCACCCTCCCCCTACATATGTGTATATATTTGCTACAGCATTTTAAATTAATCTGCAAACATTACACTCCCCCACCCTAATACTTAAGCATACATTTATCTCCTTAGAATAAGGTATTTTCCAAAATAATTGTAATACTGTATCACACCCAAGAAAATTAATAATTCCATAATACTTATTTGTATAAATAGATATTTTATACCACCTCCACTTGTCCACAGTTGCCTCAAAAATGCCTTTCTTGGGGCGCCTGGGTGGCGCAGTCGGTTAAGCGTCCGACTTCAGCCAGGTCACGATCTCGCGGTCCGTGAGTTCGAGCCCCGCATCGGGCTCTGGGCTGATGGCTCAGAGCCTGGAGCCTGCTTCTGATTCTGTGTCTCCCTCTCTCTCTGCCCCTCCCCCGTTCATGCTCTGTCTCTCTCTGTCCCCAAAAAAATAAATAAACGTTGAAAAAAAAAATTAAAAAAAAAAATGCCTTTCTTGGGGCACCTGGGTGGCTTCGTCAGTTAAGCGTCTGACTTCGGCTCATGTCGTGATCTTGCTGCTCGTGTCCATGAGTTCGAGCCCTGTGCCAAGCTCTGTACTGCCAGCTGAGAGCCTGCAGCCTGCTTCAGATTCTGCATCCATCTCTCTCTCTCTCTCTCTCTCTCCCCCCCCCTCCCCTGCTCACACTCTGTCTCTCCAAAATAAACATTAAAAAATAAAATAAAATGCCTTTCATATCTTACTCTTTAGGTCCAGGATTCAGTTAAGGTTTCCCCATTACATTGATTTTTATTTACTCTAAGTCTGTCTGTCTCTCTCTCTCTCTTTCCCTCCCCCTCTCCCCCTCCCCCTCCCCTCTCTCTCTCTCCTTCCCCCTCTCTCTCTTTTTTAATGACGTTGGCTTTTTTTGAGTAAAAGCATTATTCTTTCTTAGGAGGTCATTTTAATCTAATTCCTCTCTTCTTAAGGTACTGATTATCTTTAACTTGGAAAAAGGTACTGAAAGAATTCTTAACCAGGGGATTCTAATTAGAAACCGCTGAGTGGACATACACACCAGAATCATCTTCTGAACTGTACAGTCCGCGCTCTTGTGGATGTGCCCGTGCCTAAGCCAGCAGTGTCTTAGGCGGTTCTTTGTAATTTTCCAGTTTCTGCCTCCCAAAACTTCATTATCTATCTCTTATTGATGACCAGATAAACAAAAAATCTGTTACTTTTCTTTTTCTGCTACTTCAGTGAGAGTAAAGTTTTAAGAGAAAGGGACTTCTGTATTTATTCCTGAGTAGTTGCCTTGAAGATAGTAGGCAATAACAGAGTAAGACTTCTCTTCTCCGAAAGGTTGGAATGTACTATGCATTAGTGATAGTGAGATTGTGACATAAAGAAAAATTAAGACATACGATAAATTGTTTAGATAGTCTGTGAGAGGAACAAATAAAGTACTTGTTCTGGAGTTCTTTCAGCTGACATCCCAGTGGTGCTTTCTCATTATTTAAATTGAGCTAACTACATCTTGGCAATATAGAACCCTTTCCTCCTCTTAAGATATCTTGGCGTTATGTTGGTAAAGTACGAGTTGACCTCTGGAAGTCACAGCAATGAAAATTATTTACTGATAATTTTTCTATTAAATATATCCAGCTACCATTTTTCTTCCAGGAGAGGAATCATTGTATTTAATAAAAACAAAATTGGTTTTATTATCTCTGTAAAATTAAATTCCTAATACTTAAAAAGAATAAGCAGAATTTTTATATCAGTGATCGTTACTTATTTAAATATTTGTGAAAATGTTGAAGTGGGCCCCTTTGAATGTTCTTCTTGAATGTTCTCTTCAATGTTCTCTTGAATTAATAAGTGTATGTGTATACTCAGGTTGAAATGGGTCTCTGTGGATAATACTAAATTATCTTTGTCTCTAAACTACATTTTTTGCATTACGTGGTAATTACATGGTAAATGTCTTTGTCTTTTAGTTGCTGCCAAACAAGGTGAATCTGACCCAGAAAGGAAAGAAACGAGGCAGAAGGTAGACGACGACAGAAAACATGAGATAGAAGCTGCTATAGTGCGGATAATGAAGTCCAGAAAGAAGATGCAGCACAATGTATTAGTAGCAGAGGTAAGGGCGCTGCGGGGCTAGATCAGGGTCGAAAAGGCAAAATAATACTAACAGTTCAAATTTAGGGAAGAACTATATTCAAGTTATTTAAAATCTAATTTTAGAATAAGGAAACCATAGTCAGGTAACACTTATAAAGTATGGCACTTACTTGATAACTGAGCACAGGGGTGCATCTAGATATGTGTGCACTTTGAGAACTAATGTCCTTGTAATAAAAGTAATAGAATATTGTCACTTGAAGAATAAAAAAATTTTGCTGCTACTTAATGCTTTGATGTTAAACAGTCTACTTTTATTTCCAAAAATAAATAAACTTACCATTTATTGAGTGCTTACATATTGTAAATTTGGAAACGAAGAAGGGGAAGCCTCCTTGAAAGGCCATTGAAATGATTAGGGCTGAATAAATATTGGTAGAGGGGGGAGAGCTGCGTGAAGACAAATGGGAAGTCACCATTTACCGACTGGCCGTCCGTGGGAAATGAGAGGAGTCGAGCACACGTCGGTTTCTGGCTAAGGAGGAGGAGGGACAGTGTGCCGCTATGTTCTTCATGTCCGTGAGCAGAATTTTGCACAAGCTGAGTTTATATCACATGGCAAAGGAAGAAAATTACAAGAGTGATCGGTCAGTAATTTTCAAAAAGTGAAAAAAAGTCAAACACTTCAGACCTGTTGGCAATTAGGTAACTCATGGGTTTTCCCGGGCATTTGCATTGCTCTGGTAGAGTGGACATCTGCTGGCTGGGCCAGAGGAAGGAAGTGGAGGGGAAACCAGGAGAGTGCCCTGTCCTTCAAGATGTTGGCTCATGGGAAAGGGCGCAGAGCAAACCTGGAGGACTGGGTGTTAAGTTGAGGCGTCCTGGATTTTGTTTTTCTGGCGGGAAGATACTCCCCGTGTCTAAACGCTAAGGTTAAGGAAGGAAGGGACAGAAGACGGGATCGAGGGACAGTTGACGTACAGAGTCTAGGAGAGGAAAGGAGAGCGAGCTGTGTAAAGACTACAGGTGGACGGTAGATGTGTTAACAAAGATGCTACTGAACGTGCCCCTCTTGGGACCCAGGGCAGGATGCAGGGTGTGTGCTAATCAAGGGTGGATACGAGTGTGAATAAATGTGTATGTGTAAGGAGGTGGGAGTCGAAGGAACTGTATGCTGAAGTGGTCTCTCTTCCCTGCGTGAAACAGGATGTGAGGGGATGGTGCTCAGGAACTTGCTGAACTAGAACACATTAAATGTGTGTTATCAGTCTATACCAGAGATGGGCAGACTTTTTTTTCAATGGCCAGTTGTAGTGCGAAAGCAGCCACCAGTAACAGTTAAGTGTGGCTGTGTTCCAGGAAGAATTTAGAAAAACAGGCAGTGGGGCTGTATTTGGCCTGTGGGCTGCATCTTGTTGATTCCTGGTCTGCCCAAAAGGTGTAAAAACAACTTTACCCTGCAGGGAACTGAGTAGTAGATTTTGAATGATGTCGTGAACATGGAACGGGTGTTTGTGGAAGAGAACCAAAGGAATCTGGCAGTTGAGGGTACTGTTGACAGTATAGCTGAAGTGATCCAGACCCTGTCAAGAAGGAGGTAAGGTCAGAAGAAATTACTAGTAGCTCATAAGGAAGGGTCAGAGGGTGAGAGATCTCAGGTGGGTTGGGAACAAGTGTGTTGATAGTGGAGTAATAATACTAGAAAGGAGATAGATTTTAGTTGGGGGGGTAAAGTACTGAAGTTTCAGATTTCAAAGAATTGTCAATCCAGTGTGGTCTTGGGGAAATGATCCAACAGGAGTAAAAAAAGGAAACTGGCTTGTGGGTGGATAGGTGTTCTGCAAGAGAGGCAGGGAGGCAGGGTAGATCAGTGGGGAAAGCATGAACTTTGGGGGTGGAAAGGTTTAGATTCTCATCTGTAACTATTGGTTCGGTTTACTTTCAGTTTATGTCAGTCTTGCTGCCTGGCTATTTTCCTCACTTTGCAGGGTTAAGAGCATTAAATAAGTTAACATATACAGAGTGACTGATACATAGTTCACAGTCAGACCTCGGCTGCTGCTGTCGTTACTGTTTTATTATTAGCAATGTCACAATACCTAGAATCCTGACAGCAGTTGGAGAAAAGAACAACAGCAGTAGCCCTTGGAGAAAAGAACAACAGCAGTAGCCCTTACAACGGACCAGACGTTGCCATCTGTCTCATGAGGTTAAGTTAACTTTTCCAGGGTCCCAGTGCTAGTAAATGGAAGAGCTGGGATTTGAATCTAGATACTCTGGGTTCAGAGTCTGTGTTCTTAAAGACGTTATGATTCCGAAATTCTGTGAATGGGAGAATAACCCAGAAGTTTAGATGATAGCATCAAAATGGTTAAGCCATGGTGTGGTATACATTCATGCTAATATATTCCACCTTAGCATTCACGTTCTGATGAGGTATATTCTAACCCATACATTACATTTTCAAATAAAACCTATTTTGATTTTCAAAGTCAATTTTTGACTTTAGTAATCACATTACTAGAGTTTGATTTGAATCTTAAAATGACACATCAGTTCTGTTCAAAGGTAAGAATTTTTGTGTGTTTACATGGAAATGTTAAATATTTTTTTAAATTTTCTGGTAGGAATTCGTTGTTCTACTTTCTCTTCTAGGTAACTCAGCAGTTGAAGGCTCGATTCTTACCAAGTCCAGTTGTTATTAAGAAACGTATTGAAGGACTTATTGAGAGAGAATATTTGGCACGAACACCTGAGGATCGCAAAGTATACACATATGTAGCATAAAATGCGTTCAGAAATTTGATTTATTGGACTGTACTTTTCGCATGGACTGAGAAGTTCTTTTAAATCATTAAATATTAAGACGGCCATCTCTGCTATTAAATTACAGTACATGTTCTAGACCATTCAGATCAAGCCTTTACTCCCTTTGAGAGTTTTCAACATCAATTGATTGAGCTTCAGGCTTTACGTTTATCCCTGTAGAGATCATCTTTACAGTTCCTCGGGAAAATGTGAATGTGCTGCGTTTTGTTTTCAATACTGTATGAAAACAGGAAAAAATAAAACAAAAATTTAGAAAATACAGCTCATTAAAATAAAATTGTTGGATTTCATTTCCCCAGGTCTTCAGTGTTGACGTAAATGTGTTTTGTAGTGTTGCTTAGCACTTTGCGCATTGTATAAGTTGGGTAACAAAAATGGTAAAAGAAATGACACAGTCCCCAGTTATCTTGCTCTGCTTAAGACATTTCTTCAGCTAGTCTTGTTTAATTTAAAGGTTTGATAGATATACAAAGACCCAAGCATACATTTGAGCATGCTTTATTCTACCACTTGCACTTACTAATCTTATAGCCTTATGACCAGGAACCTTTATCTTGGGCTCCATACACTCCCTGATTTCGTTTTTCCCTATTGTAATTTGAGATTTCCCACATTAAGTCATAATGATTAGGTTTTGTTCTGCGTTATCTCTAGAGAGAGAGAATATTTTAGTATGTATAAATTGTACAATAATTTTTTGCTGTTGTACTCACTGCTAATAGTGGATTGTATAGGGCAGTGTTTTTATTTCGTTTATTGTAGACAAAAATAAATGATTTCGTATACACACACCCACTAACTCAAGTATGTCAGAGCACAAAGTTGGCAGCTGGTTGTATTTAATTCAGACCCTTTGAAAAGCACATGCAGCCTATACTTTGTTTATAAATATCTTAGGTTGCCCCTCTCTTAAATATATATTTTGGTGAAGCTGGGGTGCACTGTTAATTTTCTGTTTTGAAACGCATTCTCAAGATGCAATAAATATGATTACCTTAATATTTTTAAATGAGATCTTCAGTTCTTGCAGATGTGTTTTGGGAAGTGATAAGCAATATTTTTCAAACCTGATGATTCTTGGGTATTCAGCTATTGTCCTCCAAAGAGTCATCGTTTCATGTTCTCAAAGATGTACTTTGTGCTGAAGATTCATGTCAGTTATCCTGTGCTTCCAACTTTCACCAATGTTTTTTACCTGATTGATCCGCCAAGGATTATAGTTTGCTTTAACTTCAGAGTATTTTTATCTTCAATTTTATTTAATTTTGTCTCATTTTGTTTTCATAAGACAATGTTTCAGCTGTGTAATCGGGGCAAACCACTATAGGTTTCTGTCTGATAGAAAAGCGAAATGTTACTAATGAGTTCAAATAACAGACTCTTGGTTGACTATCAGTACTGTTGATACATTTATTAGAATGTATGTCTCGGAAGATGGTTTCTGTTTAAATTTATGGTCAAGTTACAACAACTGAATTCTAATATGGATTAAAAACTCCACGTAAATATTTTTCCCCATGCGTCTTGGGTTATAATTTTCCTTTTAGAGTTGGCAATGCATTGAATTCTGTCTCCTTTTGGACTGTAGAATCGCAAGCCTCATGCTCTTAATCTCTACATTTTCCACTTTTACATGATGCAGTTAAGATGCAGATGAAAACTACCATGAGCATTATTCTCAGGGTACTGTTACCACACTTGAGTGACAGTAGGGCAGGTGTAAAATGGAAAGCTGGCGGGCTCAGCCTTCTGATGTTTACATAACTGGACTTCTGTAATGGGAAGGTGTTTGTCTACGGAAAGATACTGGTCCTTGAGATGCCACCGCTTTTCTTATTGCTCTCAATTCCTAATTAAATAATTATAACACCTCGGGAAATAGAACAGCTCAGATGGTCAAGTTAATAAACACGAAAGGGGTAAAAACTTCATTTGAAATCTCAGTAAGCAAAAGTTTAAGTGCCATCTTAAAGTACTAAAAATCAGTGGAGTTAAATTTATGTTTTTTTCTCAAGAATGGATGTACAGATCAAATCTAGAGCTTAGAGACACTTGTCATTTTGGGAGCACCGGCTTGAAACTCTAAATGCTTACAAATAAATTGAAACACATTTCTGAGCTACAGTTGAATCGAATGGCTGCAGAATGGTACTGCATTGAAAAACAAAATTGGGTCACCTAACAGTTTTATGTTTTAACTCGTATTATTTTAGCTCATAACGGTACATACTGACATTACCTTCGTTTCAGCAAGAGGTTATTCATGCTGTTAATTTCTGGTTTTTAATGTCTTAATTTTAAAGAGGAATACATCCTAACCATTTAATCCTGTTGATGTGAATAAATTTTGATGACTTACTTGAAGAATTTTGAGGGTGGATACATAGTTTTCTAACTACAAAAATGATGTAATCTGTGTTCACTTGCTGAGTTGTAATTCTCTGCTATCATTTTGAAACCCAGGACGGTGTTTCTTTTGAACTGTTATTATATAGCTATATTATTTAATAAGATTGAAAATTCGTTGCAACTAGGGAACACAGCCTCACAAAATAAAATGTGGTTGTGAATGCAAGGATTTCTTTTATGTCAGTGAATTTTAAAAGGGGATGGCAGAAGAGATGTATGTCTGTCTGTAAAGGATATGAGAATCACCTGTGTAGACTTGTACACACAGACATGTACCACTCCCAAACCCCCAAGATGCTGATACACCTTCTTGGTAAGAATCCTTGTCATAGTAAAGCCCTGTTGATGGTCCACTCCCCACAGTGTGTGTGTAAGTAGCAGGAAAGGCTTAGGAGACAACCAGTGAGTGATCTTAAGATTACACCTACATCCCTAGGAAGCTGTTGGGTTGGCATCGTCTCAGCCTTCGAAATGTTACTTAGTTCCTCAGTCTGGAAAATAATTCTGATAAGTTAGATCCAGATAATGCTACTTTTGTTCACAGTTTTAGAGACTCACTTCGAATATACAGGGTATTATTTTTGCCTGTCTACTGTCACTTAAGACAATTTTTAAAGCCTAATTTTATATAAGCTGTCTGGTATTTACTGGGAAAAAAACTGTTAGGTGTCAAGATTGAAGAGCATACATTTTATTTATACGGTGCATATAGTCTGGTATTTTGTACTCCATGGTTAGGAACGTTAAAACGTGCCAGGTTAGCAAAATTATTATGAATTATTTCCATTCTCTGAAGCAGGGATAATTAGTGTTAAGCAAACAGTTAAAAACATTGAAGTCCTGATTACCACGTGCCAGACACTGTTCTGAGCGCTTTCTGTGCATTATTTAACTTAGTTGTCACATCAGCTCTATGAGATGAGAACTATTCATTGTATCAGCATTGCCCAAGGTTACTGCCGGGAGATGGAAGAGCCATGAAGTTGGACCTGGGTTTGATCCTGTGTTCTGACTGCTGAGCCTGAATTGCGTGTTGGAGATTGACATGGCTTTCTGTTTATAAACTCACTATTTTACTTCGTATCTTATTCACGTGAAGGAAGGTTAGAGAATGTTGTGTGACAAACTAAACTTAAAAGATGATGCATGAAACATCTCAAAGTGGAACTTGAGATCGTTCATATTTTACTGATAATCAGTTTGGGTAGGAAGGGAAACAGGAGGTGATGCCTCCTATTCTGGAATCTCAGTGAAACTTTTACAGACTTTAGTGGTTGACGATAGATGCTTAACTCAAAATCAAATCCTGCGTTCTAAAGAACATTTTCTTTATCGTGTGCCTTCCCTGAACCAAATCAGCCAGAAGTAAGGCGAGACCTAAGAGAGACCGTGAATTTAGCAAGTGGGAGTGCAGAGGTCCATCACGAAGCTAGCTCTCAGGAGAACATAAATAGCTAGAAAGTCCTGGAAAGTCATTGAAGAAGTTGACAAGTAGCAAATTTGTGATTGTGTCATTTAAATGTTTGATCGTCCAATATTAGGGTCTTAAGTTGAACCTCCAGTGAACCATGCAAAAGTGGCCTTGTAATGATCTGAGGAGCTCCAGATAGGCTTGTATCTTTTTTAGTAACTTAAATTCTCAAATTTGAATAGTTGGGTAACAAAGTATAGTTCAAATAATACATGAAACCAAGAATTCTTGCAGTGTGAGAAAATTAAAAATCTAAGTCTCAAAACTTCTGCAGTTACAATTCTTAGCCTCGGCACGTCTGGCATGCGGTGGGTGTAGGCACTCGGTGAGTCGCAGGTGAATGTGCTTAATGAAGTGTCTTAGAAGAAAGTTTTAAAAGAACTTAATAAATTGAAATTTGTACTGCATTATTGGAGGCATGACAATATCCATGGTATAAGCATTATATTTTTTACTTCTATAAATGGAAAGGATTTCATCCTTGGTTTTCAACTAGGGAAAAAGTGGAAAATGTAGACTAATTGTTGGTTCAGATGGTATTTAACACTGATTTTTAAAGCCCTCTCGACTCCCACAACACGCTATGAAAAAACTCACACTTAGTGATATAAAAATCCATTTAAGATCCTACTAATAGTTAATAGGGTGTGGGGATTTGGCCCCAAATCTGTCTGATTCCAAAACCTACGCTTTAATGAGTGTTCATGTGTTCCCAGTAACTGGTTGATTTGGTAAACTATGGACAGAACTTTATAAACTGAATTGGAATCTGAAAGTAGATTTTTTTGTGTGTGTATTTTGGTGAAAGTTTGTGTTGATTTATTAGAAAGTGTTCCTTGGAGAATTTGATCTCGTGAAACATAGACTGTGCTTAAGAGAAAAATCGGTGTTACTAGCTGTGTGTACTGGTATATATGGTATATGCAAATTACTGTGTTTATAATAAGTTGATATAACTGATGTCAGATACCAATATCTGTAGAATTAATCTTATTTCCTAGATGATGCTATCCTCTGTATTAAAAAAATAACCCCTGGACTAATTTTTAAATGGAATGGGATTGTAGGCCAAAAGAGACGGAAGGTTTATCTGAAGGGCATGGGATCCGGTGGGGAGTAGGACAGAATCTGCATCCTGTTCCCGTGTAGCTCTCGCAATAGGCACCCAGTGTAGTGTGTATAACTATCAAATCAGTCTGTTGAAAACCTGTAACTTAAACATCTAAACCAAGAAGTGGAAGGAAGGGGAATGAATGGCCTTCAAAGTAAGAAATCTAGGCACACTGTGTTCATCCCATTTAAAAATTTTAAGTTTGCCTGCAAACCCATTTTCCAATACTCCTAAGAAAAGCATTCTTAACGATTTTTTTAACCAGAATTGGTATTATCCAAATTTGTAGTAAGGCATCCATAGTCACCAAAACTGACTTGAACCAATTAAAAAATAATGCAGTCAATGAAGGGTTGTAATCATTAAGGTTACACAAGAGTGCCACAGAATTTCAAAAACTGTCACCAAAGAGGAGCCGCAAGTTCCCTGGTGTTTTAAAACCTAATCGCACACCAGGACTTTCTAGGGAAGCTTCACAACAAAACTAATGCCTCTTGTAGATTTTTACTTAGTAGGTCTGAGGTGATTTCTTTTGTTCAGCTAAATTTGGGAACCGTTACTTTTGATTATAGATAGGTATTAAAGCTTATAAATTCCCAGTTTGAGTTCACTTGATACGCAAGTCGTGAGGTTTTCTTTAACGTCTTACACGTAATTAACACCTCAGCTGGTTAAGGTAACATGTTGGTCGAGCCAAGAGGTTTGATCACTAAGTCGAGCTGGTTAATTTCAAGGTAGTCATGGTCACAGATCACAGTACTAATCACAGCCTGCCAATGGTCATCAGTGGATCCTCCTAGGAGTGGGGGTTGGGGGTGGGGGGAGGATGAGTCAGTAATAGTGTCCTCATAGTTGAAGAGCAGCCTGCGGTCTTAAAGGTTTTATAATCAGGCCTTTTCCCCCCCCCCCCCCCCAGGAGAAATTGAATCCAGAAACCAAGTATTCAAAGTTCAGGGGCCTTTATGCCTCTAGTCTAAGAACCATTGATTGTGAAGCAGGTAGTGAGATCTGGGTAACAAAAATCGGTGTGTCTGTGCTGGCAACTTCGTGAGGTCACAAAGTATAAGCCGTAGTCTTGGTTGTCATCGGTGTGATCCCGATGGTGTGAGGTGCTCCTGGCGAAGTTCAGTCTTTGGTCTGATGATCATCCGCTTGATCTGACCTGAGGTGACTCCCTGAAAAACACAATGCTCCCAATTCCCTGTTGCCCAAATCTGACTTCGGGATTATTTCTCAGTAATGAGCTTTCATAGAATCATCCGCATCCCCTTCTTCCCGTATTAGTAATTTAAGCAAGATCCGTGTGTTTGCTTGTTTTGCTCATTATTGAAAACCAAATTAAGACCCGTAAAAATAGCTCCGTCAGATTGGTGTGTAGACTCAGCAAGATTTAAGTACGTAAGGAAACCCACAAGCTTCTCCACAGGCAAATCCAATTTTCAAGGTTAGTAAAACAGGGAGGGCCCCCTTCCAGCCGGTGCTTGGGTCTCTGAAGGTGCCCTCTGGAGATTACTCACTATCGCTGTTGTGCTCATGACCCTGGCCACGATTATTGCTGCTTCGACCCGAGTGCAGATGCACTCTATCCGTGTTCACTTGTCTTTGTTACTCTTACTTCTCCGTAGGCCCCAACTATGAATCCAGGGGTAGATCTGGGTGACAAACAGCATTGCTGTTCCTGAGGGGGATTTGCCTCAGTAGGGTCTCTTGGAAGATTTGGAGCTTGAATCGAGCGAAGGAGCAGCTGGTAGCATGCCTGTTAACTTCGTTCTCAATAAATGCTAACTTCATTCCAACCCGGCAGTAACAGCATTCCCCCTTCTGTAGTTAATAGCCCTGCATATTAACCCAAGCTGTTACATTAACCTTATTAAATGCATCATACTCTGATCAACTGAGTTTATTGCCTAGAAACTTTCGTTTATAAACTAAATTAGTTCATACTATTCTCCCTCTCCTTTGATCCCATATAACTGAAAATATAATGCTTACTTATTATGAACTTCCTGCAGCCCTTCTTTAAAAGGCCCATTTTTCCTATTTATTTTTTGCAATCGATATGACCAAAAAGCGAGTTACTAAAACAGTTACAATCCGATCACATTGTTGAAATCCAGTTTTGTGCAAATGATCTGCACATGTATGTGTGCATATGGATACGGGTGTACATGTGCACGTGTGTGTGCACATTTGTGTATGCATGGTGAGTGACATTAGATCTTAGAAGTAGGAGATGGCTGATGTGTAGATTGATAACTTCTGTTAGAAATTACTAGATACATAGTTTATCAAATGGGAAACGACATAGTAATAAAATGAGTTAAGCTTGTTTTATTTCATTACCTTTGCTGAGAAACAGTGTATTATTAAATATCACTAAAACTATGTTAGGCCAAAAAAAAATGTACACATACATGCAAGCCTACGTAGATGGAACTCTTTAGAAAGTTTGTTGACTAAGAAATAAAGTTGTATTTATAAGTTAATTCCCCATGATTAAGTGTGTCATTGTCAGATATAATGATGTGAATAACTTCCTTCTTTGGTAAAAAATGTACTAGAAGCAGATATACGTATAGAGGATGTCTACAGTATATACAAAAATGCTATATTTATTTAGCGCAACCAAATACGTGATTTATATTCTTTTTATAATTTCAGATGTCAGCTTTCTGCAAGTGTTACACATGTCTACAACTTTTTGAAAAGAGTTGGGTGCATGCCCAACTGATCTATCTAATGACTGGATCCATGGGCATCAACTACAGTAGTTCAAGTGCTGTGCCTTTTGGATCGTCTGGCCTCTCTCCCGGTCTGGCTGTGAGTTGCCTCCTTATTCAGGGTGCCCACCTCTAATAACCCCCTTGCTTCCCCTGTACTGGAGAGGAAACAAAACAATTGCAGAGCCCATTTGCTGTCGAGGAGTGAAATGAGGCTAAGACACAAGTTGGGGAGGAGTAAAGGACCTGACTTTGTGACAGTTTGCCTAGATGTTGGGAGGCAATGTGGGTTTGGGTTCTGAAGTGTAGGGGAAATCTAACCTCCAGAATAACAATGTGTAAGCGTGTAGTGTGAAATTGCCTCTGTACCCTGCGCTCCGATTCCTCAAATTTCAGTCATTCCAGCTTTACTAAGAAAACAAACAAAAGACTTCTTTACAAAGAAGTGAAGGCATTGAAAAGGGACCATGGAGGATAGGGTGACAATACTAAATCCCACAAAGAATTCTAGTTTATTCCTTGATTTACTCAAGACACAGTGTGTGCAATTTATAAGATACACATCTTTTCAGCAGTGAATGATATTTGTGGTGGGAATTCCCGTTCATCCGCAGGTGGAGTTGGAATGTCGTTGCTAAATGAACATTCCCCATCTGTTCCATAGTCTGTATATTACGTATAACCTACTATGTTCAAAGAATGTGAAGGTAATGAAATGTTTAAACTATATTGAATAATATTTTTTCATGGAATTCGTTTGGGTAACTATTTATTATATATCTTTAAATATTTAACCATATTTAATATGTGTCTTCATATGTATTTATCTATATACCTTCTATATGCCAGACAGAGTTTTAGGCACTGGAGACTCAGCAGTGAACAAAAATAGACACACAGATTTGCCCTAAAGAAGAATACGTTGGGGAGAATTGCCAAATATGATAAATTATATAATGTGCAGACTATGCGTACTTTGAGAAAAAATAAAGCAGCTCAAGGGCATGAGGAATGGCATGGTGGAGGGGAGATAACATTGCAGTCCTAACTAGGATGATCAGCCAGGCCTTCTTCCAAAGGTTACAGCTGAGCTAGATAGGGCCTGAAGGAAGCCAAGGAACAAGCAAGCCATGCCATGGTCAGGAAAGGAAGTTCCAGGCCAAGAAGTAGGACAGTTCAAAGACCTGCCCAGAATGTTCAACAGAGAGGAGGCTGACATCACTGGTATGGGGGGCGGCGGGTAGAGGAGGAAGGGGGGAGAAGTAGGAGATGTGGGAGCCCAAGGGGATGGGAACCTGAAGGGCTCTGCAGGACTTGTCAGCCCGACTTCTACTTGAGGGGATTGGAGAACCGTCGCAGGGACGTCAGCATGGCAATGACACAGACCTCCCTCCCTCCCAAGATTGCTCTAGCCAGTGTGTTTTATGGCTATTGCAACAGTCCCAAGGTGAGGACGATGAGCTTGTGGACCAGGATGGTGGACGTGGCCGGGCTGTTGAGTGACCAGATTCTGCATGTATTTCTGTATTTCACCCGTAGCATCTGATGAATAGTGTGTGGGATCTGAGAGAAAGAGACGTCACCGAGGCTCTTAGTCTGAGGAACTGACAAGACAGATGTACCATTACCTAGTCAGGGTGAGTAAGGTGGTTTTGTTTCTTTTTTTTTTTTTTTTTAGGTTTTTGACTTAGTTTATTAGTTATTAGTAGTCATTTTTAGAGCGAGTTTAGGTTCACAGCAGAATTGGTCATTTCATCTTGAGGAAGGGGTAGGTTGAGTTCTGTTTAGAGACTTCAGTGTCAGTCTGGTAGACAAGCAAGTGTGGACATCAAGCAGGACCTGGATCCGCCTGGCAGGGGTTTAGGGCAGGGGTGTGGCCGGAAAGACGAATTTCGGAGTTGTGAGTCTGTACATGGTATTTTTAGCGGTGAGACTGGAAGAACTCACCGAGGTCGCGGCCAGTTACCAACACCCCGTTCCATCTCTGCCATCGGATCTGGGTCCTTGGATGGTCTTCCTTTGTCGGCTGACACGGTGTGGAGCTTTGTCCCTAGAGGTACTGATGACACAGGGCGGGAGGAGTGGTTTCCTGTCCCAGGCCTGGAGTTCACCACCGGCTTTGGGGAGGGCACTTTTCGTGTTTTTCATCCACCATTTCATGCTGCTTGCGTGGTTTTTCTGGTGCTTGGTGCCCCAGGGCCTGCTTCTTTCTCCCCAGCATTTGCCCCACCCCACTCCAGTGCTTTCTCAAGCCCTTGACCTAGGTGTGGCAGCTGGGCTGAGACCCCCAGACACTGGGCCGATACTGCAGCACGGATCACTGCTACCTCACACCCTCCTCAGCCTACCCGGCCCCATGCACACGTGCTGGGAGACATGACAGCCTTCCTGTGCCATAGTCCAGCCCGTCGGGGTTGCGCCTGGCACAGAAGTGCACCGGCTCCCAGAAGAGCCAGGCCTCTCCAGCTCCCGGCCCCCGCAGTGCCTGGTGGCCCAACCCCCTCTGCACCTGTAACCCCCTTTGTCCTACTGATTCCCTGTTATCCCATCATCAACCACAGCTCTCCTGCACCTAGGGGTCTTGTTTCCCTTGACCTTCCCAACATAGACACCCAGCCCCCAAAGCACACCTACCCGTCAGCCTCAGCTCACCTGCATCCCAGAGGGCTGTTCCTGCTTTTCCGGTGACAGCGGGCCAGCAAATTTCCCCTCCTTCCAGTGGGCTTCAGCCTCGCCTTCCTCGGTGAGGGCCGAACCCCTGCCAAGCCTGTCCTTCTTCAAGCACTCTCCCTTGGGCTAAGGTGCCCATTAGAGTTTCCTTGAAATCTCCATAGTCTTCCAAGATGGCTTTCTAATTCCTTATTTTAAACTTCTCTCACTTACATTACTGTGTGGTATCCATCACCTGAGTGGACCCAGACAGAGAAGAGCTGATAGTAAAGAGAGAGAAGAAAAGGTCAAGAGGTTTGAGCTCTGGGGGCACCTCGCCATTCAGAGGTTGGGAAAGGGACCCAGATGAGTCAGGGTAAGCAAGTGGCCTGCTTCCAAGGGAGGACCATCAAAAGAATGTGGCGTTGTATCACTGGAGCCACGCAAAGAACGTATTTACAAAGAAGGAAATTACTGATTATGTAAAAAAACCTGTAAGTCATGTATGATGAGCAATGAGCGTGACAATCAGGATGTAGCAACATGAACATCACCAGCTGCCTTCACAAAAGCAGAAACATTAGCCGGAATCTAGAGAGTCTATCAACCTGCTACCCAAGGCGAGACTGCTTTTGAGGTGCCCTTGACAGATCTTCTACCTGATAAGCATCCTAATTTGCTTACAGTATCACTATTTACTTACGTTATTCTACTTATGAACTTTAGGGCTTTCTGTTGTTTTCAAATAATCGGAGGCATCAGTTATTATGTAGAAAGCATAGGATATTGAGATGTACTCCAATGCTTCCTTATGTGTATTATCTTAACTAATATTTATTGAGTGTCTACTGCATTTCAGGTATTGGTCTAGGAACTGGGATAGGATAGTGAAATAGCAAAGCAAAGAGCCTGCCATCATGAAGTTTCCATTTTGATGGGAGACACGGGTAGTAAGCTAGTGAACAAGTACATAAACTAGGGTGTTTTCAGAGCGATACATGCAATGAAGGAAATAGAGCAGAGTGCCAGAGGAGTAGGAATTGTGTCAGTGGTTAGACAAATCCTCTCCAAGGAAATAGCATTTGAGCTAAGATCTAAATACGAAGAGAGTGGTGAACAAAAATCTACACTAAAAGCATGCTGGATAGAGTGTGTGACAAATAGAAAGAGAGAAGGATGTGGCTTCAAGGGGCCAAAGGAGAGCAAGACCTCCAGCAGTGTGGAATCTGGGAAATAAGTAGAAGATAAGGTCAAAAGACAGGCAGGGGGAATTCTAGTTTCCATCACGATGGAGCAACAGGGGTGAGATTTACACTCCAGCCCTAAGCAATTAGAGAACTAGGCAAATTATATAGAAGACATGGGTTTTCAGATTTTGGAAAACATGTATTTGTAACTGTGATCCTTGAGAAAAGGGGGAAAATAAGGTGATCCCTACGATTGCGCTAGGTCACGATGGGGTGGCAGTTTCCGGGCTTAAGTACAGGGACGGGGGAACCCCAACAGACCCTGGGAGTTTTGCTAAGTTGAAGAGTCCAAGATCAAAGTTTAGGGTGGTCAAAGATTGGATGGAATTTGTGGGTCCTGGTCCAGAGGAGAAAGCCCTGCACACCTGCAGAGGTGTCCTCTCAAGTCTTTGGCTGAGTGTTGACCTGAGCATTCATGAGAGGAGATTACCCAAAGCCAAGGAAAGATCCACCAGAAAGGGGAATGTAGGAGATTCTCAGAGCCCATGCGGATTGGGAATCATCTGTGCCCCTATCAGCCAAATGGAAGAGTCTCACAAAACAAAGGCATTGGATAGAATCCTCAGAAGGATGTCAACTTAGAAGAAAAGCAAAATTAGCTGTAGGCTAACGGCTGCTCTGGACCAACACCAACAAGGATCAAAAGTAAACCTCAAAGTTTACCAACTAAGTCCAAGTACCTTAACTATGAACCAGTGTGTAAAGGAATACAACAAAATTCTGCAATCAATACATGGAATTCACAATATCTGGCATCCAATAAAAAACATAACTAGAGCAGCGCTTGGTTAGCTGAATCAGTGGAGCATGCAACTCTTGATCTCAGAGTTGTAAATTCACGCCCCACATTGGGTGTAGAGATTACTTAAAAATAAAATCTTTAAAGTTTATTTATTTATTTTGAGAGAGAGAGAGAGAGAGAATGGGAGGGGCAGAGACAGAGAGAAAGAGAGAATTCTAAGCAGGCTCCACACTGTCAGCACAGAGCCTGATGCGAGTCTTGAACTCATGAACTGTGAGATCATGACCTCAGCCTAAACCAGAAGTTGAACATTTAACCCAGGTGCCCACTTAAAAATAAATTCTTTTTCTTTCTATTTTTTTTTCAATGTTTATTTTTGAGAGAGATAGAGGGGGAGAGGGGGAGAGAGAGAGGGAGACACAGAATCCGAAGCAGGTTCCAGGCTCCGAGCTGTCAGCTCAGAGCCTGACGCGGGGCTTGAACTCACAAACCATGAGATCATGACCTGAGCTGAAGTCAGACACTTAACTGATTGAACCACCCAGGTGCCCCAAAAATAAAATCTTAAAAAAATTACCAGACAGGCCAAGAAATAGAATATTGACCCATAATCAGTAGAAAAATAAAAGAAACAGACCCGTAATGTGGGGATGATGCAAGTAGCAGGCAAGTACTTTTGAACAGCTCTTATAAATCCAGTCCACGTATTCAGAAAGGAGAGAAAAAGAAGATCCTAAAGGGGAGAGAAACAGATGATGTGAAAAAGACCCTAATGGAACTTTTAGAGATGAAAAATACAGCATCTGAAATGAAAAACACATTGGGTGAGATTAAAGCAGAAAAGCTCAACTTTGAATACATAGGGGTAGGAGCTATCTAGGAAGCATGGAGACATTAAAAACAAAACAAAACAAAACAAGAACAAAGCATCAATGACTTCCAGCACAATATTAAATGATCTAAAATATGTGTAATTGACGTCCCAGTAGGAGAGCCAGGGAGAGGAACTGAAAATATACCGAAGAAATAATCAACTACATTTTTCAAAATCTCGTGACTATAAATCGGTGGTTGGAAAACTATCACCTTGTGGGCCAAATCTGTCCTGATGACTACTTTTATAAATAAAATTTTATTGGAACACAGCTATGCTCATTTATGCACTATTTGCATATCATGGTTGCTTTTGAGTAGTTGTAATAGAAGCTATATGGGGTGCAAAGCCTAAATTCTTTAACTGTCTAGCCCTTTCCAGAGAAAAATCGCCAGGGGATTGGAAGAAAAGATTAACTGTAAAAGGACCAGGAGAGAACTTTTTGGGTTGATGGTATTGTTCCGTATCATGAGTGTGGTAGACATTACATAATTATGTATATTTGTCAAAGCTCATTGAAGTGTACCCTTAAAATTGGTAAGTTTTATTGTATGTAAATTGGGCTTCAATAAAGCTAATTTTTCCAAATACATTAGGTAAAGGGCTAGTTTGAAGTCTTTCAGCCTTTGATAAAGAGTTTGGCTTGCTTGCATTTTAAAGGTAGTCAGCAGGGGATTGGGGGGGGTGTGTGCCTGGGTGGCTCAGTGGGTTAAACATCCGACTTTGGCTCAGGTCATGATCTCATGGTTTGTGAATTCGAGCCCCACATTGGGCTCTGTGATGAAAGCTCAGAGTCTGGAGCCTGCTTTGGATTCTGTGCCTCCCTCTCTCTCTGCCCCTCTCCCGCTTATGCTCTGTCTCTCAAAAATAAATAAATGTTAAAATATATATATATGTAATCAGTGGGAAGCCAATGAAGAGTTTTAATCAGGGGAGGGATAACTTGAAATTTTAAGTGGCAATTTAAACAGTAGTGTGGTGAATGAGGGACAAGAGCCTAATTTAAAGGGTTTTACAGTATTCTCCTTAAGAGATAATGGTGGCTTTGAACTCAGATGATAAGGTGGATTGGCCATATGTTTTTGAGGTAGATCGAGCACTCTTGCTGATTGGATATGGATGCCAAGGATGGAACCGGACAGTATTTTAAGGGCTTGGACCAGGAGGAGGGTGATGATGCTCTTTACTGCAATGGGAAAGACCAGGGGAAGGCCAAGTCCAGAAGGTGAAAGCCAAATTTTGTCTGATTCTCTCTGTGTATGCCAGATAAATGATAATGTTTTATATATACGCTCCTTTTGTTATTGTAGTTGAATACAGACGTTCCTAACTTGGCAATTAGAGAAGTTCACTCTCGCTGTGGTCTACTAATGCTTTGAGAGAGAAACCAGCATTTCGACAAGTGACAGCTGTGTAAATGGAAGATTCCTCTTTTAGATCTAGTGTAGTCTAGATCATTGTGAAGTCTTACATCATTCCTCTTCCCAGAAGATATTTAAAATTATGTTGGAGCAAAATTAAAACATCAGTGAGGAGGCATTTTTTTTTTTAATTTTTTTTTTTCAATGTTTATTTATTTTTGGGACAGAGAGAGACAGAGCATGAATGGGGGAGGGGCAGAGAGAGAGGGAGACACAGAATCGGAAACAGGCTCCAGGCTCTGAGCCATCAGCCCAGAGCCTGACGCGGGGCTCGAACTCACGGACCGCGAGATCGTGACCCGGCTGAGGTCGGACGCTTAACCAACTGCGCCACCCAGGTGCCCCAGTGAGGAGGCATTTTGAATGGCAGTTGCACTCACTATAATCAGTAAGGAGATTAAATAAGATAATTTCACTGTGTTGATCTTCAGCAATTGACCCTCCTTTCACACCTTGAGTTCTCTTATCTCCCCAAACATCTTAGTACCCCCAAGATGCTGACATTCAAACTCTACCGCGAGCTCATTGTCTTTCATGGTGTACTAATTGTATTTGGAAAAATGGTTCACCCACGTGTGTCCTTTTAATTTTTATCGTAAAAAGAATTCGCTTATGAGCTACACGTACAGTATGCATCTTACTAATGATTCACACACACTTAACTGTATTTTGCGAAAATCGATACCAGCAAATCAAGTTCTTAAAAGTTAGAGGGCTCTCTCTTTTTTATGTTCGTTCTTTGAAAAGGAGTCCTGCTTTTCTCTCCAACCTTCTCCAACCTCCCTCCTCGGCAGCAAAAGCCTTCACCAATTACCTCGTCTTCTCGGGGTGTGGCCACATCGTACAGGGAAGCAAAGCAGAACCAAGAAAATTAGTTCCGAGTCTGCTGATGTCTGGAAGCAACTTGTCACCTGGAGGCAGAGCCCTCAGTGAAGGAGTGTCTGGGGTTCACCCCAGCCTGACTCCAGCTTGGATCCTTCAATTCCTTGTCCGAGTCCGACGCACCCTTTCATCTTACGAGGTTCTGCTTGCTTCTACCACACACCTACTGTAACCCTCCCGGTACAGTGTCCGCACCGAAACTTTCTCTTGCTGCTTCTCTCCTTTCTCCTACCTACTGAACTTGAGGTCAGGTATATTTCTTTTGTCTCCAACCAGAAGAAGAAATTGGTGCCTTTTGAGGGAGTGAGCTCCCTGACAAAACATCTTCTGCAGGCCGGATATGTCCATTCTCACCATTCAAAAACGAAATTGAGACTTGACTACAGTGTGAAGGGGACAGCTGTCAAATGTAGTCTCCTGGCCTCCAGCTGTGGGATCTGACGTCTCAGTCACATTTAATTCTTCCTATAATTGGCACTGTCCTTTAAAAATTCTGATCTACAGGCACCTGGGCCACTCTGTTGAGTGTCCGACTCTTGATTTCAGCTCAGGTCATGATCCCAGGGTCGTGAGTTTGAGCCTGGCATTGGGCTCTGCACTGAGTGTGGAGCCTGCTTAAGCTTCTCTCTCTCCTGCCCCTCTCCCCCATTCCCACTCTCTCTCTCTCTCAAATAAAAATAATAATAATACATTTAAAAAGTCTGATCTACAAAGAATCACAAATATTTGCATTTTTCTTGATTTTAATCTAAGCCCAGTCATTATAAATCAACTCTTTTTGGTTGGATCTGAGTTCTTTCCTGATGTAGAATCCAAGATTCCTAGATATCTTCTAGTCCTTCCCTAGTAGACCTTCAATTTCTTGGAGTCCCCGGATCGACTGCATGTATTTTCATGTGCATGCTCGCGTGCACACATAACACATCCTTTGTTGTTGTTTATTGTTGTTTTCTTCATTTCAAATCCATTTGTTCCAGAGTGAAAACTACTACTAAGTGGATTGTGTTTGCCTGGAGGTATGAGTTTCCTATGGCTGCTATGATAAATTACCACAATATAGTGGCTCAAATTTATTACCTTGTAGTCTGGAGGTCAAGAATCCAAAATCAGTGTCACTGGTGTAAGGCCATTGCATCAGCAGGGTTGTGTCCTTGTCGGCACTAGGAAAGAGAATCCATTTCTTTGTCTTCACTAGCTTCTGAAGGATGCCTACGTTCCCGTGGTGTTCTTTGAAATTCTTACATTCTTTCGGGGGGCTCACGGTCCCCCACCCTCAAGGCCAGCATGGAAGTTCCTCAAAACTCTCTCCTCCTCCCCCCACCCCACTTCCCTGTCATGTCACCCCTTTGTCTCAGACTCTGACGCCTCTGCTTCCCTCTTACAGGGACCCTGTAATCCTATCAGGCCTATACTAATGACCTCAGATAACCTTCCCTCTCAAAATTTTTAAAAATTTTTTAATGTTGATTTATTATCTTTGAGAGAGACAGAGTGTGAGTGAGGGAGGGGCAGAGAGAGAGGGAGACACGGAATCTGAAGCAGGCTCCAGGCTCCGAGCTGTCAGCACAGAGCCCGAGGCAGGGCTTGAACCCACAGACTGCGAGATTGTGACCTGAGCCAAAGTCGGATGCTTAGCGAACTGAGCCACCTCAAGATTTTTAACTTAATCATATCTGCAAAGTCCCTTTTGCCATATAAAGTAACATATTTGGGGCACCTGGGGGCTCAGCTGGCTAAGCAATTGACTCTTGGTTTTGGCTCAAGGAATGATCTCATGGTTTGTGGGTTCCAGCCCCACATCAGGCTCTGTGCTTACAGCGCAGAACCCGACTGCGATCCTCTCTCTCCTCTCTCTCTCCCCCTCCCCTGCTCTCACTCTCTCTTTCTCAAACGAAATAAATAAAATTAAAAAAAAATACTTGGAAATGAAAAAAATAATAACATTCACAGGTTCCAGGGATTAGGATGGGTGTGGACGTTTGGGGGAGGGGCGGGGAGGCACTATTCAGCCTGTCACACCCAAGTAAACTATTTTACCTTTTTCTTCAAAATCTACATTATAATTAGTTAAATGAACCATAGATCAAGATTTCTTTTCTTCTTGGATAGAAGCCCAGGGAGTTTAAAGACCTCTACAGTTGTGTGATGAGTGTTGGGTAGTGAAAACTCAGAGGAGCTTCTAGATCCCCTCTAGTTTTTTGTCCCCTTGACCAGTTCCTTTTCTTCGGTTACTCACAATATGAACATTAGTTTTGAATTACTAAAAGTCCATCCTTTAATTGGGCTGAACAATTCATTTGAAGAAGACCATGTAAAAGCGTTTTGCCAGTAGAAAACTCATGTGAAGATAAGGCCAACGGTTTAATTTTGTGTCTTAATTCTCTCCCTGCTGAGGGCAGTGTGTTTGCTAATGTATCCTCTTTGGGTCTGAAATATCAAAAGTAATTTGAAAAACTGGTGTAAAATTAGGCTGATCTAGCTAGTTGCCATCCAGAATCTACTACATGTAAGGAACCTAACTACCTTAAAGAACATGCCGTCCAAATGAAAAGGCAAGACGGATCACACAACTACTTAGCCATGTGGGGAGTGGGGAGTGCAGGCATTATTTGAGAGAGAGCCAATACAGCGGCGCCTGGATGGATGGCTCAGTTGGTTAAACTTCCGACTTTGGCTCGGGTCATGATCTCATGGTTCCTGAGTTCGACTATCGCATCGGGCTCTGTGCTGACAGCTCAGAGCCTGGAGACTGCTTCGAATTCTATGTCTCCCTCTCTCTGTCTCTGCTCCTCCCCTGCTTGTGCTCTCTCTCTCTCTCTCTCTCTCTCTCTCTCTCAGAAATGAATAAACATTAAAAAAATTAAAAGAGAGAGAGCCATTACAGCCAGAAAGGCTTTTATGTTCTTTCTTGCTCCTTCCGTGTTTCACTTGGCTCAATTTTCACTTGGGAAAAATTGAAGGAGAATGGATAGGAAAATATAGTTTTGTTTTGTTTTGTTTTGTTTTTAGTTAATAGACTCTCTTTAATAGACTATTCTTTCAGAGCAGTTTTATGTTTGCAAAAAATTTAGCAGTAAGTTCAAAGAGTTTCCACATATCCCTTCTTCTCTTCATACAGTTTCCCTATTATTAACATCTTGCATTAGTGTGCTACATTTGTCATAACTAATGAACCAATATGGATGTGTTATTGTTAACTAACATTTGCATTTTACATTAGGGTCCACTCTGTGTGGTTCAGTTAAATTGGGTTTTGACAAATGCTTAATATCGTGTAGCCAGTATTCCAGTATCATACAGAATAGTGTCACTACCATAAAAATCCCCTGGCTTCCATTAGGGGCGTTTGGGGGGCTCAGTCGGTTGAGCGTTCGACTTGGGGTCAGGTCACGATCTCACGGTTCGTGAGTTCAAGCCCCGCATCGGGCTCTGTGCTGACAGCTCAGAGCCTGGAGCCTGCTTTGGATCCTGTGTCCCCCTCTCTCTCTGCCCCACTCCTGCTTGTGCTCTCTCTCTGTCTTTCAAAAATGGATAAACATAAAAAAGAAATAAAAATACATCCTCTAGCTTCCATTTATTCATGTCTCCTGCTTCCCTAAAACTTCTGATAGCCACTGAGCATTTTACTCTCTACAGATTTACCTTTTCCAAAAAAAGGTCACATAGTTGGAATTCTATATAGCACATAGCCCTTTGTGACTGGCTTTATTCGTTTGGCGATACGTATTTAAGTTTCCTCCATTTAAGTCCTTTCATGACTTGATAACGAATTTATTTTCATCACTGAATAATATTCCATCGTAGGGGTGTACCTCAGTTGGTTTATCCATTCACCTAGCAAAGGACAGCTTGGTTGCCTCCAGCTTTTCACAACTATGGAGAAAGCTGCCATAAACATTCGTATGCAGGTTTTGCGTGGACCTAAGCTTTCAACTCTTTTGGGTGAATACCGACGATTTCTGGATCGTGTCTTAAGACCATGGTGAGCTTCAGTAAGAATCTGTCAAACTGTCTTCCAAAGCAGCTCTACCATTTGGCATTCCTGCCAGCAGTGAGGGTCCTTATTCCTCCACATCCTCGCAGACATTTGTTACTGTTAGTTTCTGGATTTTAGTCCTTCCGAAAGGCGGGTGGTGGTATCTCATCGTTAATTTTCATTTGCAATTCCCTAGTGACACATGATGAGGGGCGTCTTTTCACGTGCTTATCTGCCACCCGTATATCTCCTGTGGAGAGGTGTCTGCGCAGATATCTTGCCCATTCCAAAAAGCGAATTGTTTTCATATTGCTGAGTTTTTAGAGTTTTTTGCACGTTTTCAGAAGTTCTTTATGAGATATGTGTTGTGCAAATATTTTCTCCCAGTGTGTGGCTTTTCATCCTTTGAACCATGTGTTAACCATGTTTGCAGAGCAAAAGTTTAAATTTTGGTGAAGTCCATCTTACCAGCTTTTTCTCTCATGGATCAGGCTTTTGGTGTTGAATCTAAAAGTTCATTGCCAAACCTGAGGTCACGTAGATCTCCCCCCCTGTGTTACACTCCAGATGTTTTATAGTTTCAAGTTGCATCATTAGGTATATGATCCATTTGAGTTAATTTTTGTGAAAAGTGCAAGGTCTGTGTTGAGATTCACATTTTTTTTTTTTTTTTTTTTTTTTTTTTTTTGGCATGAGGACATCCGATTCTGCCACTAAATATTTATGGAAAAGATTATCTTTTTTCCATTGAATTGCCTTTGCTCCTTTGTCAAAAATCAATGGACTATGCTTGTGTGAGTCTATTCGTGGGCTCTCTATTCTGTTCCATTGATCCACTTGTCCATTCTTTCACCAATAGCATGCTATTTTGATTATTACAGCTTTATATATAGTGAGTCTTGAAGCCAGGTAATGTCAGGTCTTTAACTAGAACATACAGTTTTTTTTAATTTATTTTCTTCTTTTATGAATATAATTTATTGTCCAATTGGCTTCCATACAACACCCAGTGCTCATCCCAACAGATGCCCTCCTCAATGCCCATCACCCATTTTCCCCTCTCCCCCACCCCCCCATCCACCCTCAGTTTTGTTCTTTGTATTTAAGAGTCTCTTGTCATTTGCCTCCCTCCCTCCCTTTGTTTGTAACTATTTTTTCCCTTCCCTTCCCTTCCCCCACAAGATCCACATATGAGTGAAAACATATGATATCTGTCCTTCTGACTGACTTATTTCACTCAGCATAATACCTTCCAGTTCCATCCACGTTGTTGCAAATGGCAGGATTTCATTCTTTCTCATTGCCAAGGAGTATTCCATAAAACAAACAGTTTTTAATATAGCCCACACGCGCTTCCGTGAAATATGACCATTTAGATGAAGTTCTTTCCTTGCGATTTTACATTTTTTCCCTGTTTGTGAAAGTTCTAGGAGATTCTACATTCCGACCTCTTTCACATGCAGAACAATTTGCTGGTACTGATGGGCTTGAGGTAGGAAATTATTATTACCTACTACGAGAAGACAAGGATTTCCTCTTCCTAAACTATTACCGTTTGCCTTGAATGGATTATGTAATAATATCACACTGCACGGAAGCTGGTACGCCTCAGTCCCTCCCACCCCCAGCCGTTAACGATCAGGCACTTGTGAGCAAAAGTGCAGTCTAGACACAGGTTGTTTTGATCTTCCTCCCTCTCCTGGCTCCTCACCCAGGAATCCTAATGTGGAAAGAAAATACTCTCTCACCATCCAAACCAGAGATGGGTGCCATCAACAGCGCTCGGTGCCGTAGGTGTTAACGGAGAGGGTACAGATGAGACGGGCCTGTTTACCATCCGTTCTCTTGCAGGGGAAGCTTCCGTACCCAGCAAATTCCCTGTGGCCACTGCGGGAAGCGAATAACCCCCACAGGCTTCCACCGCTCAGGAGGGTCACTTTTAGCTCCCAAGAGATCAGATCACCCCAACACCCTCTCTACCTAAGCTACGGCCTCCTGCGGTCAAACCAACATGGATACCAACAGAGCCCACATCTCCAACAAAACAACGGGGCTGTAGTATCACAGGTGAAATTGGAGACAGGCAGACAGCAGGATATTTTGAGCATGTTGGCCACTTGGAAATAGGATGCCAAATTAATAGTCCATAAATGGCCCCGATAAGACAGAATGAATGCAGAAAGCAGAAGACAATTTTTTAAGTCTTTTTTTTATTTTTAAATTCTTTATTTTGGAGGAGAGCGAGCGAGTAGGGGAGGTGCACAGAGAGAGAGAGAGAGAGTGGGGGACAGAGGATCTGAAGCAGGCTCCGTGCTGATGGCAGAGAACCCAATGCAGGACTTGAACTCACTCACAGTGAGATCATGACCTGAGCTGAAGTCAGATGCTTACCCGACTGAGCCACTCAGCGGCCCCAGTAGAAGACAATTTAACAAGATTTAAACATTTCAGGGATATGGCAGCAATAAATCAATCTTGTCATTAGAAAGGACTACTTATAAAAAATAAGAAAGACTTCTTAGAAATAAACCATAACTGTCAAAAAAATTTTAACTTATTAGAAGCACTGGTGGGGAAAACATTCCCCAAAATGGAAATAATGATTTAGAAGGGTAAATAAGTATGCCAGGGTGCAAAGCAAAAAGACCACGGAAGAGAATTTCTAAAAGAAGAGACATACAGAATAGACCAAAGGGACCTCATATTCGTGCATAGGAGGGTTAGGAAACCAGCCAGCAGATGGAGAATAAGAAAAAAAAACAGGTACCTAGAGAACATTTCCCCACTTTTAACAATTATGTGGATTTTGGGGGCGCCTGGCTGGCTCCAGCGGTTAAGTGTCCAACTTCGGCTCAGGTCACGATCTCATGGTTCAAGCCTCACGTCGGGCTCTGTGCTGACAGCTCGGGGCACGGAGCCTGCTTCGGATTCTGCGTCTCCCTCTCTCTCTGCCCCTCCCCCACTCGTGCTCGGTCTCTGTCTCTCAAAAAGAAACATTAAAAAATAAATTTAAACAACAACAAAAAAGAATGTGAATTTTTTACTCAAAATGCCTCGCCAATGTTGGCGGGACCATTGAGAAAGCAGAAACAAATTGAAAAACACGGATTCGACTTCTAAGGCTAAAAATAAGCATTTTCCAAAAGAGACGCAAAATATAGTTTGCCTGCGAAGGAAAGAGAATCAGACTCCCAGGCGAACGCTCGCCCGCAGCGCCAAATGCCAAGAGCAGTGAAGAGCCACGTCGGCAAATCTCTGGGGAAGCGTTTCGCGCAGGTTCCAGAGCAGGCGGCGGGCAGGCTCCTGTCCGCTCCAGCTCGAGCTCAGCAATCCACCCCGCAGCCTTCTGGGGCTGGCTCCGCACGCCGCACCCCTGCGTGTGGGAACCAAGGGGAAGGCCGCAGATGTAGATCCTCCTGTCCTGTGAGCACGTGGCCCTCCCTGCACCTCCGACTCCTCCCCTGCCTCCCCCCTACCCCAGCCTGGGGCAAGAGAGGCCCCATCACCATATCACCATGTTGGCAGGTCTCTTCCCTGCCCTCCCACCCTACCTCCCACCTCAAGCCCCCCACCCCCCCACTCCCCTCCCACCCCCCACCTCCCCCACCACTTCCCCCCACCCCCCACCTCCCCCCTCACCTCCTCCTACCCCCCCACCCCCTCCCACCCCCCTCACCTCCCCCCACCCCTCCACCCCCTCCCATCCCCCCACCCCCCACCCCCTCCCATCCCCCACCTCCCCCACCACTTCCCCCCACCTCCCACCTCCCCCCACCTCCCCCCTCCCCCCACCTCCCCCCTCCCCCCACCTCCCACCTCCCCCCACCCCCCTCCCACCCCCACCTCCCCCACCACTTCCCCCTACCTCCCCCACCACTTCCCCCCACCCCCCACTTCCTCCCCCCTCACCTCCCCCCACTCCCCACCCCCTCCCATCCCCCTCCCATCCCCCCACCCCCTTCCATTCCCCCACCCCCCCACCTCCCCCACCACCTCCCCCCACCCCCCACTTCCTCCCACCCCCCTCACCTCCCCCCACCCCCCACCCCCTCCCATCCCCCTCCCATCCCCCCACCCCCACCCCCTCCCATCCCCCCACCCCCCCACCTCTCCACCTCCCCCACCACTTCCCCCCACCCCCCACTTCCTCCCCCCTCACCTCCCCCCACCCCCCACCCCCTCCCATCCCCCCACCCCCTCCCATCCCCCTCCCATCCCCCCACCCCCTTCCATTCCCCCACCCCCCCACCTCCCCACCTCCCCCACCACCTCCCCCCACCCCCCACTTCCTCCCACCCCCCTCACCTCCCCCCACCCCCCACCCCCTCCCATCCCCCTCCCATCCCCCCACCCCCACCCCCTCCCATCCCCCCACCCCCCCACCTCCCCCACCACTTCCCCCCACCCCCCACCTCTCCCCACCCCCCTCACCTCCCCCCACCCCCCTACCTCCCCCCCTCTTTGGCCTCTTCAGCCTCTTCGTCTTGCTCTTCCAACTGTCCTCCAGGACCAGGACAGACAGACAAACTCCCCTTTCACTCCCTCTGTTTAACACCCACCAGCAATCCCTTCTGGCGGACAAAACTATTTTCGATGAACTGTGGGAGAATGACTCCTTTGTGGTCCGGGCCTAGCATTTGATATATTCAGGGGAAGCAAAGGAGTTTAGACGCGCCTTTGTTTTCGACAGACTTTCAAGCATTTTTGCCTATTGTCTTCTTGCGAAATGCCATTTAAATGTCAGCAACTGGAAAGTCTTTGTTCGTGGTTGCGTTTCTTCTCTAACAAGTGAATCTTCCTAAGTCTCACTCTCCGACATCTCTTGGTGGCAGAGGGACACCTTGGGCTCACGTGCGTGTGGGAAAAGGCAAAAAAAGAGGAAGCCTGCGAATGTTTTTAAAAACATTGTCTCCATCCTGCCTGCACAGACTTTAGAGTTAAGCCTGGAGGGTTTTCATAAGGCAGTTGTGAAGTTTAAGGCAAAAATTATTTTTTTCAAGGAGGAGAGGCCCACTATGAAAATGCTTTCGGCGAACTTTTATAGATCGACTTTCTCTCATGTTCAGTGAAGCAAAGTGAAACGCTAATAAATAAAACGATAACAAAATTTAATCCCATCGGGAAAGTTAAGGCTCTTCCAAGTAACACCTGTCGGAAAGAGAACCAACATTGAAATTACAAGCTCCTTAAAATCAGAGGACAACGGGAATATTAGATATTAACTGCCGTGGGATTTGGCCACGGTTACGCACCGAAGAAAATGTAGGATTCAGTGCTTCTGTTATTTGGGAAGAGACAAAGCATTCAATTCGAGTACATAATAAAAATAGCACAGGGCACGTCTGTGTGGCTCCATCATGAAGTGTCCGACTTCAGCTCAGGTCATGACCTCACGGTTTGTGAGTTCGAGCCCGGCATCCGGCTCTGTGCTGACAGCTCAGAGCCTGGAGCCTGCTTCTCCCTCTCTCTCTGCCCCTCCCCCGCTTTCATTCTGTCTCTCTCTCTCTCTTCCTCTCTCCCAAAAATAAACAAACATTTAAAAAATAAATTTAAAAAATACCACAAAACAAATCAAAAAGAAGGAAAAGAAAATAATAAATATGAAACTAGAAATTAATTGATAAACAAAAGTAGAAGTAATGAACAAACAAAGGGTCTGACCTTTGGTGGGGGTGCGTGGATCAATTTTTAGCAAAACAAATTCGTTCTCAAGTTCGTCTGAAAGAATAAATGAAGACCATTCATTAAAGATACCAGATTGGACACACATTTTCAACCTCCACTCCCTCCTAAATTCCTACAAAAATGAGAGAGAACCTGTTTTTCCTTGTTTGAGTTATGCAGAATTCCTCAAGACCAGAGGGCAGAAAAAGCAATAGCCAAAGTTAGGATCTGCAGAGCGGATGGACAATGGCCGCTGACGTCACAAGCTTCTAGAACTCCTAACCTGGCAGAGGAGAAAATCAACAAGTGATCTGATTTACACTACAGACCTGTCAAAGTCTCAGGATTGGGACATATCAGGAATCTACAACAGTGGATGAAAAAGGGAAGCTAAAAGCCAGAGAGGATTGGGTACTAGGCTGTTTAAGACATTAGAACTCCAAGGACGCCTGGGTGGCTCAGTTGGTTAAGTGTCTGACTCTTGATTTTGGCTCAGGTCATGGGCTCAGGGTTGTGAGATGAGCCCAGCGTGGAGCTCTGCGCTGACACACTGAGTGTGGAGGCTGTTCGAGATTCTCTCTCTCTCCCCCTGCTCCTCCCCTGCTTGCACATGTGCTCTCTCTCTTTCTGTCTCAAAATATAAAATAAAATCAATATTAAAAAAAAGAAATTAGGACTCCGTTATGCCCTCTGCAGTCTCCACAGAGCCTTTTTATTGGCTCTCTCGTGCCCCCCCAAATTTGTTTTCATGGAGACAACAAAACAGAAGGTACCAGAACAAGCTGCCTGTGCGGATATTTGGCTGAAAACAGGGAAGGTAAATGCAAGTTGACACAATGGCTACGAGGCTTTCGGCTTTCTTCCCTGCCGAGCCCCCAGAAGGCTGGCAGCCAGACAGACATCCTCTGGGCGGGACAGACTGGACTCCTCCAAGCAGGAAGTGTACCGACCAAGAGAAGAGACACAAAGGTATCGATGTCAGGGATTTTCCTAAAGAAGCAGCACACTTGGAGCTTCTCAAAGTGAAGACCATGGTTGACAAGCCTCCTATGGGCATGCAGAGCTGCCAGAATGCCTTTCGGTGGCATATTCGAACAGCCAAAGAGCAAAGAACGTCAAAAGAGCCATCAGCATCCTCAGAGGACTCAGAAGATACCGTATGAACAGAGTGAGAACAGGATGCTGTAAGAAAAGGAGCATTTAAAGAGTAAAGAGGGTTTCTTGAAATTAAAAAACCATCACAGAGGTGAAAGACGCAATGAAAGGATTGGAAGCCACGGCTGAAAAAAATTACTGGAAAGGAGGGAGAAAACAGGAGAGAAAGATGGTTAGTAGACTAGCCCGGGAGGGGGATCTAAACAAGAGGAGGGGATCCTAAACAGAATGGGAGGCAGAAACGAACAAAGACAAGGGAACACTATCAAAGAAAGAATTCAGCAAAAATGTTCCTATGACTGAATGACACAAGTTTTCAGAGGAGATGGGCTGACCAATGGCTCGAAATAGATCTGATCGCAAAGATATAATCCTGGAATGAAATTTCAGAATGCTGGGAATGAAGAAAAGAGTGTACAAGTTTCCAGACCAAGATAGAAAGGTTCCACATGGCGATCAAGCATCGGAATGAATTCTATTTCTTAACGGCAACACGGAAAGCTAGAACAGAATAAAGGAGTGCATTCCAAGTTCACAGAAGAAAGGCAGTTTCTCAGTAAATATGAGAAAAATTGCTCAGTGTCAGCAATGAAAAAAGAAAAATTAAAACGGCAAGGCCTATAGTGGAAAAAGTAAAAAATATTGATAATGTTCAGTGTTGCTAACAATACAGGAAAACAGACATAGGGTGCTGCTGTTTGGAACAACTAAAATACACGAGGATCCATACCTACCTGTTGGAAGTACCAAAGGTCATCCTGGTGTCAAGATGTCTTATTCTGGATCTGGTATTAGAAGTGGAAGCTAGAAAACACCAAACAAACTTTGTGTGGCTGTAGCATGAGGAAACCATGTTTATAGGAATCTTACTCGTAGCCAATAGGCTCCAGGTGGTATGGAGTGCAAGCGATTCATGATACCCTATCTCTCCCTACTCTTCCCACAGAAGGGGGGCCTCGCTGAGCCGTCTGTGATGGGGAGATATTCTAAGGAAAGAAAGTTTGTGTCGGAATTCTGGCATCTGTTCTGGGAGAGAAAAAAGTAGACTTCTCTAAAGTCCATACAATATTAGCCTCCAAAGTAAAATGAGGTATATCCGATTAGAAATATAGAATCAGGTCATTCCTGTATTTGATTACCTATTCTAAATCCAATAGAGATCTACCAAGGAAAGTGGATGTTAATCTTTTTTCCTAAGTTCAGCAGTGTTCCTTGTTGGCATATTTAAAAAAAAAAAATTTTTTTTTTAACGTTTATTTATTTTTGAGACAGAGAGAGAGAGACAGAGCATGAACGGGGGAGGGTCACAGAGAGAGGGAGACACAGAATCCGAAACAGGCTCCAGGCTCTGAGCTGTCAGCACAGAGCCCGACGCGGGGCTCGAACCCACGGACCGTGAGATCATGACCTGAGCCGAAGTCGGATGCTTCACTGACCGAGCCACCCAGGCACCCCTCCTTGTTGGCATATTTTTAAAAAGAGATTCTAGCATACCGACGAGAATATTTCTGATCACTAAACAAATGAAAAAGTCTGCTAAGTCTTTTAATAAATGAGAAGGCTGTAAAGAAAAACCTGTTTAAGAGAATTTTCAGTGGCATTTTTAAAAAATGCAAACACTGGGGCGCCTGGGTGGCTCAGTCTGTTAAGTGTCTGACTCTTGATTTCCGCTCAGGTCATGTCTCATAGTTTGTGAGATCAAACCCCACGTGGGGCTCTGCGCTGAACAATGTGGAGCCTGCTTAGGATCCTCTGTCTCTCTCTCTCTCTTTGCCCCTCCCCCCCCCCTCTCTCTCTCTCTCTCAAAATAAATAAACTTTTAAAATACATATATAGATAGATATAGATATAGATATAGATATAGATATATAGACAGCAAAGGTGTTGCTTTATTTGAGGAAAATTTATTCTTTTCAGCAATGATTTTGGAAGTGTCATCTATGAGCTACCTTTCTCAGAATTACCTGTGATGCCCTGCTGTCTCGACTTCCCCCCCATACCACTGAATTCTACTCTCTGCAGGGTGGGCAAGGGAACTTTCACACTTGACAAAGCCACACAGTTTTCTATGGTACACGGACATTTGAAGACAGCTTCTTAAAACACTGTCAAAGTTTGTAAATGTCGTGGGTGTCTGCTATTTGTATATATTAGAGTTTCTATGTACATGTCCTTTTTTTTTAATTGGACATACTTTTGAATCCTTGTAATACATTTGCATATTTTATTTTACATTTAGTAATTTTTCTTAGGCAATTACTTTAAGCCAAAATAGGGGTGCCTCGGTGGCTCAGTGGGTGGGGCATAGAACTCTTGATTTTGGCTCCCACGGTCATGTGTTCAAGCCCCGTGTTGGGCTCCAAGTTGAGTGTGGAGACGGCTTGGGGTTCTTTCTCTCTCTTTTCCCCTCTCCCCTGCTCACGCACTCTCTGTCTCTCCTAAATAAATAAATAAATAAATAAATAAATATTTTGAGATTTTGAGATTTATGCATATATTTATATATATGTATATAATATATGTGCGTATGTATTTATGTTTGTGCTTGTATGGGTGTACAAGCACACACACACGCACAGGAACTATTCGTGACATTTCTTATTCTGCCACAAAGGTTTGGCAGGAGCTTGACTGGCTGTGAGTGAGACTATCAACAGAGAGCAATGGCTTATCAAGGGAAGAGCGTGTGAGGGAAGGATCAGAACCAAGAACCCCATCTTGGCTGGCACTGAAGACTGAACTGGGGATCTGCCCTGAGGAGGCAGTGCCCCATTTCTTCCCAGTCATGCAAAGCATGGGGAAGTCTAGGGTTGAGGATATGAAACCCTTCATGACAGCAGCAGGCAGATTTTCTTGAATGGCACAGTGAATCTCAGAAATATGGAAGGGGTGCCTGGGTGGCTCAGCTGGTTGAGCGTCCGGCCTCGGCTCAGGTCATGGTCTCACGGTTCATGGGTTCAAGCCCCTCGTCGGGCTCTATGCTGACAGCTCAGAGCCTGGAGCCTGTTTCCAATTCTGTGTCTCCCTCTCTCTCTCTGCCCCTCCCCTACCCATGCTCTATCTCTCTCTCAAAAATAAATAAGCATTAAAAAAAATTGAAAAAGAAAAAAAGAAAAAGAAATATGGTGGCTAGGGGCACTTGGGTGACCTAGTTGGTTAAGCATCTGACTCTTGATCTCAGCTCAGGTCTTGATCTCAGGATCCATCTCAGGATCCATCGCTGCATTGGGCTCCATGCTGGGCCTGAAGCCTACTTAAAAAAAAAAAAAAAAAAAAAAAAAAAAAATATATATATATATATATATATATATATATATATATGGTGGTTAAAATGGAGAGAATATTGGTTAGGACTGGCAGGTTGAAAATTTCTGATTTAACGTGGTACATAATGAGAAGCCCCTGAAGTTCTGAAATGGAACACGACAGATCCTGGAAAAGAATTGGATAAGTAAGTTTAAATCAATTAGAAAAGAAAAAAAGATTAAATGCCCTTTAACAATTAGAGTTAAAAATAATCAAAATATCCTTTATAGACATGTAATTTGTATTTTTCCAAAGTACTTGGACAAAGTATCTGGTTCTAGAACATCAGAACTCTTGCCACTCTTACATGATTCACTCTTATTCCAATTATGCTCTCCAGTTAAAAATATAGCATCTCGAGACTAGTTTCTGATTTTAAATTCTTAAACTTCAAGTTGACTGCATAAAAAAGCAGAGAAAAAAAATTTAATTTGTGTAACTTTTTTTTTTTTTTTTCAACGTTTATTTATTTTTGGGACAGAGAGAGACAGAGCATGAACGGGGGAGGGGCAGAGAGAGAGGGAGACACAGAATCGGAAACCGGCTCCAGGCTCTGAGCCATCAGCCCAGAGCCCGACACGGGGCTCGAACTCACGGACCGCGAGATCGTGACCTGGCTGAAGTCGGACGCTTAACCGACTGCGCCACCCAGGCGCCCCAATTTGTGTAACATTTAATGCTTTAAAATAATGAGCTTCTCCGTACTGTGTCTCAAATAATATATAGCACAATTTTTTTTAATTAAAACACAGAAATGAGACATGAAATTCACTTAAACATGAGTATTTTTTTCTCATTGGGTCTTGTCAACAAATGTCTAACTCGATTTAACGAAAATAGCCCATTATAGCATTGTTGAGTATTTGCTAAATTTTTGGGAAGTGAGAGCGGATCACGGGAAAAAGCATTCGTTATTAATTTACAAACCAAGTTGTTTTGTTTTTTTAATGTTTGTTTATTTTTGAGACAATGCGAGAGACAGAGTGCAAGCAGCAGAGGGGCAGAGAGAGGGAGACGCAGAATCGGAAGCAGGCTCCAGGCTCTGAGCTGTCAGCACAGAGCCTGACCCGGGGCTCGAACTCACGAAATGCGAGACCATGACCTGAGCCAAATTCGGACGCTCAACCGACTGAGCCACCCAGGCACCCCACAAACCAATGTGACCTCCCCCCAGAGAGACGCTCAACCTGTGTTAACTTAAATATGGAAGGTTGGGCCAAACTGATTGGGCCAATCAAGATCTCACTGTGGGTTTCTTTCGTGTGTGTGTGCACGTGTGTGTATTGCCAACATTGATTTATTTTGTTTTTTACTTTTTTTAATGTTTATTTATTTTTTGAGAGACAGAGGCAGAGCATGAGCGGGAAGCAGGGGGCAGAGAGAGAGAGAGAGTCACAGATTCCGAAGCAGGCTCCAGGCTCCAAGCTGTCAGCAAAGATCCCGATGCAGGGCTTGAACTCACTCACGAGCCATGAAATCATGACCTGAGCCAAAGCTGGATGCTTAACCAACTGAGCCACCCAGGCGCCCCAACCAACATTTATTTTTTAATTGAGTTTATATGTCTTTGATGGGAGCTACATTTTCCAGTGTTATCATACACAGGGTTACTTGACATATTTACATAACATGTCTGATGTCTGAAGGTATTTGAATCTCTGACTCCTGGAATGAGATCTATTCCAACTCCAAAAATTGTAGTAAATAGGCACTTGCTGAATCCACCAGGGGTCAGCATACAGCATTAGCACTCTAATATGAGTGTGAGTTAAAACCAAAAAAAAAAAAAATTAGCTTAGAAAAGCCAAATATCTTTTCGAATTTGCATATGCCCATAAGTTAAAAAAAAAAAAAAAAAAAAAAGGAAAGAAAGAAAAGAAAAACATTTCTTTTGAGGCAAGTTGCCATAATTATTTGCTTTGACCTGCTTTGATCCTTCTCCCTGAGGTCCAGGAACTCAGTAGCCATTAACTCTGATGTCTAGTCGAGATGACTCCAGAAATTAACCTTTTAACTCATCCGCCTTGCTTCCAAACCCGTAGCAAAGACAGATTGACCATAAAAAGGAAAAACCATTAAGATGGATCAAAACCAAAATACATTATTTCATGGACCAGAAATGGATCAGAAATGCAATGCTATGAACAGAGACAAACCCACACAAAGACCCTCATTGAAATAATTATTAAAGAATATACTTCAGTAGTAGGAAAAAGGAGTGGAATATGAAGCACAAGGGAAATAGGGAAATCGATAAAGTAAGCAGATGTTTATTAAATGTAAAAAAAATTCTTAATTTTTGTTTTGTTTCAAAAAACGCAAAACTAAAAGTCTGGCTAACAATAATGGAAGAGAAAATGACCATGGCAGTTAAATTTGCTACAGGTTTTTTTTTTTTATTGCCACTGTTTTTCAGAAAAAAAAAAATTCCTGAGCATTTTGGATTATTAGAAAAAGGTATGGTCTAATATGGATGTTAAAAAAAGTAAAGATAAACAGTCAAAAAATGAAAACACTATCAATGGATTTCTAACCACAAAGCGGGAGAGTATAGACAGCTTTCTGGGATCAAGAGAGTGCAGGAAAGGGGGAAGAAAAGAAACAAAGACAAATGACAGTGAATAGAAAATCAAAACTATGGGAGTAGAAATAATTTTAAGTCAATCAATAATCCACAAATTTGAAGCTGGAATAAACTCACTGTAAAAAAAAAAAGAGATTGCATGATGAAATTAAAATGTACAAATCTAGTCATAGTCTCATAGAATATGTGCACAAAATAACACCAAGGGGGTAGAAAAACTTGACCCATACAAATAATAAAAATAATAACCTTGGGGGGCGCCTGGGTGGCGCAGTCGGTTAAGCGTCCGACTTCAGCCAGGTCACGATCTCGCGGTCCGTGAGTTCGAGCCCCGCGTCGGGCTCTGGGCTGATGGCTCGGAGCCTGGAGCCTGTTTCCGATTCTGTGTCTCCCTCTCTCTCTGCCCCTCCCCCGTTCATGCTCTGTCTCTCTCTGTCCCAAAAATAAATAAACGTTGAAAAAAAATTAAAAAAAAAAATAATAACCTTGGGGTGTCTGGCTGGCTCAGTCTGTGGGGTGTGTGGACTCTTGATCTCAGGGTTGTGGATTTGAGCCCCACGTGGGGTGTAGAGATTACTTAAAATCTTAAAAAGAAAATAACCCTAAGAATGGCAGTGATCAATTTCATGCAAAATAGAAGTTATGGCAAAGCATATGGATAAAGACACAGTAATAAGAGGAATAAATAGTACTTATGAGCTTGTGTGTACCTAAAAATATAGCCTTGAAATCCAGGAGGCAAAAAGTAACTGACATGAGAAAAGTGGACAAACCTATCATCATGTAGTATTTTTAGCACATCTCTGCAAGATACTGACTTGGTACTTTTTTTTTTTTTTTTTTTTTTAAGTGTCAGGATGGGGCAGCTGGGTGGCTCAGTCGGTTAAGTGACTGACTTTGGCGCAGGTCATGATCTCCGGGTTCATGAGCTCAATCCCCATGTCGGGCTGTGTCCTGGAGCCGGCTTTGGATTCTATGTCGAGCTCTTTCTCTGCCCCTCCCCTGCTCACACTCTGTCTCTCTTTCTCTCAAAAATAAATACATATTAAAAAAATATTTATTCAAAGTGTCAGGATGTAGCAATAAAAAATAAAATCTGTTTTGATGTAACAGATTATTTTAAAAAATATCTTCAACAACTGACAATAGAATAGGTAATAAAGTCGAAACAAACTTTAGAAAAATGATACATAACACAGACCACATTCAATCTCTGGTTACACTGAAATTAGATGAGAACTCATGAATAAAAGATAGCAAAAATAAGTGAATAACAGATAGATGTACTAATAAAATAAATAATATGTACACACATTTGGAAGCTGTATGGTTCTTTCCTGAATAATTCTGAAATAATTAAAAAAGAGGTCATAACAAAAACTGCAGCATATTTAATACCAGAATGATAATAAATTCATTACATATCAAAATTGGTGGGATCCAAGAAAAAAAACACAACAGGTATTAGAAACATATTCTGTAGATAGATGTATATTAAATGTAGGTTTTGGAGAAGAAGTTTTGAAAACAAATGAGTAAAGCACTCAACTCAAGAAGCTGGCCAAAAGAACAGAAAATATAAAGAGAATAGAAAGCAGGAATTTTAAAGAACAGAAGCAGAAAGTAATAAAGTGTAAAAGAAAGAAACAACAAATCAGTAATCGGTTCTGGCCTTCTTCTCCTTTACCCCTTCAAAAAACCACCAGGCCAGATGATTTTCCGTAGGTGGGAAAATCAAGCTTTCAAGGAGCATTCATTCTATCTTAAACTATTTCAGAAAAGAGAGAGAGAGAGAGAGAGAGAGAGAGAAGTGAGCCAGCTAATTTTCTGAGGCCCATATAACCTTAGTGCCAAGACAGGATAAGGATAGTACAAGAAAAGAAAGTCACAGGCAAATTACATGTATGATTTAGATGTGAAAATCCTAATTGAAACACTAGCAAACCAAATTCAGAATAGTATATATCTAAGAGGCCAAAGTAGAAACTTGAGTGCTTTTGTTGGCCTCAGAAGTCCCACGGGGCTGTTTGCTCTTGGCCTTGCACGGCAGCCCTGTTCAGTGCCCTTACACCAGGACGTACCTCCTCCGTTACAGCAGGAAGCAAGGACCACTGGGGACTGGCTTGTGGGCTGGCTACCAAGTCCCCCCTGTTAGACATTAAAGGACTGCATAGTGTATTAGCTTCTCTAAGAAGTGCCACTGTCAAGTGTTTACTTTTTTTTTTTAAGTCCGGTGTTTGTTTAATCCACATCTGTTTGACATGAAACCCTTGTATTCACCTAACACCTCCTAATTCCTCCGTAGTGAGTGCACTTTGGAAAATGCTTTCGGCTGTTTACTTAAAGGGAGTACGATCAGACGACGCTTTGTGAACACTTGTGAACCTCTTGACTGTTCCATACGTAATTGAACATCTGATTTGTTTCTCGAGGCTCCGCAGTGAACACCCAATGGTAAGAGATCTGGCTTCCCTTTCTGGGTGGGTTTGAGGCGGTTCCTCTCTTTTAAAGTCGAGGTTGGGTATGATTCCCTGGCCTCCAAGGCTGGAGGGAGCGCTGGGGGAAGCGTTCCCAGGGGGCTTCTGGAACTGGGTGGGAAGTAGAGTCAGAAGCTCCTAAGATCCTGTGATTCCAATGCAATGCCCCTGGGCTCCCCCTACCCATTCGCCTCTTGCATCTGCTTTAAGATATAGCAGCACTTTGAAGGACCAGCTGGGTGGTCCTCCCTTTACCACATGATGTCACTCTAAGAAAATTAATAACCCCAGTGAGGCTGGCCGTGCTTTTCATATGTGTGAGATACCCAGGAAACAAGTAACCCCTAAAATTAGCTGTCTCCAAGGTGGTGCACAGAGGACATGGTGAGGTCATCTTCGGGACCACGCCTACCAGGCTCCGGTGAGTCCCAGCCCCTCCCAGGAAGACTTCCGGGAGGAGGGCAAGAACGACCCGGGGTGAGGATTAGGGGATATCTCTGGGTCAAACCCGCAAGACAGTAAAACACAAGGAAGGGCTGAAACCCGAACTTCCAAAATGCATTACAAAAAAAAAAAAAAAAAAAAAAAGTCGCGTCATGATTAAAAAACGAACACTTTTTTTGGAAGAATTTTTCTCCTGGAAAACCGTAGCCTGCCTCACCTGCTAAGGGAAAACAATGGGGATATTGGGGTCTGCCCAGTACCTGGATGGGAAGGAAGGGCAGCGGGAGCCCGACGGGACGGTACCTGCGGGACAGACTCCACGGGGGAGAGGGAGGGACCGAGGAAGGAGACCAGCCTAACCAGACCCAGTTTGCGGCTTGGGCGGGTCCCTGGCGCGCGGTGAGAGGCGGTGTCGGGTGCATTTCAGCTAGCACACTGCATTGCCCTCACAGGCCCTGGGGGCTCCGGGCGGAAGGGGGCAAAGGGGAAAAACCCGAAGTCTGGAGCGCTTTAAAGTTGCATTGGCTTATTGTTTTTCAGAGCGGGGGGGGGGGCGACTCGGTGACCTGCAGCGGCGTTCAGGGTGGGGGCTTGCCGCGAGAGGCGTAGGGGACGCCGGGTGCCCCCGGGGCTACTGGCGGGGTCCGGGGGTAGCGCTGAACCCTGGGGTTCCCGCCCTCGCTGCAGGCGGAGGCGGGGACTAGACGCCCGCAGGGCAGCCGCCGGAGCTAGACCAGTAGCTCTGGCAGTGATTCGGGAGCTACAGGTTGCTCTACAGGAGGGGCGGGGCACGGAGTGGCCTGATTAGGGGAAGGGGTGATACGTGCGATTGGAAAGAAAACAATCATCGTAAAAAGGAGAAGAGCGGGCCTATTGAACAGACTAAGCTGCGCCTAGAGGGAGTGCTGGTTTTGTCCTCCGGGCTCCGCGCCTCCAGGAAGCCTTCCCGGATAGATCCCCTTCGCCGCGGGCCCCATCGCCGTGGGGGGATGGGGCCCCCAGGCGGCCTCGGCTCGGCGGGGCCCAGGCTGTCGCTTTTGCTCGGGGCGGGGGGGGGGGGGGAGGGGCGGCAGACCCAGGAGGTGACCGCGAAAGGGCGCGGGGACCTGGGCGTGGCGGCGGTGTCCGCGCGTTGGGGACCGGACGGCGCTGCTCGAGGGGCCGGGGAGAGCGCAGAGCGACCGCGGGGACCATCCCAACGGAGCGGGCCGGGGGGCGCACCCCGCCCGTCCGTCCCGTCGTGCCGGGTGTCGGCGACGGTGTCCCGCGGGGCCCGGGGAGGGGGGACCGGGAGGGCGCGGCCCGAGCTGACCCGGGCGGGACCCCGCCGCTCCGTCTGATCCCGGCGGGCGGGCTGCAGGCGGGCTGGGGACACCGGCCTGGCTTCGCCTCGGACCCCGGCCCGCGGGATGCGGGGGCGCCGGCTCTTTTTTTTCCTTCCTCGCTGTCGCTGTCGCTGCGTCCAGGGTCTCTGGCCTTGTCTCACGGCCCATGTGA
Organism: Leopardus geoffroyi; assembly: GCF_018350155.1. NCBI lineage: Eukaryota > Metazoa > Chordata > Mammalia > Carnivora > Felidae > Leopardus > Leopardus geoffroyi. The sequence goes on along the minus strand of NC_059328.1, from coordinate 208,098,115 downwards.
TCCCGGTTTCTGAATCCTGACGCCCTCTCTTTGGCATCCCACTTTGAATTCCTTTGAGATCCATCCTCCCCCCCCCCCCTTAACCCCAGCCCCCATCTTTCACAGCATAAAGTGGTCACTTTGCGCCTTAACACGAACGCAGAGCCCTGCCCAGTCCCCGCCCCGACCCCCTTCTCCGCGTCCATCACGCAAAGACTCGGTAGGAGAGTCAGACACCAGGTTCTCAGAGTGGTTCTCAAACTGCGCCCCGTGGGGAGCCCCATCCGTCTTCTTTGGATGAGAATTTGTGGGAATCCACTATCCCTATTTTTTCCCATGCAGTTACAACTTTTCTCACGGATACAAAAAACCCTTTCCCTTCTTTCCTCCCTTTGTACCAAAAGATGAGTGGGGATCCCACGCTATTGCAGAGTAAAAGTGAAAGAGGCAATCGAGGGTGGCTGGCTGGCTGAAGACGTGTGGCGGCAGGTGCATCACCTGGGCTGGAATAGAATCTGCGCCCCCGGATAACTGCAGAATCCAGGGCGGTGTTTCTCCTCTCGCCTTTCTGCCCCGGGTTGATCAGGTTGTGTTGTATAAAGGCCACCCTGTTACAGGTTACTTATGTAATACGGAGGCAATGAGAAGAAAAATTCCAATGGTGACTTCGTCATCAGCGTGCCAGAGTAATACCTTCCAGAAGAAAGGCTGAATTAGAGACGAACTGCCCCCCAGAGGCCCACAGTGACTTTTGGGGGGTAGGAAGTAAACTGTAGGAGCAAAGAACAGCTGAGCCTTGGAATCCTGACACTTAATCAACAACCGTGGACTTCAAATGAGTGGGTTAAGTAGCTGGGGAATGTCAAATACAGCAGGCCCTTGGCAAGCGAACATAGTGCAGATAAGTTGTTATGTCACAGCCTGAAGCTGAAGATGATTGGGCAAAAGAAAGAGAGAAGGGGGGGGGGACCCCAGAGCATCAAGAGTTGAATTGGGAAGTGGAGAAAGGCGATGTGGGGTAAAGATGATAAAGATGATTCAAGAATTACCACTTGAGTGGATTGAGTAGTTGCGTGCGAGACAGACGGGAAATGTTTGTGGCTTCAATACCCAGTCGTACAAAAAATATTTTCTAGACTGACCAAGGATATTTTCTTCCCATTTCTCTCTTCTTTGGGATACAGCCTTGTAAGAGAACATAGCTGTTGGGGTAAAAAGAAAAATCAATTCAGTTCCTGATCATGCCTTTCCATGCTGCATGGGGGCAGGGAGAACTACTGACCTCCTCTCAGAGCCTCTGCTAAATAGGATTGTGCAAGAATGAAATGATACACGGTGCCTATATACACCTGGTGTTGCCATGAACACACACAATTGTCTGTACCAAAATTAATGATTCGTAATGATAAGCTATCTTTGCAGCAATCAAGCTATAGGTTTAATAGGCACTCTAAAATAATAATAAAAACTAAATGAATGACCCTAATTCACAGGCTTCCTGTTTTATACTAAGGACCATATTACAACAAATTAAAATACTGGCCTTTTCTCAGTTTTGATTTGGCCTATTGAAGGATAATAGAAAAGTTGACAGACCGAGGCATAAACAAGCTGGTACAACTCTAATCAAGCGTATAATCAGTTAAACAAAACAAAAGACTGAGAAGGGGGCAGAGTCAGGACTGCACGGAGCCTCAGCTTCTCCTTCAAAGTCTGTTTTGATTTTGGGGGCTTCCCAATTCTTGTCATTCTCAAGGTCAGTGTTGAGCCTTCCCAAAGTGCAGAAGTGCTTTGGAACGTTAGAAAGAAGTGAAAACCATTCCTCCTGCCCCAGGAAACCCTACCTCCCAGGGGGTGTTGGGGAGTAGAGAGAATAATTAAGTAGTAAGTAAATTAATATTGCTCTCCTTCTGCTTAGCGGGGGCCCTACAGTGGGATTTACATTACAAAGGTTGAATTTACATTATAAAGAAGCTCTTTAGGTATTTTATAACTAAATCCTCTTAGGCAAAGACTTGTAGAGACTTGCCTTGACTGAATGCTCTTTATAAAGCATCCCAGTTCTACATAAAATGAAATGAACGGTGATATGATGGATGCTGTTTTGGAGTGAATTTCCAGGGATTTGGTAGGTGGTAGGAAGCTGTGTGGTCAGGGGTTTGCTGTAGGTAAGAGTAGTGACCTCTGGATCTATGCGACTGCTCCTGGAGGGGTGGTCGATGGGAGATTCTGCCCTGGGGATAAAAATTAGCTCCCAGGGGTGCCTGGATGGCTCAGTCTGTTAAGTGTCTGACTCTTGATTTTGGCTCAGATCATGATCCCAGGGTCGCGGGATCGAGCCCCGCGTCAGGCTGTGTACTGACAGCACAGCCTGCTTGGGATTCTCTCTCTCCCTCTTTCTCTGCCCCTCCCCTGCTTGAGCTCCTCTCCCTCTCTCTCTCTCTCTCTCTCTCTGAAAATAAATAAATAAACATTAAAAAATTAAGAAAAAATTAGCTCACAAATCAAAAGAGGGCAGGGGGAAAGGAACGGGCTGCTGTGAATGAAACTTCAAGTCCTGGGCAGGATCATAGGGTAACACAAAGAGGGAAAAGCTGGAGAAGGGAGGCTTTGAGGGCGGCTCCAGAATTTCCAGAATTGGGGGGGGGGGGTGCAATTTGGGGCAGGCACCTCCTTTGAAACCTAAGAGTGTTTCTCTGGAAGATCTCTGCAGGGCAAATGCTGATTTTACTTAGACTGCACATTTATTTGGAGTTGGTTGGTCTAGATTCAAGAGACGGGAGGAACTAACGTGCCATCCATCTCAACCTCTGCTTGGACTGTTTGGACTGTTTTGATTGCCAAAAAAAGCCACTTTTATTATAAAGGTATTAGGGAACTTAGGGCCCTGGTTATCTCCCACAGAAACCCAGCAGCCTTCACAGAGATCATAAAAGAATCAAGGTCACTGGCAGAAAACGAAAAGACCCAGGAACCAGGTTCCTGCAGGAGACTTGTATTATCTTCCACGGTAATAGCATGGCGTCTTTTTTCTCTCTTCCCATGGTTGCTGCTTACGAAGGCCATCCATCTTCTTTCTGGAATCTCTCTGCATCAACTTTCTATCCCTATATTGCCCACTTACACCTTCCTAGCAAGAATTCGCAACTGGTCCAATTTAGTCTCCATAAGGCCAGGAGGGGAGCCTTGTAGGGTGGGGAGTCATTTTGGAGGAACTGTCTGGGGCTGCTTCTCTAAGCAGGTGTCTCTAGGAGGCACCTCCACAGAGGGGGCTGTGACTTTCCAGGAAATATGCTGTTTTCTGCTCTCCGGGAGCTCAGATCAGGAGCATGAGGCCTAGGGAGGTCTAGAGAATGTGCCCCGGCTACCTTTGTCTCAGTACTCACTGAATACGTGGATGGGCAAAGGGCCATGTGAAACAATCTTCCTCAAGAACAATCACCCTTTACAACATTTCGGGTGAGTCATTCAGCCTTGCTTTGGAAATGACAATAGCAACAACACCCACTCGCATGGAGTGTTCGTTACCTGGCAGGTGTACAGGTCTGTGCTAAGCACTTTCCCTGCTCACAGAATCACACACACTCACTAGAACTCACCAGAACTCACCAGAGTGAGCAAGTACGTGCCGTTGATATAACTGACCGCATTTTATGGATGAATCACATATTTCTACGTAACAAACTACTCCAAAACTTCGTGGACTTAATCATCATTGTATTTGTTCAGATCTGGTGGGTCAGAGATTCAGGTATGGTTCAGCAGGCCAGCACCTCTCTGCTCTGCGATGTTAGGGGCCTCAGCTGAGTGGCTGGTAGGGATGTCTCTTCTTATGACGTTGGGGCCATTCACCTATTGCTGGAAAATCCAAGATGGCGTCACTCACTAGTCTAGGGCCTTGGTGTTGGCCAGGGGGCTTGGGTTCCCCTTTGGGTGATTGCCCCCCCCCTTCTCTCTCCTCATTATCCAGTAGCCTACCCTGACCTTCTTTACATGGCAGCTAGTTTCCAAAAGGGCAAATATGGAGGCTGCCGAGACTCCAAAAGGGAGAGGCTTGAAAGTCACATAGCAGGGCACCTGGGTGGCTCAGTCAGTTAAGCATCCGACTTCAGCTCAGGTCATGATCTCACACTTTGTGAGTTCGAACCCTGCGTCAGGCTCTGTGCTGACAGCTCAGAGCCTGGAGCCTGCTTTGGATTCTGTGTCTTGTCCTGTCTCTGCCCCTCCCATGCTTGTGTTCTGTCCCTCTCTCTGTCTCTCAATAATAAATAAACACTTAAAAAAATTAAAAAAAAAAAAAGAAAGTCACATAGCATCACTTGTGCAGCATGCATTAGGCAAAACAAGGCACAGAGACCGCCCAGATGCAAGGAGAGGGAGATGAGGCCACCCTCATCAAGGCCGCAGGGATGGGAGGAATGTTGTCGGCCATCTTTGTGGACCATTTACCCCAGGATATGCACTCCCTGAAAATGGCAGAGCCACTTTTTGAATTGAGACTGACCCTCAAGTCCATGCTTGAAATGAGCTCAAATTTCTAGCAACAGCCCAGTCAGCATTGGACTATTGTATTTACTAGAAATGTCTTCTATCTAACTGAAATCTCCTCCCTATTCCAGGGTGCTGGTCTGAGGTTAGGCTTTTTAAACCATCTGAATGTTATGAAATGGACTATTTTTCCTTTTCAAGGATTAGCTGATGATGGTTCAGACAGAAGAGCTCAGCGGTAAAGGACTTCTATATTTTTCTGCTGTAAAGTGGTTCAGCCTGGGGCGGTCACAGGACAGAGGAGAATGTCACAAAGATTCTCAGTGAAAGCCCTTAGAATACCCTCTCTCCATGGCTTTGTCTCACATAAAATGGTGATGCTCACAGCACCAATTATGTTTCTTCTTATCTCTCACCCTTTCTAACAAGCCCCATTCCAACTATTTCCCTTTTTTTCTACCTGGATTCAGTTGATGACCTGTCACCCAAGAAAGAAATTTGACAGGGTGAATGCCTTTCTCATTTTTATAGAATACAGGCTGTGTACCGAGAAGCCTCTGGAAGGCCTTGGGCCGTCGGGATGCTCAGCAGTGCATTCCAGGGGCTTGCCATTTTCTGATTAACTGAATATTTTGCTTTCGTCATTTCGGCTCCTGTGGAAGATCTTCAAAAATGTATTAATTTACTGCCTTTGTAACTAGTGTGTGTGTGTGTGTGTGTGTGTGTGTGTGTGTGTGTGTATAACACATTTTAATTTTGTGCTCACAAGTGAAAACCTCTAGGCTCCGTGTCCGCTTCCTGAACCTGATTTTCTGAGTCAGCTGTAGCAGGACAAAGTGCCAGAGCTGAGCACACATTTCCCAAGAAGTGACTCTTGAGCAGGTTTGATAGTTTTAGTATAACTTTCTTCTTTCTGAAAACATTCAAGGCAACCCCTCTTTTCAACAGCTGTTACCTCTGTGGAGATTTCACCGTAAATTTAAACACTTTTTCAACCAAATGAAGGGGGACTATATTGTCATTTCGTCATGGGGAGTGTTACTCTCGATTCCTCTGCCTCGTCAAGAGGAAATCAGTAATCAGAATGGGATTGGTGCACGTCAGCGTGGGACCCAGTTCTAAGAGGAAGGCCTGAACGATAGGGGATGTGACGTTTTATTGGACTATTATTATAGAAATCAGGCGTGTCTGTCCAGGCACATTCTTTCTCGAACTTTCATATCTGTCAGGCCTTTTATCTCTCACACATTTTCCTGTCACACGCCTGATGGCCTCTGCATGATAAGATTTTCCATTTAAACTATAAAAGTGGTTCTAGGGCTGGGTGATATTTTTATTTGAGTGAATAAAGCTTGACTTTGAAGAAGAGCTATTTGACTTTTTTTAATAATTATTTTCTTCATGTTTATTTATTTTTGAGAGAGAGAGAGACAGAGAGACAGAGGACCTGAAGCAGATTCTGTGCTGACAGCCCAGAGCCCAATGCAAGGCTCGAATTCACATACCGCGATATCCTGGCCTGAGCTAAAGTCAAACACTTAACCGAGGGAGCCACCCAGGCGCCCTGAGTTATTTGATTTTGATTTTAAAAAGGAACCCCCTGGGGCGCCTGGGTGGCTCAGTTGGATAAGCATCAGACCCTTGGTTTCAGCTCAGTCCATAATCTCAGGGTTTGCGAGATGGAGCCTTCCATCAGGCTCTGTGCTGATAGTGCTGTTACGACATTCTCTCTCTCTTTCTCTCTCTGCTCCTCCCCCGCTCGCTCTCTCTGTCTCCGTCTGTCCTTCAAAATAAATAATTTAAAAAAGGTTCTCTCTCTCTCCTTCTGCCCTTCCCCAGCTCTCTCTCGCTCTCTAAAAAAAAAGGGGACCCCTCCCAAGATAATGACATCATTTGTCCACTCAAGTATGGTTTGGAGAATAAAAAGCCCATGTGCATACTCCAGCTCCGATATGTAATCAGGAAGTGTGATGAGCAGAGATGCTCTGTAGTTGCAGAAATTATAATTCTTGGGGCGCCTGGGTGGCTCAGTCGGTTAAGCGTCTGACTTCGGCTCAGGCCATGATCTCACGGTTTGTGAGTTCGAGCCCCGCGTCGGGCTCTGTGCTGACGGCTAAGAGCCTGGAGCCTGCTTCTGATTCTGTGTCTCCCTCTCTGTCTGCCCCTCCCCTCCTCGTGCTCTGTTTCTCTCTCTTTCTCTCAAAAATAAATAAACGTTAAAAAAAGAAGTTAGAATTCTTTCTGTACTTAAAAATATGTATAGCAGGTGCTACCTTGCATTGTTGCCCACAGCCATCTCTGTTGCTTTCTTGGTACTTGCCTTCCACAAATTCCTTTATCTGTTTTTCCCTTATTTATGTATTTACCAAGCTTTGAACAACCCAGAAGGTGTCAGGCACTGGGGGATCTAAAGATGAATGGAGCTGTGGCCCCTCCCCTCTGGGGACAGACACGTAAGGGGTGTGGGAGCCGTGTGCCAAGTGCTGTCATAGGGGCATGGGCGTGGGCAAACCTGGGGAGGTCAGGGAAGGCTTCTTGGAGGAAGAGACGCTTACGCTGAATCTCTAAGAGAGTGAGAATTCACCAGGTACAACGTGGGGGCGAAGGTTGGAGAAGGTTATTGAAGATGGCATTAGGGGTGAAGAGGCAGAAAGAAAGGCGGCTTGTTGAGGAAGCTGTGAACAGCCAGGCGGAGCTGGGGGCCCTTCCCTTTGGGAAAAGTAACAGCCGCTGGGCAGAGGTTGTCAGGAACCGGCCTGTGGGGCCCCTTTGGTGCCAAGACCAGGAATTGGGGCTCCAACCCGCAGGGTGGACAGTGAGAACCCTGAAAGGGTTTAAGTCTCTGTAAGGAAACGTGAAGGGGGGTGGGTAAAGGTGGGAGAAGCAGAAGCAGAAGCAAATCGCCAAGGGGTCAGAAGCTGGTTAACGCTCCTTCGTACTTGCCGTGTGCACCTGCAACTTCATTCGCTCATCCTAAAATGAGGATAATTATAGAGCCTACCTTATCAAATTACTGGGACGTTTAAATGATGTAATAGATGAAGGGCATTTAGAACGGTGACCAGCTCATCATAACGAACGGGAGCCGTTATTAATAATAATAATTTGACGCGATCAAATGTGAACGCAGACAGCTTGCTTTGGTGGCACGGTCCAGAGAAGAGCTGATGGGAAGGTGTTTGAAGTTTACCAGAGGAGAGACCCCCGGGCCAGCAGCGAAACCAGTCAGGGGACTGATTCACAAGATGCTGCAGGAGACGTTCTTCAGAACTTGGCCACTGGTAGGATGTGCAGGGGACAGTGATGAGCCACGGGTGACCCCCGCCCACCCCCCGCCCCCCAGGTTGTTGGCCTGGGAGTCTGGCTGGGGGGTGAGGCGCTCATAACAAGAATAGGAGTCAGCGGGACGCCTGGGTGACTCGGTCAGCTCAGGTCGTGATCTCACGGCTCATGGGTTTGAGGCCCACGTCGGGCTCTGTGCTGACAGTGTGGAGCCTGCCTGGGGTTCTTTCTCTCTCACGCTCTCTCTGCCCTTCCCCCACTCGTGCTTTTTCTCTCTCTCTCAAAAGAAATAAACTTAAAAATTAAAAAAGAAAAAAAAAAAGAATAGGAATCTTTTCCTCGGGAGACTAAGGGCAGGGAATAACGAGCTCAGTTTTGACACGTGTTCGAGGTGTTCGCGTGACATCAGAGTGGGGTGCTTGGGCGAATATATGGCTCAGGCCTAGGAATCTGGATGACACAGTAGGAGAAGGCAGGGGGCGGGCGAGCTGGCACAGGCCACGCGTTCAGAGAGAGAAGGGGACACAGGGCAGAGACCTGGGCAGGACCCCACGAAGACCTGGGTCTTATGAACTCGAGACATTTCTCTTCCGGGGTGTTGATGATGCTTTAATGAGTCTGAAGGTGTTCAGCTGTGTTGGAGTGGCCCATTGGGAGGCCAGCACATCTGAGGGGCATTGAGGAAGGCAGGAAGACCCCAGAAGTGACCGGAAGGGGTGGTTACAGATGAAAATCGGGTTTGAGAGGTTAGCAGTAGAACCCCTATATAAATATCCCCAGGCAGAAGGGGGCAATGGTGGGATGGTCATTGACTGGCCGTGTTGGACCGATGACAATGAGTAGCAGTGGTGGGAACTACGTCTGGGCTGGAGGGCAGCTGTTTCTTTTTTTGTCTTTTTTTTTTTTCTTTTAATGTTTTTTTAATAACTTTTGCTAGACAGAGAGCTCAAGCAGGGGAGTGACATGGAGAGAGAGAGGGAGACACAGAATCTGAAGCCGGCTCCAGGCTCCGAGCCATCAGCAGAGCCCGACGCGGGGCTGGAACCCACGAGCCACGAGATCATGCTCTGAGCTGAAGTTGTGCGCTTAACCGACTGAGCCACCCAGGTGCCCCGCCCAAAATTCTTAAGCAGAAGCTCTGTAAGAACAATCACTTTCCTTTTTTTAAAAAAAATTTTTTAATGTTTATTTTTGAGAGAGAGAGACAGATTGTGAGCAGAGGAGGGGCAGAGAGAGAGAGGGAGACACAGAATCCAAAGCCGGCTCCAGGCTGGGAGCTATCAGCACAGAGCCCGACGCCGGGGCTCGAACCCACGGACCGCGAGATCATGCCCTGAGCCAAAGTGGGACGCCCAGATGACTAAGCCTCGCCCCGCCCCCCCCCCCAGGCGCCCCAGGGCAGCTGTTTCTACAGAGAACTGCCACTTCCTGTGTGCCCTACATCGTGCTAAGCCTGTCAGAGGGGTGTGTTGACCCTCTCAGCGACCTTGGGTGGCGGCAACGACTGGCATCCTCACGCCAGCAAGTAAGGGACAGTTGGAAAGAGATGGAATTCCTTGCCGCGCGGCACGTTCTAGTCAATGGCAGGGACAGGCTGTGCGGAGCCCCCGCGAGGCCGCCTCCTGAGGCTGCAGTTGTCCTCGGGGCCATAGGGGTCAAGGTTTTCAGCAGGAAATGGATGGTACCTTCAAAGCGGGTGTCTTGAGGTGAAATTGATAAAGGGACTCTTTTGGGAGGTGTGGGCGGGGCTTACGGAAGCCAAGGGGAGAGTGCAGGACCTCAGGGCGAGGAGTCGGGAGGGGTGAGGGCGGAGGGCGGCGGTGGGCTCTCTCGGGAGGGGCCGTGAATGGGAGCCGTGACCGTCACCGGTGGCCAGCCTACGAGGACCCTGCAGGGAGGACCCCGAGGAAGCATACCCTGCGCTTCCCGTCCCGCGGTGCTCAGAGCCCCTCACTGGCCTAACAGCCAGACGCCAAAGGGCAAGAGGTCATCCTCGGGACCCAGAGCAGAGTGGAGAAGGGTGGACGGTGGGTCTGGACGAACACGTAGAAGCTTCCAGCACAGGAGAGAAGATGAGGAGCAAGGCGAGGCTGGGCTCATGGTCCAGCAAGCCTGATTGTACCGCCAGGGCCAGCCAACCGAATTGGTGACATTAGGACTATCCCAGGAGATCAGGCTCAGGGCATCTTGGTGGCTCCTTTGGTACCACAAATGCCCCGGGCCTCTCCTCTCAGTTCCAGGACTCAGAGGACCGACCATGGAACAAAGCCCACCCCCGGGGGATCAGTGAGGCTCCCCTCTCTAAGAAGCTCACCAACCCCCCCACCCCCACCTCTGGCCTGGCAGGATACTTCCTGACCCTTGTTAAAGAAATGCTTCCTGGGGCACTTGGGTGGCTCCGTGGGTTAAGCATCCGACTTCAGCTCAGGTCATGATCTCGCGGCCTGTGGGTTCGAGCCCCCGCGTCGGGCTCTGTGCTGACAGCTCGGAGCCTGGAGCCTGCTTCCGATTCTGTGTCTCCCTCTGTCTCTGCCCCTCCTCTGCTCACACTGTCTCTCTCTCTCAAAAGTAAAGATTAAAAAAGAAAAAAGAAAGAAAGAAAGAAAGAAAGAAAGAAAGAAAGAAAGAAAAAGAAAGACTGCCAGATTTTCCCAGCTTTTCCCAACAGTCAAGTGCACACTGACGAGGCAAACCTGAGTTCTGACCTGTAGACCGTCTAGAAAGGACTGTCTTCTCACTTCAGGGTAAAGAGAGATGGGGAAGTGTTTGCGTACGAGGGCGTGTATGCGTGTGTGTGCATGTGCACACGTGGATGCGGGGAGAGAGAGAGAGAAAATGGATGAAGGAAGGAAGGAAGGAAGGGGCTGCAAGTGAGATATGACAAACTGAGTTCAGAGACGGACCTACACTCCCAAGCAAAGGCCCACATGGTGTGTTTCTTCTCAGCACCTCGTCCATCCCTAGTTCCTTACATTGTGACCTGGTCCTAGACCCCTGGCTGAGGGCAGGTCTGTTTGGAGGACGCGCCAAACAAAGAGTAAGAGGGGGGACAGCGGCTGGGATGCCACATCCCTCGTGGGGTCTCCTGCTGGCGACCAGTGGCGATCTTTGGGTGACAGGCCTTTTTGGGGTACCCTCTGTGCAATTTATTGTGCCTGCTACCTGTCGCCAGGAGCACCGGAAGAAGTAGTATTTTTGAATGCTGATTCGGGCGGCTCTGAAATTACTTTCATGCATTTGTGAAAATTAACACGAGAGAGGGGTATTCATTCATGTCCTAACAGTGAGCAGGAAGCTAAATTAGATGCCAACGGGAAAGATCACTGCAGACACATTTTTGAGGGGGGCGGGGTGAGATCTGCAGTGAAGAGTTTTCCTCTGCTGACCACCAGCCATGTTCCTGCTGGCCACCCAGAGCACAGATGACACATGGTGCCTATGCCCCCAAATTGGTTCTGGGATCACAAACTGGGTTTTCAATTTCCTTGAGTTTTGCCCTGGACGCCAGGAGGCTCAATACCAATTTCTATGTTATTTCTTCCTCCTGGAATATATTCCTCCCTTTTCATGATTGTGGTGTCTCCTTTGTCTCCAATGGTGTCATTATTTCACTTTATGCCTTTTATCGTAAGGACCCCCAAACTCGTGTGGAGGGAGACAGGAGGATAAATCATTGTAAATGGAATAGAAGGAAGGATTTAATTTGAGATGCAAATAACATACTGATTTTTTAAAAATTAGTTTACTGCGAGAGACAGAGCGGGTGGGGAGAGAGAGAGAGAGAGAGAGAGAGAGAGAGAATCTCAAGCGGGCTCCAAGCTGCCAGCGAGGAGCCTGACATGGGGCTCAAACTCAGAAACGGCGAGATCATGACCTGAGCCAAAACCAAGAGTTGGACGGTTCACCGACTGAGCCACCAGATGTCCCAACATACTGAATTTTTTTTTCGCACATTAGGCTTGGTTGATATAATCTTACCTCTCAAATAAGATGATAAAACTAGATCATCAGAACCTACTTCTCGAGGACTGTCCCAGCAAGTCGGGGTCCCAGCTTTGTCTGGCTTGCTAATCAGACTGGGTTTGTGTTGGATCCCAGAGCATGGGATGTGCTTTGACCCCGGTCTTCAGCACGTCACAACCGTCTATCCCTTCTCTGCATTCATACTTCGTTTCTGGATTCCTTCACAAGATGTGTTCTGTTTATTTCCTGAGCCCCTCACTAGCATGGGTGAGGAACAAGAATTTTTGTCTGTTTCATCACACCTATAGCCTCACCTCCTAGAACAACGCCCGGCACATAGTAGGAGCCCGATAAAGAGTGAATGTCGTGGTGTCTGGGTGGCTCAGTCATTTAAGCACCCGGTTCTTGATTTCAGCTCGGGTCATGATCTCACGGTTTGTGGGATCGAGCCCCGCCTCGGGGCTTGGGATTCTCTCTCTCCTCTCTCTGCCCCTCCCCTGCTCGCTCTCTCAAAATAAACAAATAAACATTTTTTTTTTAAAAGAGTGACTATAGAAGGAGCCCAATAAATAATCACTGAATGAATGAACGGTGGTATGGATTTTTTTAAGTTAAGAAAAAAGAAGCAAATGCAGTAATGGGATGTTTTGAAAAGGGAAATAATTCTGAAATTTCTGAAGAGGGAGAATGTTCTGCAAAAAAAGGTTTTGCGGGTTCCTAACAAACAGCCATTCACACACGATCCTCATGCCTCCTTGCTGTGTATTCAGTTTCAAGCTAGCCATCCAGCTGTGCACAAAGCCTGTGGAACCAGATGAAGGCGGCAAAGGGCATTATATGGAATAGAAAATATGTGTTTCTTGTTTCTGATATATTAGATGATTTCTCCCTATGGCGATGCTCGAACTGCACGTAATAGAAATCGTTTCTGTGGCACCTGAAATATTCTGTTCATTTAGAAGCTGTCCTTCCGTTGTCATTGAGGAGCTTGTACAGCTACGACAACCTGTTTTTAATAGTTTCCAAAATCTCTCAAAAGTATTTCGTAAACAATAGTTATTTGGGCATACGGTGATTCGAGGATAATAACCCTTTTTGCTGCGTGTGGGAGGGGGTTGGTGCGAGTAGGGAGACGCAACACATGAATCCTTTATTCTAAATTGGCCTCGTTTTTTTGTCCAGTCGGAGCTTGTGGGGTTTCCTACCTGAGGGGACAGCGTCTGTCCTGACCCCACGTGCTTCCGCATTTTGACACCGGTGGGAGCGGGGAGTGCCTGCCGAGCCCAGCGTGGCGTAATAGCAGGCAAAAGGGTCGTGATCGGTAAATGTTTCCCGAACAAAACCAAATTCGTCGAGCGTTCCTAGGGGTCATACAGCCACGCCAGGCCTCGTGAGGAGCAGAGCAAGATCTTAAGACAGTATCTTCTCCAGGGAGGGGGTCTGGGGGGAGGGATGAGATAGGTGAAGGGGATGGAGAGGACACTTGTCGTGATGAGCCCTGAGTTGACATACGGGAGGGTTGGATACCTCTATTGTACACCTGGCACTAATATGACCCTGTGTGTTAACTACACTGGAATTAAAACGTGAAACAACATAGAATCTCTGCGGCTTGCAGGTTGACAGTCTCCCTAAGGCGACATTACTCCCAGGAAAATGACCAACCAGTGCGTGGTGGAGTTGAATGAGCATGTATGAACTACGGTATTGAGTCGTTGAGCTCTGCTCTGGGCCACCTCCTTACACTCACTCCCTTGGTGGTGTCACCCAGTGCTTTGCTTTGCTTTGCTTTGCTTTGCTTTTTTTCTTTTCTCTTCTCTTCTTTTTTCTTTTCTTTTCTCTTCTCTTCTCTTCTCTTTTTCTTTTCTTTTCTCTTTTCTGTTTTAACGTTTATTTATTTTTGAGGCAGAGAGCGACAGAGCATGAACGGGGGAGGGTCAGAGAGAGAGAGGGAGACACAGAATCTGAAACAGGCTCCAGGTTCCGGGCTGTCAGCACAGAGCCCGACGCGGGGCTTGAACTCACGGACCGCGAGATCATGACCTGAGCCCAAGTCGGACGCTCAACCGACTGAGCCACCCGGGCGCCTCCCCAGGGCTTCTTTTCTTAAAGTAAAATGATTTTATTTTATTACAATAAGTAAATTTATATTGCACGTTGGTGTTTTTTTTTAACTTTTTTTAAACTTTATTTATTTTTGACAGACAGAGATAGAACGTGAGTGGGGTGGGGCAGAGAGAGAGAGACACACACACACAGAATCCGAAGCGGGCTCTGGGCTCTGGGCTGTCAGCACAGAGCTTGATGCGGGGCTCGAACCCATGAACTGAGAGATCATGACCTGAGCTGAAGTCAGATGCTTAGCCGACGGAGCCACCCAGGCGCCCCATGTTGCGCGTTGTCGTAACTAAAAAGAAAAAAATCAAATATCACGCAGGGCTTACAATGGCTTTTGATGCTGTGTGGATGCTGCTGACTCTCACGTGTGTCCTCCGCCCAAAGAGGAGGTAGATGGCATCTCCAGCTCACGTGCTTAAAGCAACGGTGCCCCAACCTGCTCCTTGACCAGACGTGCTCCTACTGGTAAATGACATTGCCGTCCCCCTGGCTGTTCAAGCCAGAAACCCGGAGCATTTTATTTTCCCCTCTCCTCATCCCCTACATCCAGTTGGTCTCAAGCTTGGTTGGCCCCAGCTCTTCAACCCCCCCCCCCCCACATAGTTCCATCATTTTTTTCACTCTCTCTGCTGCCTCCACACTAGTGAGACCCACGACTGGCTCTCACGACGGAGAAGCAGCCTCCTAACGGGTGTGACCCAACCCGTTCTTTTCACAACCATTGGTGTCAAAAACAAATCAGATTAGATTTCTCATTTAAAATCCTTCGCTAGAATCTATGCACGGGATAAGATTGCTTTGGACTATACACACATACAAACGAAACTATACACACGCGCGCACACACACACACACACAATCCATAAAGCTGAATAAGATCTGTGGTCCAGTTAACGGTGTTGTACCTCCTGGTTTCGATTTTGTACGGCACTCATGTAAGATGCCACCGCTGAGGGAAGCCGGGTGAAGGATGGGAATGGATGAGCTATTTTTGCAACTTCCTGAGCGTCTATAAATAGTTAAGGAGGCACCTGGGTGGCTCAGTCCCATTGAGCATCGGACTCTTGATTTTGGCTCAGGTCACAATCATGCGGTGGTGAGATCGAGCCCCGAGTTGGGCTCCGCACTGGGTGTGAAGCCTGCTTAAAATTCTCTCTCTCCCTCTGCCTCTCTCCCTCACTTGCATGCGTGCGCGCTCTCTCTGTCGTTCAAAAAAAAGAAAAAAGAATGAGGTTAAAAATGACTTGCGTAACAATGAAGAAAATCATTGATGTTCCACTGCAACCAGTCCAACTCTACTCCAGCCTGTGGAAATCATTGACTTCTGTGATTCTTGCCAACCCCCTTTCCAATCCCACCCAATGTCATGCTTCCATCGGTTAATCTTCCTCAGCTACTCTGGCTTCCTGGTAGTTGCTTAAACATAGCAAACACCTTTCTGAACCAGGACATTTGCTGGTCCCATATGCCTAGAATGCCCTGTCCATGGCTGGTTTTCCCTCATTCATCAGAGAAGTCTTTTCTGACACGGGACACCTATACTGGACCCCCCACTTGGCTCTTTTCCTTAATACAACTGTTTGTCATCTGTTATGAATGTTTGCCTAATATGCACCGGAACATATAGCCTAGTGAGAGAACACAGGTCACGTCTGTTTTATTTACTACTGTATCTTGCGTCCCTAGAGTGGCGCTTGGCCTAAAACCAGTGTTCAATAAGTTATTTGTTGATAAAAAGGAAGAGGAAGCAAACATGATTAGGGGCTCAAAAAATGGGGATGCCAGGGTCAAAAGAAGCTTGAAGGAGAAGTTTCTTTTTTTAATTAATTTATTTTGAGAGAGAGACAGAGACAGCATGAGTGGTGAGAGGGGTGGAGAGAATCCCAGGCAGGCTCTGTGCTGCCAGTGCAGAGCCCAACACGGAGCTCGAACCCACGAATTATGTGAGATCGTGACCTGAGCCGAAACCAAGAGTCAGACACTTAACCGACAGAGCCACCCAGGCACCCCAAGGAAAAGTGTCCTATAAAAATGGGTATGTCCAATTCCATTTATTTACTTTGAAAGTTTTGCAATCTCTTTTAAAACCAACTACAGAAACTACTCTAAGGTCTAATACTTTAAGCCTCCCCCAATATATTCAATAGTGAATTTATTTTAACTCATTTTACCTGATATTTTTTGTGCAGGATAAAAGAGGGGGGTGCTGCATTTAAGTTACTTTATTAAAAAATATATACGTATTGGGGCACCTGGGTGGTTGAGTCAGTTAAGTGTGTGACTCCCGCTCAGGTCATGATCTCATGGTTCCTGAGTTCGAGCCCCCTGTCAGGATCTATGCAGACAGCTCAGAGCCTAGAACCTACTTTGGATTCTGTGTCTCCTCTCTTGCCCTCCCCCCCCCAAATAAATAAACATTAAAAATAAATAAATAAATAAATAAATACATACATACATAAACAAACATTAAAAATATATATGTAGTTATTGTTTTCTTCTTATTAAAGTTCTAAGTGCCCGTTTCAGATTATTTGGAAAATAAGAAAGTTAAAAATGAAAAGAAATATCACAGTTAACCGATTATCTGGAGATCACCACCATTCACACTTGCATTTTTTTGTACTGTTCTATGAATATTTCTTGACCATCTAGGAACACACTATAAGTGAAATCTTATGAAATATTATAAAATATAAAATAAAACCCTTGCTTTTAAAATGTAACATCAACATAAGTGGTTTTATGTCAATAGGTATGATTTGAAAGAAGCTTTTCAAATGATAATGCCCTGATTTATTTCACTCTACTCCTATTGTGTGGATACACTCCAGCTTATTATTAGTCTATTTGAAATGTAGGCTAATTTTCCCCTACTTTCACATATTTGCAATGTTGTGATTATCTCTGTCCACAAATGTTTGTCAACGTTTCTAATATTTACTTGGAATAGCTCTTTAGAAAGAGAATTACTGAGTCAGAAGGTATTCACATTTTTAAACCTCTTGCTAATGTATGGCCCAATTGTTTTTCAAAGAAACTGCATTCCTATGGCTATTACTTTATTTTAGAGCCACTTTGGCATCCACTTTACCCTAGACCAAAGTGGGGATGACTCAGGCCCAGATTGGATCCCTTCCAAGAGGTGGATTACAAGGGACCAGCATGGCCTCCCTCTGGGGCGTCTTGCATTCACAGTGGTCCCCTGCGTGGATACCCAAAGACCCAAAGACGTTCCTGAGTCTCCTGCATGTTTCTTCCTTATTATTCTAGGGAGAGATGTTAGCATTCAGGTCTGGTTTCCTGAGCTTTAATTTGGAGAGAAAGTGGAGGAAGTGGGTTAGTTTAAATTCCCAGAGCATTCCTTTGCATCAGTGAAAAGTTACAATTTTTGAATAGATACCTGTATTCCAGCTGGTCCCATGGTGCCTGAAGAATTTAGGGCATGATTAAAAGAGTTGAAAGGAAGCAGTGTCAAAAGACCCAGAAAATCTAGTGTGTCGAGTCTGAAAACAGGATTTCAAGCTTTTGAATTCCACCAGCTCATTCACAGCTGCACATCCTGTCAGATTTGGGCCACTGGGTAAACATCTTTGGAAGAGAGCCTTTGACATTTAAGATAAAAATATTTTGAACCTGAAGGAAAATGAACAATTGCAATTACAAGGGGCTGACAAGTTTTCTGGAAAATAGTTCTTTTGATTCTTAATGAGGTAGGACATGACTGCTCTGAGGAAATCGAGTATTTTTGGCTCATCCATCTGTGTCTCAAGTATTTAGTTTCAAAATTGTGTTGACTGAACACAGGGAGGATTTTTTTCACAGTTTTGATTGTGATTAATAACAAGTAAGTGACGTCTTTGTGTGTGTGTGTGTGCGCGCGCGCATGTATGTGCCTACAGAGAGTGAATGCTAATGGAGACTTATGTATGCCTTAGATCACAGAATCCATCATATCCACCTGGGTTGGAAGTTTCTGGTTAGACCTCGAGGGAGCCCATGTGGTGACTGATGAGCCTCAGTAGCCCCAGAACAACAAAGCTTGGCGTAAATACTCCTATCTTCAAAGCAGCAGTTCTAGTGAGGTTAAAGTCCTTTAACTCTATTTCCTTTCTGCCAGAGCTTACGTTGCTAACAGATATAAATCACTGTGCCTGTGTCACGCTTTCCTTTGAAGGTGTGCGAGGGTGTTACCTAATTACTGGGCAAATGAACAATTATTTGAAAGAGGTTTTTTTTTTTTTTTTTTTTTTTTTTTTTTTTAAAGCATGTTTGTTGATACTCCGGTGAGGCTATTTATAGTAATCTTTTCAAGCAGGTTCTGAGTCCCCGTAAAAGCAAACAGATAAAATTTATAGAGACGTGCAGTGGGGAGCGGTGATGTTAGCTCTTTTTGTAAGAATGTAGAGCTAACGCATCTCTGCTCTGTCAGCTCAGAGCCTCACAAATGGTGAGGTCATGACCTGAGCCGAAATCAAGAGTCAGATGCTTAACAGACTGAGCCACCCAGGCGCCCCAGTAATCCTTACTTTCATAGGATCCTAACTAATACACAAATGTAACATGGTTCGTTTCTTTTAAGGAATATAAAATACAGCTTCCATGGTACTAGATAGAAATAGCTATTATTTCTAGAAATAATAGAAATAGAAATAGCTATTATTTCCCCTAAGGAAATCGCGAGGTCTCTTAGCTAACGTATTCCATCTTTTACTTTTACTTAAATATTTATTTATTTATTTTTATTTATTTATTTATTTTCAACGTTTATTTATTTTTTGGGAGGGACAGAGAGAGGCAGAGCATGAATGGGGGAGGGTCAGAGAGAGAGGGAGACACAGAATCGGAAACAGGCTCCAGGCTCTGAGCCATCAGCCCAGAGCCTGACGCGGGGCTCGAACTCACGGACCGCGAGATCGTGACCTGGCTGAAGTCGGACGCTTAACCGACTGCGCCACCCAGGCGCCCCTAAATATTTAAAATCTTTTATAGTACCGTGACATTTCTGCAGCTAAGGACTATGGATCTCTAAAAAGGAAGGACATTTTCCTACCTAACCATAATACCATTATCACACATAACAAAATGACTAGTAATTCCCTAGTTGTATTTAATACTCATCTTTTTCCCTCCAAACTTCCCCAATTGTCTTTAAATGTTATTTACAGTTGGTTTATCTGAATCAGTCAAGGTCCACACTGGTTACGGTTGGTTCCTCAGTCTCTTTTAATCTAGAACAGTCCCTCCCAGTCCCTCCACCTCACTGACTTGATGAAGAAATCACCCACTGTTTTGTAACAATCAGTTTCAATTTACTCATTGGTCAACAATAAGCCAACCACGATGGCCAAGATCGTCTTGCCAACCCAATGGAACCAGGTGTCTTCATTCCATCACTGATACTTTTGGTCTGACGTCTCCTGACGTTCAACCTCAAGAGCAAAGAAAACAAAAGCAAGACCGAAAGCAAACCCTGCCGCTGACTTGAATGTGACCATACATACAGTCATTCTGGAATCTGTGTCATCTAGTTCCATGAGTCTCTGAGTCAGTGCCTGGTTTTGCGC
This sequence comes from Leopardus geoffroyi, assembly GCF_018350155.1. Taxonomy (NCBI): domain Eukaryota; kingdom Metazoa; phylum Chordata; class Mammalia; order Carnivora; family Felidae; genus Leopardus; species Leopardus geoffroyi. The sequence goes on along the minus strand of NC_059328.1, from coordinate 208,078,721 downwards.
CTCCTTTCTGTGAATGCCTGCTGTGATTTCTTTCTACCTCCCCTGATTCTGAGGTCAGTTTTCAGACAGTCAACCATCTTTACCTGTGGGGTTGCCTGCCATATGGTATGCAGTCTCCCGCCAGCTCTGTGAAGCATCTCACGGACAGGGAGACCGTATGAAATGGAAAGATGTTCCCTGAATTTCTCTTTTACTTCGTTACACCCGACCTTCCTGTTTACCTTTTTTTATTATTTTAAAAATGTTCTATTTGTTTATTTTTGAGAGAGAGAAAGAGAAAGCACGTGTGTGCAAGTGGGGGAGAGAGGCAGAGGGAGAGAGAGGATGTTAAGCAGACTCCACCCTCAGTACACAGCCCTAGAGGGGGCCCGATCCCACGACCCCGGGGATCATGACCTGAGCCAAAATCAAGAGTTGGGCGCTCAACTGACTGAGTCACCCAGGAGCCCCTGCCTTTTTCTCATATGGAAACGAAAACCCCCAGGACAGAATGGTAATTAGGACTGGCAGTCCCTCCAGTCACCAGGAACCTTAAACCTTAGAGTGCACATGTATTACAGGTGTGGGGAAAGCCTTTTTTACTCACAATGAAAGCAAACTGCCATTTAAAAACTCTGACTCCTGGGGCGCCTGGGTGGCTTGGTCGGTTGGACGTCTGACTTCGGCTCAGGTCATGATCTCACGGTCCGTGAGTTCGAGCCCCGCGTCGGGCTCTGTGCTGACAGCTCAGAGCCTGGAGCCTGTTTCCGATTCTGTGTCTCCCTCTCTCTCTGCTCCTCCCCAGTTCATGCTCTGTCTCTGTGTCTCAACAATAAATAAAAGTTAAAAAAAATAAAAATAAAAATAAAAATTCTGACTCCTACGGGAAGTATTCCGAAATGGTGACCCCCTGGTAAACTAGTATGGGTTAGAGGTTAGCCTTTCCTGCTACACTCGTGAAACAGAGTGCCTCCATCAGGCCGTGTGCTTATTCCAGCTGGACCATATTAAACTGGGTGACCTCAGGTAACCCACCTATCTTCTGCAGCTGAATATTTTCTCTGTGAAAAGTTGGCAGAGTGAACTCGATGTCCCAGGTCCCATCCAGCACAGTCAAGCTTGGTGACCTAATCGTGCTAATAGCTACCTCAATGTTGTCTTTCCTCTTCTCCCATAAATAACCTGACAGGCACCTGCCTTTGTGTGTGTAGGAGCCTCTGTGATGGTTTGCCAGCCATGAGTCAGGAGGTTCCTGTTTTGAATCTTTAAGTATGACTTTGCCAAACAGGTTATTTTAGGTAGGTTTCCCACATATTGGAACCACTCGCCTTTTAAATTAGGACCGGTGAATCCAAATACATTTATGTTGAAACGTGTGCCATCACAGGATTGCCTAGATCTGGTTGGATTAAGAAAATACGGAGCAAACAAATAGCCTCATACCGAGCAGAACAGTTGCAAACGCGCTGAACGCGGCGCCTGCTCGAAAAAAACACAAAGCGTTACTGGCCTTGACCCTGTGCCGGGCGCACGCCGGCTGCTTATCTCAGTAACCCCCACAGGGACCACGGATGGAACCAGCCCGTTTTGGGAACGAGCAAAGAAACACCCTTGCCCACAAAGGAGTGAGGATTCCAACGCAGATCCTTCTCCCTCCTCAGACCGATTCTCTTCCTGGTGCCACAACTCAGTTTTTTTTTTTTAAGTTGTGCAGGTGAGCAGTATTCTGGTTTATGCTCAGAGCGAGTGCAAGCACTCTCCTTATTTTGCTCTGGTGTCATCCCACGGAATACATCCCGCAGACGAATCTGGAACCCTTCTCAGAATGATTCATACTCGGGGAGAAACGCAGCCCCGAGACCTCCGTCTCAGGTGGCCATAGAGACCGCAACCCCGGTTTGGGTCTTGTACAGGTTGTCTCACGAAGCTGAACAGGCCCCAAGTCCTGCTGCGTCGTTGGAAAACCGATCTGTTATTCATGTGCGTGGTTGTTTCCCCGTCTCTTCCCTTTCTGCCGTCTGGTCGGTACAGCCGTGGCCCTTTGCGGCCGCTGGGATGTATGAAGTGGGAAGGTCGGAGGGGAGAAGGGCCGACCAGCACAGCGAGGCCCCGAGCCGGGCAGGGCGGCCGGGCGGGCCCAGGCTTGTCGATTTCGGTCCGCTCGCTTCCTCTGTCGGCTCTATGCTGAGCGAGCTTTAATGACTTCAAGGTTGGCACGGGAAGCGGTGTTTCTTGTCATGGGAGAGACGATCCATCTCCATTCGGACCCCGCGTGGTGATTAAGGCCACACATTTTGATGGAGCTTCAGCTCTGGCAGAATTTGAGGCGTGGTATTACATTACCTGCCTGTTTCTAGCTTATTTTTAAAGGCTATACGTATACATATACGTATGCTATATGTCAGGAAAATGTTTAAAAATGATTTACAGTTCAGGGGCGCCTGGGTAGGTCAGTGGGTGAAGCGGCCCACTCTTGATTTCGGCTCAGGTCATGATGTCATGGTTGGTGGGTTTGAGCCCCGCGTCGGGCCCTGCGCAGGAGGCCTGGAGCCTGCTTGGGATTCTGTCTCCCTCTCTCTTTCTCTCTCTCTCTGCCCCTCCTCCGCTCGCACACGCACGCTCTCTCACTCTCTCAGAAACAAATAAACTTAAAAAAATTATTTGTCGTCCCCCTTACCAGTTTATAGATGTGTCACTTCATGAATGTATGTCCTTCTGGAAAGAGACTTGTCCAAAACCAAGATGAGAGTGTGTAACTACATTCATGATCCCTTTCGCAAATGCCGGCAGGATTTTTGCTTTTGCTGTTCTGTTTTGCTTGGTTTTGGGTCATTCCTGAAACTTCTAATGAGGACAGACTGCTTTTGCTTATTAATTACAGTCGGCTTACCACCCAAATTGTTGACAAATAGCTAACCTCTATCAGAGGAGTAGAAATCGTGTGCAGCCTTCTCCATATACATTCAGCCAACAGCTTACTCTAGCAAACAGTTGTGAAGCACCCACTACGTGTCAGGCATTGCTCTGGGCACAGGAGAAGGTCTGATAGAAGTGATCTCAGTCCCTCAGGGGCACATAGCTAGTTTCCCCAGTTCAGTGATCCCCAAATCTCTGTAAAATTTTTCTATACATAGAAAAAGACACTTTTTTTTTTCTCTATTGCTGTTGTAGCAAGAAGAAAAAAAGATGCCAAATAATTAAAGGTTGTTTGGGCTTTACATACCCAGATGTTATTATGACAGAAAGTGCTCCATAAGTGGGAACAGTTACGACCATGTGTCCAGTGACTGTCTGGATTTGCTCCTTCTCTGGGTTGCTAGAATCATCCTGAATCAAATGACATTTTTCCAGTACTCACACCTCAAAAACCTTTTAGCCACGTCCCAGCCAGACCTGCTCTTCTGGCAGAATTTTCTGTGTTGGCTTATGGCACCACCAGCCACATAAGCCAGTCCTTCACTGTACCATGCTCCTGCCTGCCACAGGGACTTTGCATGTGCTGCTCCTTGTCCTAGAATGTCCTTCCCACTTCTCCATTTCAAAGATCGGAGCTGCCTTCTGCGGAGGTGGCCTGTCTTATCTCCCTGAGCAGCTCGAATCCTGTTCACCACCCTTTAACACGGGTGCCACTTTATATCTCATTGGGTGATTATGTGATTGATGTCTGTCCCTCCCACCAGGATATAAGCTCCATGAGAACCAGGGAAGTATTAATTTTTGTTAGTCATGGGTCCCCACCGTCTAGCCTGAATTTAGTAAACATCTGTGGAAAGAATGGACTAGAAGGCTGTAGTTCATGTGTTATTTGAATTGCTTCATGGAGTATTTATTACTTAACTATAAAGGCAGTGCATGGCATTTGTGATAAATACAAATAATACAGACATTTATAAAATAAGAAATGACACTGTTTCTAAACCCTGTAATCCCATCTCCCAGTGGTGTCCACTATTGAGACTCTACTGATGCAAGCTTGATTATATCCTTCCAGACTGTTCCTGTGCCTACCAATCATACACACAAACACATAGGCACATATATGGTTCTTATAGGAAAACAGAACCATATGCTACATATGTTTTTGTTTTGTTGAACAGTATACTGGAGCTACCTTTCTAGGTTGGTATATAATCGGTCTCTCTCATTAAGATGGTTATGAAATATTTCAGAAAGTTGTAAAAATAATACAATGGGCACTCATGGACATGCCCAGGTTATTAAATAAAGATTACGAAGACATCGATCATGTTCCCCCCCCTCCCTTGCCGCCATGAGATGAGGCCACCACCATCTTGAATTTGATTGTTTCTTATTCCTGTGTATTTCTCTGTTCTTTGACTATAGACTAGGTCTATATCTATAACCATTGGAGAGTCTTTGCATATTTCCAAATTTTATATAAATGGTATCATTCTGTATGCATTTTCTTGCAATGTAATGTTTGTGAGATTCATTCAGACTGAAATGGGTAGTTCAGGTTCATTCATTTCCCTTGATGTAGGGAATATACATTTTTATTTTACTGCAAGAATATGTTACAATTTTACTGCAAGAATATGTTATATTTTACTGCAAGAATATGTTATTATAATTGGTTATCTATTCTTCTGTTGATGTGCATTTAGGCGGTTCCCTCTCCCCCCACTTTTTTTTTTTTTTTTGCTATGTCAAACAATGCAGCTATAAAACATTCCTCAATATGCCCCCTTTGTGCCTAAGTGACACGATTTCTCCAGAGATTAAACCTGGGAGGGGAAGTGCTAAGGCTATGTATTTCTTCAATTTTAGTAGCAGGTGCCCATCTACTTCTCCAAAGTTCTCTCGTTGTCTATTACAGCTGAACAGTAGCAGTCCATTAAAAAATGTACACCAATGTATTTGCCCATTCCTTACTGTATTTGCTGGATAGTATCGGGGCGGGGGGAGGTATTTAAAACAATATTAAATGTAAACTCTTTCCCGTTGAGATGATCACTCTAGTAGGGCACTGGAGAGTTTGGAAGGTCCTCTGGGGCATTGTAGCTCATTTCATCTGCGGAGAGAGGTCAGTTACTACCATTGCTACTTTTTATTTTCAGTGGAGCCGATGAAACTAAACCTGAGACCTCAGGTCCTCGTGGGGGTGAACAGCAGAGCCAGGTGAAGCGGCCCGGTCCCGGGCCCCTGGCTTGGCCACCGGACTTCTCTGTCTCCTTACCCAGTGACCGAGCTGGTTCAGCCTAGAACCAGTACTGGTCAGAGCACGGGAAATGATGTCACAGCCGCTGACCGCAACAAAGAACAAGGAGGAAACACGCCTTCTTTACCGCACCTGTGAAAATGCAGGGTGTCAGCTCACAGGCTGCTGCTGGGCCGCATTGTCCTGGAAAAGGGGAAACAGATGGCAATTTAATAGAGGCCTGATAGCATTGTTTTGGGTTGGACAGGGGGGATCCTCTGGGGAACCAGGAGAGAGGCTTCCAGCTACGGGCACAACCGGTTGGAGAAGAGGCTTGCTGTGACCACCTCCTCCCTCCCACCCCTGCCCTAGGAGGGGCCCAGCGCCCAGAGCGGGTGGGGATGCATAGACCTCTATTGTTTGCCTGCCGTGGGTGTGCACGAATGTGTGTGCACATGTGTGCGTGCATGTGTGGGAGTGCATGTGTGTGCTCACACACACACATGTGTGCACGTGTCTGTGTGTGTGTGTGTGTGTGTGGGTGGGTGGGTGTCGGGAGCAGGGCTGGGATGGTGAAAGCCAAGTACAGGAATGGCCTTGGGGCAGGAATACCTATAGCTGATGGGGGAAACGTGTTCACCGGTGATCCCACCCCTCTTACCTTCCTTTTTCCTTTTTATGTGCTAGCTGTGTGTCCGGAACTTGAATGTCTCTTCTCTCTCTCTTTTTTTAAGTTTATTAATTAACTTATTTTTTTTTAATTAAAAAAAATTGCTAATGTTTATATTTGAGAGAGAGAGAGAGAGAGAGAGAAAGAGTGCGAGCACAAGCAGGGGAGGGGCAGAGACAGAGGGAGACACAGAATCCGAAGCAGGCTCCAGGCTCCGAGCTGTTAGCACAGAGCCTGCCTCGGGGCTTGAACTTGTGAACCGGGAGATCATAAGCTGAGCTGAAATTGGACGCTTAAACCGACTGAGCCACCCAGGCACCCCAGTTTATTGATTTATTTTGAGAGAGAGAGAGAGGGAGAGAGGGAGCCTGAGCGGGGGAGGGGCAAAGAGAGAGAGGAGAAAGACTCTCCTGACAGCAGAACTCACGAGCCATGAGATCATGCATGACCTGAGCAGAAATCAAGAGTCGGACGGTCAACCGACTGAGCCACCCAGGCGCCCCGAATGGCTCTTATGTGAATAGACACAGGTTAATACATGCTGCTGTGCGTTGCTCCTTTGGGGAAGCATAGTTGAAAAACCAGAAATCTGGGCACGGCCACCAGCCAGCGGGAGAGTCCCTTACCCTCCCTGAGATTCTTATCTCTTCAGAGATGCCACATTCCTTCTTCACCACAGATCTTTCTAGTGCTGCTCTGCAAGAACAGGGTTGCAGGCTGCGGCCAGGGGTTAAAAGGCATGGCCCTTTGCAGGCTCCCTTCTCCGGCTCTCCGATGTCTAGCCCTTGGCTGGCCACCGAGTATCAGACGAGGAATCCGACTTAAGGTTGTTGGGGGAACAAGGCAAACAGAGGCTTGGATGGCTCCGAGATCTGCGTGGCGCCTCTTTGGAAGTCGCTTAATTGGGGAGGGAGAGGGATTCTGAAACTTGGAGCGAGGCTGTTGGCCCGGCCAACGCCACTTCCCGAAAGCCTTGAATCTAAGACACCCACGCAGGGTGCAGACAACATGCTCAGCCTCCCACTTGTCTCCGGATGCCGCTTACGTGTCGCGCCTCCCCTGAACTGGGCACCCCGGATCTCCGTCTTCTTGCCTTTCCTGGCCTCCTCACGTGCTCTCCACGGGCACCCCTGCACTCCCGTTACCCAAAGGCCAGGGGCTCCGCAGCCCCTCTTCCTGGTCTGCTGCCCTGTAAGCTGTCTGCCGCGCGGCCACTGGACGTCTCCCCTCCGATGTCCCACGGCCACGTCCACCCACCGTGTCTCATCTGCGCGCCCCACCCTCACTCCCGACTGCTCTCTCTCTCCGGGGTCCCTTTCATGGTGACTGGCAGCGGGACTCGTCACCAAGGCTACCCGGGGAGGCCTCCTGGGCGCCTCCCCGCAGCTCTCTGCTCACACCCCGCCGACAATTTGCCCATGACTTTGCCTTTCCACGTATGGCTCCCGTCCGTGCCTTCCTCAGAGCACCGCTTCCTTTTTCAAGCCAACTTTTGTGTGGTGGGGTTCCCCGTCAGAAAAAGACCCAAGCCCTTCAGGGTGACCTGTGAGGCCTGGCTGCCTTTCCAGTCTCTGGCCACTCCCGCCATCTTCGTCCCCGTCCTCCAGCCACCTTGAACTGCTGGCGGTTTGGCCCATGGTTCACAGGGCCTCCACTCTTCTGCAGGAGCACCTTGCCCCCATTGGCTTCCTCTCCTCGGGACTCCTCCCCCTCCGCCAACCCAGCCTCCTCGCGGGCCTGGCTCCCTCCTTCTCACTCTTCCGGAGTTCAAGGGGTAGCGTTTTCTCCTCTCTCTGGAGGCTTCCTTGGCCCTCTCATCTAGCTCCGCGGCTCCTCCTAGGGGTTTCGATGGCATCCTGCAGTGCCCTTTACTGCAGCCTTAATGACACCATTTAAGGTGCTTCTCCAGAGGGGGGCAAGGTGATTATCTAGTGTCTGCTCCTGGCACGTGCCTGGCTCTCAATACGTGGGATAAATAAACACATTTTACGAGTCAAAGAGAGAAACTTGCTCCGAGCTTCCTCAGAGTGGCGGTGGGAATCTCAGAGTTTTATCGTATCCCGCCATATTTACGCGACTGGCAGCAGGTACAAATCCCGGTGGCTGTCCCCAGGTTCCAACAAATCCTCATAACTAGCTGAGTTCTTACACTTCCTTGTGCCACCTGTCACCAGCTCCCCCACTTAGCCGTGAGGAGCTGACCGACTGGCTGCCATCCAGGAGCTGGTGACGGACAGATAACCTGGGCATCTTTGCTAAGTTTAAGAGACATGAGGTGGATGACAGAGGGTCAGCTGTCCGGGTACTGGGAGTCAAAGCTGATGCCTTCCCCTCGTGTATTCATCTGTGCCTCCAGCAGAAGCAGCTTGCAAGAAGAAAGAGAACGGTGGCATGGGGTGAGGCCGAGAAGCCGGCCACGATGGCGATGGAAGGCAGTGAGGAGGTGTGGACGAAGTGACTCTGAGGGGTGGTCCTTCAGGTTGTTCGGGGGAAATAGTTGCAGAGGCAACCAGTCAGAAAGGAGACTGGTGCCCACTCCCCCCCCCCCCCCCACGACCCTATATCTCTTGGCACTTTGGCTGCCATCAGATTAGCGAAATATTTCCAGTCCTGGCAGAAATGACAGCCTCAAGAGGAAAAAAGTATGTTTTCGCACTGGATAAAAGATGAAAACAACTTGAAGAAGCAAACCCGTTTCTGTCTAAGGGCTTGAGTACTTGCCTTGTGCAAAACGTTGTGAGTTAGTATCTTGGTCTCAGGGGTATACTTTTTCTCCTTGAATCTTTAAGAGTTTTTTTTTCCAGAATTGCAAAGGACATTTCAGAAACCGTGTTTGAAGTCTCAAGTGCACGAGTATAGTCAGCTCTGTGAGCGGAAGAAAAGGGAAGGGTGTCCTACTGAGAGATGAGAAAGTTACTGCCTTCCAGGGCGAATGTGCATCGTGAATTAAGGTTGTTTTTTGTTTTGTTTTGTTTTGTTTTGTTTTAAAGCTTGACAACTGTAATGCCTTAAAAAAAAACTCTAATGATTTTTGGAAAGTTGAAGCCAAGTGAATTTGATAACTCTGGTCATTAAAAAAGAATTCATTTGTTTAAACTGTATTTATATATTTTTCCAGTGCAAAAAGTATAGAATTTATGAAGCAATATAATGAGTGGCAGGTGTGGTTTAGAAAAGAAATCTGAATGGAAATCGTTCCTTTCCACAGATAACAATATTTGACTTTAAAGTTGGTTGTTACACTATTGAAGGAATCCACCCACATAAAGTAAAAGCTAAGTTATATCTCAAATCATAAAAGTGCTTTTTAATTTAAAAAAGATTGTCACAATGTGTTCCCTTGTAAGCATTAATAAGTAGCTTATTTTAAGAATTATGCTCAGATGGGGCACTTGGGTGGCTCAGTCGGTTGAGCGTCTGACTCTTGATTTTGGCTCAGGTCATGATCCCAGGGTTGTGGGATCGAGCCCCGCATTTGGCTCTGTGCTGAGTATGGAGCCTGCTTAAGATTGTCCCTCTCTCCGGGGCACCTGGGACTTTGGCTCAGGTCACGATCTCATGGTTCAGGTCACGATCTCCTGGTTCAGGTCATGATCTCACAGTTTACGAGTTCAAGCCCCCTTTTCTCCCCACCCCCCACCCCAGTCATATATAAACGGTAAAGAGAAAAAAGATTCTCTTCCTCTCTCTCCCTCTGCCCCTCTCCCCTGCTCACACACTCTCTCTCTCTTAAAAAAAATATTTTGGAAAAATGTGCTTGTCCACACCTTTTTAGGAGTGCAGCTATCCAAATAGCAAATGATTTTCAAACGGACATTCAGAACACATCACAGTGGGTATTATGTTTAGAGCTTAGATATTCCTTTTTTTTTAATTTAATTTTTTAAATGTTTATTTTTTGAGAGACAGAGAGAGAGAGAGAGACAGACAGATGGACAGAGAATGAGAGGGGGAGGGGCAGAGAGAGAGGGAGACACAGAATCGGAAGCAGGCTCCAGGCTCTGAGCTGTCAGCACACAGCCCGACAAGGGGCTCGAACTCATGACCCGGGAGATCAGGACCTGAGCCGAGGTCGGACGCTTAACCGACTCAGCCACCCAGGCGCCCCTAGAGCTCGGATATTCTTATTGAAGATTATTCATTTTAAGATTCGACAGCACACAGAGTCCCTAAGATTAATACGTGTCCTCAGCTAGAATGTGCTTTCGTGTTCTTTCCCTATCCTTAGGAAGAAAAGCCAGGCCAGGACTTCCAGGTCCCCGCGAAGCATTTCCTCTTTGCTTCTCAAGAGCACCTCTTGGTTCCTGGGTTCCAATCTTCCTTCAGCCACTTTTTAGCTGTGAGACCGTAGCTAGGTTGCTTAACTTTTCTGTGTCCCACCTGCATCCATCATTTGGGGCTAAATAGTCTTTTCTTCGTAGGTGTGCTGGAGACTTAAACCTATTCATGTAAAGCTTTACAAGGGCTGATGACTGGTGCCTGGTCGATCCTCAGTAGGTACGAGCAACCACACTGGTCGATATTGGAAAGCTCTCGCTCTTTTGTGAAGAATCACATGACCGGGGCGGGGGGGGGGGGGCTTAGTTTTGAAACATCTTTTTAGTACATGCCCTCAGACTCTGCGGTAGAGCAAATCCTTTTTGGTGAACAGTCAATATTATTTAGATAAAACATCCTCTCGTCTCTGCCCTAGGATCCGTTGTCCTGCAACAAAATAAAAAGACAAAGGAGGGGGGTGGAAATCCTGGCCAGGGGACAAGCTGCAGAATTGTTTTAAAGCGGTCATTGTATTCAGGTGGCCTGGAGGGACGTAAGGAGGAAATCAGAACCCATTGTGGGCCCATAAACCGTAAACCTAAACCCAGTGTCTTTTCAACTAAACAGATCGCTATCAGCCCGACAGAGCCGACTCCTGTTCCTTTTTTTGCCCGGTCATTTCCTTTCCTGAGTGTCTGTAAGAACCACCCACTTGGGTGTTTCTCAGGATTGTAGGTTTTTAGGGCAAACAGAACCCCTGGGGAGTGCCTGGACGAGCCAAACACGCAGTGACACTGTGCGTGCGAGTGACGCTGTGGCTGACCCCCGCTGCGGTCGTGCCCCGATCTGTGTGGATTGCCTCCCGTGTGGCCGCCGGCAGCCAGGGGCACAGGTTGGAAGCTCGGCTCGGAAGGGGGGCGGGGGTGCGGGTTTCCTGGTGGGCTGCAGGCTCTGCGTGAGAACCGCCCGCTGCTCCGTTCACCGCGGAAGCTTGCCCCGGGCCCCCCTCCCCTTGCTGCCTCTGTCCTCGGTCAGTCCAGAATGGACGAGACACCAGAGCCTCTGGCCATGACCGTCCACCTCCTGGCCAACTCTGGGCACGGCTCGCTTCTGCAGCAAACTCTCGACCGGCTCCTGGACTGCGTGTGCCCAGACGTCCGTCCCTTTCTGGTGTCAGAGCGGGTCCGGCCAGCGAAATACTACGAAAGGGGCCACTCCAAGCGCTCCCGGTTCCCGGGGATGTCTGTTTTGCTCTTCCTGCACGAGAGCCTCGGGGAGGAGCGGCTGTTCCGGGTCCTCGACTCCTTCCGGCGCTGGCCCTGGCAGTGCTACCCGGCCCCCAACGCCCCGGGGCGACCGTGTCCCTACGTTCTCGCCAAGCAGGAGTTCTACAGCCTGGACAGCCAGATGCCCGTCTGGGGCGTGAGGCAGGTGCACTGTGGGGCCGAGATCCTGCGAGTGACACTCTACTGCAGTTTTGACAACTACGAGGATGCCATCAGACTCTACGAGCTGATCCTGCAGAAGGACGCCACCTTGCAGAAGAGCAACTTCTGTTTCTTTGTGCTCTATGCCACCGAGAGCTTTGCTCTGCAGCTGTCCCTGAAGCAGCTGCCCCTCGGGATGTCAGTGGACCCCAAAGAGTCTTCAGTGCTGCAGTTTAAGGTCCAAGAGATTGGCCAGTTAGTGCCTCTTCTACCCCATCCGTGCGTCCCCATCAGCCGCACCAGGTGGCAAACACAGGACTATGACGGCAACCAGATTCTGCTTCAGGTATTCCTGTTTTGCCTCTGATCTTTGTAGACGCACATGGCACTGTGTGATTTTGTGTCTGAGATGGGCCTTAGCGATGATCCGATGCAGTGGTTCTCAACCTTGGTGGCACGTCACAATCCCCCGGGGAGCTTGGCTTGGAAAACGTCTCCTGCCACAGCAGCACCCCAGGTCGGTGAGACTGGCGTCTCCGGGGGCGCCTTGGACGACTCAGATATGTAGCAAGTGTCAGGGTTGAGCATCAGTGGGCTAATAAAATCCCCTCATCTGACAGATAAGGGAGTTCAAGCTCCGTGAGCTTGTAGCTTATACAAGATTGTCCTTTAAAACTGTGCGCAAGGGGCGCCTGGGTGGCGCAGTCGGTTGAGCGTCCGTCTTCGGCCAGGTCATGATCTCGCGGTCCGTGAGTTCGAGCCCCGCGTCGCGCTCTGGGCTGATGGCTCAGAGCCTGGAGCCTGTTTCCGATTCTGTGTCTCCCTCTCTCTCTGCCCCTCCCCCGTTCATGCTCTGTCTCTCTCTGTCCCAAAAATAAATAAACGTTGAAAAAAAAAAAAAACCAAAAAAACAAAAACAAAAACTGTGCGCAAATACTTGGTTCAGAAATAGTGTAAGCTCCTTCCATCCGACCTAAGGAAGCTCAAGCTGTAATTACAGTTGGGGATGTTAAGTTTGCAGTCCTGTGGACTTAATATTTTCCCTGTTGACTTATTTAGTTTTCTTTTTTATTTAATTTGAGAAAGAGAGAGAGAGTGTGGGCACGCATGAGTGGGGGGGTGGGCAGAAGGAGAGAGAACCTTAAGCAGGCTCCACATCTAGCATGGAGCCCGACCCGGGATTCGATTCTACAACCCTGGTGATCATGATCTGAGCTGAAATCAAGAGTCCGATGCTCAACCGACTGAACCCCCCCAGGTGTCCCTTGAAAAGGCTCCTTGAGAACACTTGACCTCATTTTCAAGCATCTTGTATCACTGTCAAATTCTACCCCAAATCAAGCTAGATGGTTCGAACTCCTTTAAAAAAAAAAATCTTGATATAAAAGCCTTCTGTAAGCATCCCCTATAAGCCAAGCACCATCCTGATAGCGATCCTGTGGCGTCTCTTGTGGAGTATTCTCTTCGGGGTGAGCCTGGCACCTAGAAGCTGCCTGGCTTAGTCTGGGTTTCTTCATTAGCACAACCAAGGTAATATCAACATCTTCCTAGAGTGTGGGTTGTTATGCACACGAAATGCCTTAACACTTAATGCCCACAATGCAATTTTAACTATTATTATTGATTATGACCTAGACTAATGTATTACGTTGATGACTTCATTTAATTCTTATTTAAACATTTTTTTAACGTTTATTTATTATTGAGAGACAGAGAGAGACAGAGCATGAGTGGGGGAGGGGCCGAGAGACAGGAAGACACAGAATGTGAAGCAGACTCTGGGCTCGGAGCTGTCAGCACAGAGCCCGACGTGGGGCTCGAACTCACAAACTGTGAGGTCATGACCTGAGCCGAAGTCGGACGCTCAACCGACTGAGCCACCCAGGCGCCCCATTCATTTAATTCTTATAACAACCTAGGAAATGACTATTTTTCCCATTTTGCAGATGACAAAACTGAGGGGGAGAGATTCTCAGTGAATTGCCTAAGACATAAGACAACTCATGCAATTCTCCATTCTTATCCAGTGCTCTGTGAGTGTGCATGCTTGTGTAAGTGTGTGCAGGCAGGGCATGATACTCACAGCAAAATGTTCTGTGGCTTCTGTCCTTGAGAAATGGTCAGAAACCCCTTTAAGGCCAATTGGGTACAGTAATACCAGGACAGAAGACAAAAAAGTCTTTCCCTTTGATTAATTTTGTTGTCATCAGCTTTGAGCTATTAATAACATATGAATCATAGTGATTCTGTGTCAAAAGATTTCTAAATTATTTACCTTCTTGTTCACCTAAGGTGGACAGGTACTCTTTCTGTCGGTTGCCTTGTAATTAACCCAGCAATTTCCAAGGCATCTAAAGTTTCTACTTCAGCCCCGGTTAATCTCCGGAATTTATAATCAACCTCACTGTCAAACAAACATTTAATATGTGTGTGCAGCAGGGGGCACATTTTTTAAACTGTTCTTATTTTCAAGATTAACCCAACCAACTCGGATCTAAACCAATTTCTCTAACCAATTCTCTTCTCTAAACCAATTTTTGCATCCAAGAGAATGGGATCATGGGGTTAGTATACTTCTCAGGCAGAGGCTGATTTTCTGTGAAGTCAGACCCTCCTGGGACTCACAGGGGAGGGTCAGGGACTCACAGGGGAGGGTCAGGGACCCCCAGTGAAGATCGTAGGGAAACAAATGCCCGGCGGCCCAGATGACTGACGTTGACCAAAAGAAAGAAAATAATACGTATTCAGTGGAAAACCATAACTACGGATTCACCTCTCCACAAATAACCCTTCCTCAGTGCCGGAATGGATGTGAGTGTGTGGGCAGGTGATGGGCAAAGCTTCCTGAGGAGTGTCCTGAAGCTGGACAGCCCGGAAGGAAGGAGCCAGATGGAGAAGGGAGGGAGGTGTTATAAAGAGGAGAGACCGTGGGTGACAATGTGTGATGTGGCATTTCCTTAGCAGGGCATGTAAAAAAAACACACACAAAAAAACAAAAAAACAAACAAACAAAGCTGCCCGAGGTTCTATGTGGCTGGGGTGAAGAGAGTGGGGTCACGGGAAGAAGATGAGAGGTAGGTGGGACCACATCATCAGGAAAATGGTCAGCCACTGGAAGGTAAGCGCCACGAGAGCAGGAACCTCTGTCTTCCCAGTACCTAGGACGGCCCGGCGCATGGTAGGCAAATACATTCTCGTGTGGACGAACAAGCATCTCGCTAAGGAGCTTCTATTTTATCCTGATTGTAATCAGCAGTCACTGATGGAACCCGTGCATGGTACTGACTGGTACAATTAGGTATGAGGATCAAAAGAGAGAAAATATAAATGGAGGTGCTCTGTAAAGTGGACGCTGTAGGAGATTGTGCAGAAGCAATGCAATTCTTGTGTGTGTGTGTGTGTGTGTGTGTAAGAAAGCCACCAGCTGTCCTGCCAGAGGCACACAGGGAACAGTTGTTTTCCCAGCTGACCTGCCAGTGCAGAATGTCAGAAGGCGCATTTTTGCGGAGAGTGACACTAGGGTTCATGGTAGGTGCTCAGTAAATGAATGGATGTGTCAGTACACGATCGACTATGTCCATGTTGATTCACCCACCAAATACTTTTTTTATTTTTTTAAAGTTTATTTTGAGGGGCGCCTGGGTGGCGCAGTCGGTTAAGCGTCCGACTTCAGCCAGGTCACGATCTCGCGGTCCGTGAGTTCGAGCCCCGCGTCGGGCTCTGGGCTGATGGCTCGGAGCCTGGAGCCTGTTTCCGATTCTGTGTCTCCCTCTCTCTCTGCCCCTCCCCCGTTCATGCTCTGTCTCTTTCTGTCCCCAAAATAAATAAACGTTGAAAAAAAAAAAAAAGTTTATTTTGAGTGAGAGAGAGAGCGAGAGCATGAGCAGGTGAGGGGGGTGGGTAGAGAGAGAGGGACACAGAGAATCCTAAGCAAGCTCTGTGCGGTACCGTGCACGGAACCCAATGAGGGACTTAAACCTACGAAGCCGTGAGATCAGAACCTGAGCCTAAGTTAGGAGTCGGACGGTGAACCCACTGAGCCACCCAGGTGCCCCTCGTTCACCAAATACTCGTATTGATTGTCTACCCTGCACCGGAACCTGTTTAGGCCCCGCTCTCCATTTGTCTTAGTCCTTTTATTATTTATTTAAAAGAAATTTTTTTTTTAATTTTTTTTTTCAACGTTTTTATTTATTTTTGGGACAGAGAGAGACAGAGCATGAACGGGGGAGGGGCAGAGAGAGAGGGAGACACAGAATCGGAAACAGGCTCCAGGCTCCGAGCCATCAGCCCAGAGCCCGACGCGGGGATCGAACTCACGGACCGCGAGATCGTGACCTGGCTGAAGTCGGACGCTTAACCGACTGCGCCACCCAGGCGCCCCTAAAAGAAATTTTTTAACGTTTCTTTGTTTTTGAGGGAGAAAGACAGAGCCTGAGTGGGGGAGGGGCAGAGAAAGAGGGAGACACAGAATCCGAACGCCGGCTCCGGGCTCCGAGCTGTCAGCACAGAGCCCGATGCCGGGGGTTGAACTCACGGGCCATGAGATCACGACTGAGCCGAAGTCGGAGGCCCAACCAACTGAGCCACCCAGGCGCCCCTGTCTTAGTTCTTAACGGCGGCCCATGTACGGTGGCTTGATTCTTCCCTTCCCCCTTTAGCGGTGCTTTGTCCTTGCATTTGCCCGTGGTTGCCCCGTGGGAGACAAGACAGCCGTCCCTCTTACCCTGTGGCTGGGTCTTCTTTGCCATGACACGTTGCCTTTCCTGGCGGATGGGGGGGCTGGATTCCCCCCCAGGAGCCTGCGATATGAGGAGCCTGCTCTGGTAGGGCTGCAGCCCACCCCCTCACCCCCCGCCCCTGCCTTGAGTATAGGGACAGAAAGGGTTGATTTGACCAAGATCGGAGCATGTGTGACTTGGAGGATGACCGAACCGGGCTGTGGCAGGGGTAGGGGTAGGGCTGGAGAGTTCAGATGAGTTTTTGGGGAAAGATTGTGGCCCGCACCATCAGGGCGGGTAGACTGGATGAGTACCAGATGGACCGATGCAGAGGTGACTTCGACCGCCCAGTCA